>NC_089686.1:42322519-42635569 GCF_031753505.1 Anomalospiza imberbis | reverse complement strand
GTTGATAATACACTGATGTTTTTGTTTTTTTTTTTTTTTGTTAAATCATGTTTATCCTATGTAATTTTTTTTCATTCTTTTTTCCTGTCTTTATTTCCCCTCCTTGTCTCATGCTCTGCCAAGTGAGGAGGTCCACAAAAGACACTGGGAGAGAGTATAGCCAGGAAATGTGCTGCAAACTGACCAAAGGGGTATTCCAAACCACAGAATATCATGCCCAGTGCATAAACTGAGGGGGGGGGGGTCACCCAGAAGTGAGGCCGATCTGGATTCCGCAAGAGGGGTCTGGCGCCATTCAGTGGGTGGTGAGCAACTGCATTGTGCATCACTCGTTTTTTCCATTATTATTACAATAATAACAACTAATTTTATTATTAATCATTATTATTATATTTTACTTCATTTTCAGTTATTAAATTGCTCTTATGGCAACATACAAGTTTTACTTTGATTCCCTCCCCATTCCACTGGTGTCAGAGGGTTGTCGAACAAGCACATGCATGGTGTTTTATCTCCAGCTGGGCTTAAAACCATGACAAGGAAATGCTTGATATAAGGGACAATATGGATTTTCACCTTCTAAACTATTACAGCTGTAAGAATTATGCATGTATTTTTTGGAATTAAGTAGCACATGTGACCTTATGGTTAGAGCAGAAAGCCCACCTAGTGAGGGGTCCCATAGAAGTCATGGTCATTTGCAATCTGCGAGAATTTTGCCATCAAGTTCAGTAAAACAAAGATTTTGTTCAAGGAACAAGTCCTAAAATAACTTCTTTCTCTTTATGTATTTCTTGTGGCTGACTTGATTCCACAGACTTGTGATACAAGAGTATTTTCTTGGCTTAAAATTATAGTTATACACTCTGCATTCTCCCACTGCAGAAGTAGAAAGTACAGCAATTTTACTTTGAAATTACAATAAGTAAGAACAGTTCTGTCATTCTGAAGGATGGCTGGTTCTTTTACTTCCTTTGATAAAAAAACCCTGAAATTCAAGTGATTTTAAATTCCTATGTGAAAACTAGGCACTGGACTCAAAGTTGTTGATAAATTTTTCTCTCACCAGGGCATCCAAATATGACAATATATGTGGGACCTTTTCTAAGTCTCATGCAAGCATAATAAAGGCATGCATGATATGTATATATGTACATACATAATATGTATCTACATATTTTCTGTTTGCTTTATCTTCCATCACTTACATTGAAATATGAATGTTTATAACCTGTCCAGAGATATTTAAAAGACGCCCTTATAGGAAATATAAGGTTATATTCAATATTTAGTTACCTATATCGAGGTAAGATTTTTAGGATTGGCTTTTCTGAAATCCAAGAAAAATTATGCATGAACTAACAGTTCCTATATAGAGCAATAGAACAATTTATAAAAAATAACATAATTCAGTATTTTTGCAAGTTATAAACATCTATGGCAATCATAATTACTATGAATGTCTAAATTTAGGATTATGCAACATTTAGCAACGTTATCAGAATATGTTTATATTGTAATTGATGGTAAATTTGGGTGTAAGCTGCTTAACAGAGTAGAGTTATAATGAGATGTATTCTGGAAAAATGCATTCAGTCTTAGCAGTAATAAATTCTATTTTCAGGCTTCCTATGCCAAAGAACAAACCAAACAGCCGCTATCCTGCAGTGATGTAAATAAGTAGCTTTCTGCTCCATATGAGGCCATTTTCCAAAGTCAGGATGTTTTTTTGGCTCATGATAGAGAACATATTTAGTGCTTATATGCACATACATAAGCCTGCCATGAAAAATGAAAGGTAAAAAAATTCCACACTAGTTACCCACACAGTTTTGACAGTGAGGAACTGCAATCACTTCCCCCTAAGTTAGTTTACCATAGAAATTTGCTGAAAAGGAAGAAAATTGACAACTCTGTAAAAAATATGGAAACAAAGACACCAAGTTGTTGTAGGTTGGGTTGGTTGGTTGGAATTTTAATAAATGTTAGTTAGGTTGGTTCTCCGTACCCCTATTTTCCCTCACAATGGTTTGCTACAAGCTGTCTATCGTGGGAGCTCTTACATGTCAATCTTGTAGCCACTCCCTGATTCTTCTTGAAAGTTCTGTATCAATCACCCCACCTTTGCAATACTATTTGTCCTAGAACACTGTACTCACCTCTGGTATGTTCCCATAGGTTGTTATGTTCTATGTCACTCCCCTGTTGTCTGTCCTCATTGGGCGAGGGGGTTTTCCACCCCTGTCTGCCTGCCCCCTATTTAACTCAATGCTTTCTTTGTCCCATAGCCATTTTGCCTTGCACCGCGCTGGAAACGGTTGCTCCGACCACCGCTGCGACCACATGGGAAATAAAAGTTCTCAGGCTTGCAAGCAAAATGTGCCTCTCTCGTACCTTCACTTCCTCTCAGTGTGAAGCTACCAAAGCTGCGAACCCACTCTGGGACACTCCGCAACCTTGGAGTGCCCGTCCACGTGGCAGCTATGGTCTCTGCAAGGGCAGCTCTAGCCAGGCTTTCCAGCTGCTTGAGGCCGCAGCAGGTGGAAGCCGCACCAAGTGATCAAGATAGATGGATAACTGACAGTGTGAGCAGCAAACAAGCAACCATACTGTACATATTTTTATTGCTCAATGAGAAGCACTATTACCCTCAAGAATAAATACATAGAAGCCTGGCACTATATCAGAATAAGAAAGTATGGGATTCACTTATACGTGTTAAATGGAGTTATTGCCAAGTGCACGCAGGTTACCACACCTGCTCACAATAAAGCACTGCTAAACAAGAAAGGAGGCTTGCAGGGTTTATGGAGGGGAGATTTGTGACTTGGGTAAGGCTGCAGCTGACTGAAAACCTACTAGAAAGAGAAGTGCAGTACAGTAATCTGCCTTATCATGAGGAGAAAGACCTGGCCCTTTGGTGGAATGAGGAAAGGAGGCCTTCAGAAAGGTGAGTTTCAGGCTTTCTCTGATATAAATCTTTACAGGTGGATGGTTTTCTTTCTCTCTGGGTATCTGCAGTGATCTATTTATATCTAAGGAAGAAAAAAGCTCTTTGAAGTTTAAAGGGGAGGATTGGCAGCTTAGTCTCAGACGAAAGTCTCGGAGGTGAAATGATGCTCACTAGGTGAAATAGTTAAAAGCCCTTGCTTTTATTATTACACTTTTATTTTAAACTTTTATGCAAAGAGTATGGGTTTCCTTATAATCTTTACTACCCAGGAAACTGGACTAAGAAGGAAGTTCTGAGACCTGCCTTCAATTAGAGTTACTTGAGGCAGATTGATTCACACATCCTGGGGTAGCAGGCTCTGGAAGGCATTCTTCTGATCCTCCTAGGGAAATTTAGTTGGTCTAGGAGCAGTAAAAGCAAGCAGATCATTGTTTTTTAAGAAGTTATTTAGAAATACACTTTTCTAGATGAAAATCAGTCCAAAGAATAAAATATATATTTTGACTAGTGATCACTTCCAATCAATACATTACCACCAGATCTTGTGATATTTGCTTGCACTTTGATTGCATCTCTGAGCTACTTCATAGCATTGTGTTAAATCAAAAAGGAAGAGTCTCTACAAACAGTTGAAACTGATCATATATTGACAGTTTGCACTGTTGGTGCAAACATTTTGCACTGTTGGTGCAAACATCTATAAGAATTCTTGCATTCATTTTGGTAAAATTTCATTATGAAATAAAGGATGAGGAGACAAAAGTTACTGATACCTATTAATTGGATGGTAGCTGATGATCCTCAAATGTCTCAGCTGGGCTATAAGTGCATATAATATTTGATTTTTTTCTTTGCTGGATTACTAAATGCTGAAATCAGAAGGTTTGTAACCTCCAAATCTATTGTTCGGATAATAAATTAAAAAAATACCCTTTCTATTTTTTCCTTTGTTCTATAACATTACATGGTAGTAACTACAGGATGCACATATATTCTTTTTTGACCGAGGGCATGTTCTAAAGAAGAGCTGGACCCTTAATTTCACTACAATGCTAAAATAGTAAACACTGATAAATTATACATCAACAGAAGGAAAATAGTAAGTTGTCTGAATAGACAATGAGACATGTTTATTGTCTGTTCTCCAGGGATGGATTCCTAGAACATCAGCTCATACCTGTTGGTGATGTGTGAATAGAGTTGTAGATTAATGCCTTATCTAGCACACTTAGTGTTGTAAACTTTTCACTTGGTGGAAGAGAAAATATCTATTTTCACCGACTCTATAGAAAAGCTCCTTTCAGGCTCAGCAAATAGCAAAAATATTACTTATTAAGTTATTAAGAGGTTATTCAATACTGCTCTTTTTTATTTTATTTTTCAATTTTCAATTGATAAACAATAGGGAAATATTAAGTATATTTTTCTTAGATTTTAGAGTCTGTGTGTTTGTTTTGAAAGAAAAAATGCTTATTTGTTTACCTACACCTTACGTGGTCTGAAGAGTTATGCATGTAGGTAACATTGCTCATGGGAGTGTTTTGGGGAGTAAGTAGATGCTCAACGAACAACCTTTGCAATGTTCACTGTTTTGTCTTAGACCCTAATCTTCAGGATAGCCAGATGTCTTTTTGCATGAGTTATTTTAATTTGTAGTCATGAATCATTGTCCTCTGGTGACTCACATTCCCTCATTTAAGCAATTAGAGAGACCAAATTATACCAAGGAGACACTCATACTTACACTAGGACCATTTATTTAGCAGACCAGTACAAAAGCTTCTTTCATCTTTGGGACCCATAGGTCAAGAATCAAATTTGACAATGGGACTGTATTTGCTGAAAAAAAAGGTGAACCTATGTTAAAGACAGATATTAGAAACACCAAATAGTACAAAACCAGAATGTTAACAGTGTGACTATTAGGAGAAAAGGAAGAAAAGATGGTGAAAAAAAATGATAAGCAGTATCTGAAGTATCTGAATGTCAGCACCTACAATAAAAAATCATGAAGGCTTTGTTACATATTGCAATATTTACCATATTGCAGCTAATACAAGTTTTCATCCATTGGCTGGCTATTCCCTTCTACTCTGTAGTATTATTAGTAATGAATGGGCTACAGGCTTCTCTGGATTGTCTTAGGAAAAATCCCTCACCAAACTATTTCAAATACCATTGTTTTTATTTATAAATTTTGAGAACAACCAATGCACAAATTCACTATCTTGACTTGGAGAAATATCAGTAGGACCTGAATTACTAGTTCAAATAGTATAGAAAAAATTTATGCATTCATGGTTAAGTAATTTGACTTTAAAAAAAACCATTAAAAATTCTTGATCAGATATTACATTAAGATTGATTTTTTTTAATAAGAGAAAAAATATTTTTAAACTCCTTTCAGGTTATATTTTAATTATTTAGACTTTTTTTATCTACCTTCTAATCAAATATCATAAAGTATAGAGAGCCCTCATTAACAGATCACTTTATGAAAACTAATTAATTTTGTGACTATCAATCCTAAATCACATACATTTGGAGGACTTCAGAGTTGAAGAAGCTATCTGACATCTGTGAGTAAATACCTAATACCTAAAGCACTATACTGTTGCATCCTAGGTTAAAGTAAAGAGCAGCCGCGCTATTCTGGTAATGTTAGTTAACATGAGAATGTTTAACTCCTTGTGGATTAACTGGCCTCTTACACAGTGAAAACAATGGATTTGTCACTGGCCAAAGGCTATTTTTTTCAATTATACCTAGAAAGCACATTCAATTTCTAAGACAGTTTTTCTTGTTTCATTAATATCCTATTTTAAACTGGGATCACTAATCAGATGTACCAGGACCCTTACTTTCTTGACAAATTTTGATAATGGTGAATTTTTAGGGGTTGAATTTAGAACAAATAATAAGGTCTTAGTGAGGTTGTTTTAAATAACACACTGCTGAAAAGAGAAAACACTAAGCTCATGAGTGTGCTGAGAAATAAACTGGTTTCTTATCTCTGTTTTTTTATTTCTTAAGATAAGATAAGTGTAAGTTCTTATCTTAAACTGGATTCTCATCATTGATTACCTGGAGAGTATATGAAGAGTCACTGGAATTAACATAATTAATGTCTAAGAAGGGAAAATAACACTGTTGATTTCTGTGTTTGTTCATTTTTATTATCAACGCTGTGATTTTTGAAGGGCATCAGCACTAAGAGAAATCAAAGATGCACTAATATTTATGATGATGCATTAAACTATTGTCATTAAACGAAGATCACTTAGATTCTTTCTACCTCACAATTTGTCTTGTGGTGCCCCCCTTATGTATGGAACAGTGTCCAGGCTTCAGTCATACATCCTCTTGTTCTACCAGTTAAGCCTTTGAAGCTAGTTTGTGTCATTAAAATGGGCCAGAGTTATGTCCACAAAGTTAGGCATAGGCTGCATGGCAATTACAGCAGCTGAGATGTTAGGGAGCTCTTCATACTCATCCTTTCTTTACTAATTATTGTAGTTTAACTGAGAGAGTACTGTTCTACGCCGTGACAGAACAAAAGATGAGACTAACGCTGAAATAAATTCCTGTCTTAGCTAAAGCTTGCACCTGCCTATGAAAAGACTGTCAAAACTTGAGACTTCCTGGATTAAAATTCAAGATGCATGTTATTCTTCTGCCATTCATTTGAAATTCCATGAAGATGAAGGATGTGATTCTATAACTACTACCATCTAGCCAAAGGTTTCTTGAGGTCCAAAGTAATAAGCCATCTGAAAAAGAGTTTGCTTCTTTGTTTCCAGAGCTCAGTGAAAACTGGTTGCTAGGTCACATATGTTGTGGGACAAAACCAGAAATCTGTATACTTAATTACTGGTGTTTTGGGTTTTTTTGTTTTGTTTTGTTTTGCTTTGGGTTTTTTTATGTTTGTTTGTTTTTGTTTTTGTTTTTTTTTTAAATATAGTAGGGTGATAGAAAGCAGAGAGATTAAGTATGCTGAAAATGCTTTCTTAAAAATCTTCCTGTCTGTTTTACAGAGGGCTTGCTTAATCTAAAGGTTCTAGAACAACAGATGTGTTTCTAATTACATTCTCGAAATGAAATTCTGTTATTTAGAGTCTGCAGCACAGGAAATATCCTTCAGCAAAGGGCAACAGCTGCAAAACAAAGAGATGAGCTTTAAACATTTATCCAGTGATTGGCAGGTTTTTTGCCCCCTTAGGCCTTATAAAGTTTATATTTATTCATGTAAAATGTAAAAGAGGCTTTTTAGCTGCTTTAAAATGCACTAAACCATTTGCCTATTCATATAGAAAGTGGCCTGTAATCAAAGAAGACAGTGGATAACCTGCAGTACAAGCTGTTGTGATTTAAATGAACAGTGTATTTTCAGGTAATAAATGTCTCAGTCACCCAAATACTCCTGTAAACAACGATATGCTGACATTATTCATCTGAAGAGATTCAATGTTTCTATATAGACAGTCTAACTTTTTTAATACATCCATAGTGGTCATTGATTTTGAACAAAGGTGACAAAAATATTAGTAGAATTAGAGACTAGCCAAAAAATTATACCCAGTAAATTTACATGTGTGACTGGTTATGTAACCAAGAGAAAATCTTCTGTGCAAAAGATATTTCTTGGTCATTGCAGTAAATACTTCCTGCCAGTTTGAGAAATAAAAGGTTTTCTGTATCAAACAAAACACCAGTTTTCCATTCACTTATGATTTCTGCTCACTACTTCATGGTCTTTGTTGTACTTTTTTTTTCGTGTTTTGTGAAAGGGAAAGAAATATATCTGTGTGAAGAAAACATTCTCTTTTTCTATCATTAGAATGAATAGATGTTGAACTAATTCCTGCAAGAACCATGTTTTAACTGTTCTCTGGAATGTCATATGGGATTGTTTCAAATACTATTTGTGGTTACTTGAGAAAGGTAAGTATTGTAAACCCAGATCATGGTGATCATCCAGTCTTTTGAAACACAGATTATGAAGAATCTGATATAATTTCTAGTAATACTTCATTGAAGATTTGTGGTAGAAAAGGTACTGGTATTATAATAGTATTATTATTAACTCTATTGAAGCAGATGACTTCTTTTCATAAACATTTCTCTCCCCCAACTCTGTCACCACAGAGTTCAAAAGAAAGGAAGCTTTTTGAGACTGTGGTAAGGCAGAAATCTGTAAGGCACAGAAGCTGTATTTTCAATATTTGCAAAACTAATTTAGTTGCATATGTTTTACAGTTGTATAAATTACATAGCAGCAATATCTAGTCTTAAGAATTTTCCATTTGAATGGTTTATTAAATTTCTTATGCACATATGCGACATATACTTCCTAGATTTTACTAAATACATATTATTGATGATTCAATGGCTATGAGATACAGAGAGATCACATGATTTTCTCATGCATGTCTTCTGCTAGGAAAGGACCACATCAATATCTTTTGTCTGTACAGAATTCCTCCCCCTTGCAACTTCAATTTTGCTCTACCAATACAGGATTAGAAATGTTGGACTATTAAAATAAGTACATAAGAGATTTGTGATTTCTGCTTCATTGGACTAAAATTATGTATTGCACAATCCATTTTTTGTGAAGCAGATAAGGAATATCAACTAGTTTTATTATGGGAAAAAATGCAGAGAGATCAAGTGAAAAATAAATTATTAATTACTTTTTAACTTTAGAATATAGTGTCTGAGTACCAAAAATACCCCTGGAAACAATTCTCTTAATAAAAGAAGCCTGAGGAACAGATGATGTCATTGTTTTGCAAAAAAACATAAGGAAATGGAAGAGTCTAAGTTGAAAATAGTGTAGAAAGGATGTGGGCATGTTCCTCTGTAAAACACATAATTTAAAAAAGGATACTTTCTCAGTATCTAAATTCAAAATTTAATCTTCTGCCTGCATAGGATTATATTGGCACTAAACTTTAGGAGAGGATGTTGGACAAATGCATGACACTGGAGAGAAACAAATAAAATATTATCTCCAAAGAGCATGTCAATGTCAGTGGTGCCCTGCACACAGCATTCAGGATGGTCACTGGTGAATAGCTGGGCTGGACACAAACTGCAGCCCAAAGAGCTGCCCCCCTCTTCCCAACTCTTTTACCTTGCCCCAGGCTCCTGGATCACAGATTCTGGAGGCTCGTCTTGCCAGTGAAACGAATGCAAAGAAAGTGTTCAGTATCTCTACCTTCTCTGCATCCTCTCTCTGACACCAGATCCCTGCTCTAATTTATTAATTATCCTTAGTTTTCCTTTTGATACTGGTTTATTTGAAGAAGCCCTTCTGGCTGTCCTTGACAGCCTTGGCCATATTTAATTCCAAATGAGTCTTTGTTTTTCTTGTCTTATTTCTACTTTGAAAATGTCTCTATATTCATTCCAAGTTTCCTGTCCCTCCCCCCACCTTCTGTGTATCTCCTGCTTGTGTCTGAATAATGACAGGAGTGTTCTTTTTAATCCAAACAGGTCTCTCTTTTCGTTTTGCACACCAGTTTCACTGGTGTGCAGTATCATGGAGTTACAAATTCCTGTGCTGGCTCACATTTAAAGATAACCTAGAAATAAATATCTGGAGGCAGGCAAAAGAGAGTTGTTTAAGACAGAGCTATCACCAATGAAACAATTTATAGAATTATACACTGCTTTCCCTTAAAAGAGTTCAGACTTTTATTGGCCACTGTATCACAGGTGAAATTTAGTATTTAATTTTGAAGGTAGTGACTCACAGTACATTTGGGAATATTTCTCCTCTTGTCAACATATATAATATTATTATATATATATGAAATCAGAGCTAGTACATATACAGCACATATACAGCCTTACCATGCTGCTGATTCTTTCTTTAGAAGTCACTTTAAATTATAAGGGTGTATATTAAATTATACCCTTTGCATTGCCATATTAAATGGCACAAATTCATGTAACATTTTGCAGTGGTGATTCATATTATTAAATTAAAACAGGAAAAAATGCTCTTTTCTTCCTAGAAACCTGGTAATTTAGTTATCATATAGTCTGTTTGGCCATTGCCCATAAATGCTTATGTTTCCTTGCATTCACCAAAAGATTTTTTTTTGAGATGCCACCAACTGTTATTTATCCTCAAGACATCTTTTTTCACCTCCATACTCAGAGAGACGTGTCAATGCAAACAAATCCTCACTGAGTATCATTGGTGTATTTGTGTTTTTATGAAGCTTCTGCTCAGATCACCTCTGATGAATTAAAATACCATCAGCCTTCTGAATAGCACAGTACATAGGAGCAGCCAGAAACTTGTGTAATCATAAGTCCTTATGTGGCAGACAATTAATTTTGGTGACAAAAGGCAAACAAATATTAGGTGTAACTACACTCATTGTAGGCTAGTTTGATGGGGTAACTAGAAATATTTTGAAAAATTGAACTTGTTTTCTTTAAGGAGAAGTTTCTTCAGAAGATCTAAGATTCTTTTGACTTTTTTGCTTTGGTGTTAATTCAAAAATGGAGTTTTATTAAAATATGAGTATATATATATATATATTGTAAAACAAAATTATTTTTCCATTATCGTGAAAAATCCAAATTAAAAAATCATGACTTTGTGCAAGGATGAGAAATTGCTAATAAACCAAAAGTAATAAAAGAAAGAGGTTGGCCCCTTTCCACTGTCTCATCCATGGGAATTCTGAAGAGGGTACAGAGGGTGAGAACAGAAGGAGAATATTCAGCATCAGTATTAAAATGTGATATTAATGTAAGCAAGTTCTCTAGAGTAATGACGATCTCACACATGATTTATAAAGCATTTTTCATCCCTATATCTCCTGTATTGCTTCTTTTTATGAGGAAAAGGACAAGAATATAATCTGCAAATGACATATAGTAAAAGGATACAAAACAATAGTAGCAAAAAATAGTAGCTGCAAATCTTACAGCCTGGGAGCACAACTCTTTTCTTTAAAAGAGAAATTAAAAGTTGAAAAAAAAAGCCTTTAGATTTGTGATAACTGTGGGTCCTATACTTCCCCAAACTCTCCTGAAATGCATCTACATTTTGTTTATTTTGTTCTGTGTTTTGGTAACAAATGGTCCCTCCACTTGGTCTTCCACAATTGCATTAAATATTCTTAGGTCTTGCACAAGATTGAATTGAACATTCTGATAATTAATACCATAAAATTAAAAATACTCTCAAGACTCAAAGTGGCAATCAGTGCAATTGCAAATGTGATGTAATATAATTGACTCATCATATTTTCCTTAGTTTCAGTGGCTCAAAAAATATTTCCTTTTATGGGTGGCTGGGCCATTGAAATTCTGAAGAAAATAAAAATTCATGACTAGTTGCAGACAAAGGCAAGAAAACCTATTTTTTTCAAGATAGGTTCCCATCTTACACTTTGAAACAATTACCTGCTCAACTTCCATTTTATCTCTTTCAATTGCTTTTGGAATTCACAGATGTCCATTATTCTAGATATCTCCAAGTAGCCTGGAAGATTACATCCTTTTTTTTCCTTTTTTTATAGTATAGACCAATATATAGTTTTTTGGGGCTGTCCATGCTATTAATCAGCCTGCGTGGAAAAGTAGAGAATGCTAAGTCTCAGTAATCTCTTCATACTGTTTTCTATAGCTATATTTCCTTTAACAAGCTCAAAATAATAATTCGTATTTCATCCTACATGTTCAAAAAGTAATTAACTGTTCCAGAGTCCTAAATTATTTATGCCAAAACTGTGGTGTCTTCTCTATATAGGAGATTCATAAAATGATTAAGAGTTAGATCTTTCAAAATTGCCTCCCCATCAACACTTCAATACTGAAGAGTGTTCATCATTTCTATTTACATTCCTTGCATTTCTAAATTTCATATTTCAGTAAAGTTGGAGTAACTTTATTCTTTAGCATATGCAAGGACATGAGAAGTAATATGTGTTTTTGTGTTAAGGAGGCAAAGTTCATCTTTTGATTACCATCTACTAACCTCAGCTTCCCCTGACACAACTTCAGGTCATTCCCTCAGGTCCTGTCTGAAAAGAGAAACCATTAATATCATTTTGAAATGTAAACTGAACAATTTTCCTCAAGTGAAAAGTATTTAAATTTGTTCTGATTTTGCCTATGTGTAAAAATATGTTTTCTTTTGTGTTTATTTGAAGAACTACACCTATCCTTATCAGAAGATTAAAAGGATAGATGAGGCAGCTGGCATATTCTGCATGGAGATATATAGATCTGTATGCATTTCTATGAATACACATGTATATATGTCTATTTTTATTATTTTCCTGAAAAGGTGCCAAATATTTATAAATATTTTATATTAAATAATTATTACATCATACAGTGAAAAAAATCTGTAAGAAATTTAATTTCTGTTTCTTCATTGTCCTATCTTGAGGTTTTTATGAGCAAGATGGAAAAGTGGAGACTGTCATTGTGAATATTAATTATAAGTAGCTCACAATTACTTCAAACTTTACCCTGCTTCAGTGTGTAGGGAGATTTTTAAGGAAATTTTCTTACTTTTGGAGATTATAATCCATGAAAAAAATGCTACCTAATTTTTTTTAACCTTATTTTTCTTTCCAACATTGGATTTCACAAATAATATCTCAACTTGCTCCAGTCATGCGAGATAATTTTAATCTGTGATTGAGTTTTGTGGAACTAGAGTGTGTGGGTTCTATCCTACAGTCTATGAGCATGAGCCCAATTTAACTGTTAACTAAATATGTTTTCTGAAATTTACCCATTGTAATGCTTAATAGTAAGTAAATTTTTTTAAAACCTCCCTTACATTATGTTAAATGACCAAGACTCTACACAAAATTTCACGTTAAAGAGTTATATTCAGGTCTTTCAATGTAAATTTCTTCTATGGAGACCTTAATGGCAGAAAAAAAAAATTATTTCTCACTTTGAGAGAAATGTGGATGCACTTTGAATTGGTTTTGGGTAAAAACAATCAGTGCTTTGTTAATTCTTGTGCTGCTAAACTGACTGGATTAATTCTGTTGTTTATGTATGTGTCTCACCTCCTGAAGCCCTCAAGGACTTTCTGCATTCATTTTTAAATACCCAGCATTTATAAAACATACAAAATACAATACAAAATAAGTATTATTTATGAATATAAACAAGATTTGTAGCTAAGTCCTAGAGATAATATGCCATCAGGGATTTGGAGGAATAGTATAACGTATGGTAATTACATGAAGTGAACCTCAAAGAACTGGCAAGTTTAAAAGGACCAGCAAGAGAACTTCAAAGTTCAACATTTACAATTGAGGTTGAATTTTGAATATCTCGTGTTCCACCATTTAGTCAGTTTTGTATAACAGCTAAAGGAAAAGGTAATTAAAAAGACATTAGGTTCTGCAAACATCTCTGATATTTCAGAAACAGTTTTCTATTATATGCCCATTTCTCTTATGATCCTAAGAAGGCTACTCTCATCTGGGCATTTATTTACTTATTTATTCCCATAAGAGTATGTAAGAGGGGCAGTAGAAAACTGGTCCCATTGAATATCTACTTATTTCTTTGTACTTGAGACAGAATAAGTACTGAGGGGAAAGAAGGAAAACCTTAGCCAAAGCATAAGTAAGAAAGGGATGTGTGTGACAGATAGAAAAAGGCAAGATTATAGAAAACAAGAAAAACCTGGAGAACAGGCAAGGTTACAAAAAAGCTGGAAGCCCTTGAATTTGCCATTGCTATATATTCTCAGGTTGTGGATCTAACAGTACTTTGGAAGCTCTTTTTCTCTCCTATCTTCGCCTTTTATTTTCTTCCCCAAATATTATATTTAGCATCTCACTTTCTCAACCCTTTTTTTCTTTCTATTATAATTTATCTGTTTTTAAGGCTCAAATCTTATAATCACTATGCTAATACAGCTGCCTCAAGTTTTACAACTCTTAAAAAAATTGAGCAGAGAATATTAATTTTATTTCATCTACTCTTCATTTCTACAAGGGAACAATTCAAGTAATCTGTTCCATTCCATTCAAAATGCTAAACTAGCTCTTACTCAAATTAAATGTCAGCAGAGATATATAGCAGCTATATGTTAGAAAATTATACTTTTGCACTTTTGTTTTGTAAGCATTCAAATATATTTTTATAAAAGATGCAATAATCGAAATTAATGAACACGCTGATAAGTATGATGGCCATAACTCGTCTCTGAATTACAAAATTCTGTTTCATTGATAAATGAGGACCCATCCTTTCTTTCAGATTGAAACTTTCACTGTTAAGATTGATTTTTTAATGTAACTATTTTGTTTAGAATTTTTTCTCGTGTGTGCAAAAATGGAAGTGCTGTGAATAGAGAAAGAAAACTCCATAAAATTATTTAATGAATGTTGTGTGTATGCTATTGAAATTTATTCCTGCACTTATTAAGTGCTCCAGTAAGTGAGTGAAATAGTGCGCTAATGGCATTCAGACTTTAATTTTAGTTACCTGAACTTAAAAACTTGTGCAAACAAATTACTGCATGCAAAAGCACAGTGAATTTTATTTAAATGGCTTCTGAATTTCTGAGTTTTAGTGGTTTATGGACTCATGATGGATATTGCTGCATTATTACCAATTTTGAATCCCCAGCAGCACCTTGCCAAGAAAAATCTACATTCCCTGTGCTTGTTATGGGAGCATACTAAAAGCTAGTATCTCTTTCCTCCTCACAGTAAAGACAGACTAATATTAAAGAAGTTTTAAGTGTTTAATAGGAAAGGAAAGCTGTTATATGTTGCATCACGGTTTGGGGTTTAGGTTAGGGGTTCTGATCTGTTAGCTAGCCGTGTTCTGTGTACCCCCACACACTCCCTATGTTTGTTCCCCTTTCCCCCCTCCATGGCTGTTCACTCTGGCTCCCTGGCTGTTAGAGCTTCTGCTGTGACCAGTCGCCATCCTGCCCGGAGGGTTCAGTGCCCCTCACTCCGAATTCCCATCCCCCGTCCACCCCAGAGCCCCGGGTCTGCCCCAGCCGTGTCCCTGTTGGGTGCCATGGTCCACGTCATCGCCAAGGTGCCTGCCCCCATTGGGCGGGAGGGTACCTGCTCTCCTCGCTCTCTCCCCAATATAATCCTGTGCTTCGGAGTGCCCAAGGCCGTATTTCCTCATGTGCAAGCTGGGAGCAGGTCGCGGTGCCTCAGTGCAGCTCCCTGCGAAAATAAAGGACTTTCAGCCTTCCACGCGTGAGGAAATTCCTTCACTCTTTACTGTTGTCTCTCACTCGCAGTGGCAAGGAATCCGCTGGCATGCCCGCCCGGACTGAGGCATGGAGCCGAGCCCAGAAACACGCGGTGATCCTGGGTCCCAGAGAGAGGTGACACTGCTCTAGGTGCCGGAGCTGCCCAGGGACAGGGAAAACACAGAGAGACGCCGCAGTTATATCTAGATCTTAAATTGTTATTAATTTTATTAAGTGGAAATGATCTCCCACACTCTTCACTGTTAGGCCCTGTGTTTGTCTGTCCTGCAACAGAAAAACTGTCCTGGCTCGAAGGTCCCAGTGGGACATTGAATGGAATGGAATAAATGAGAAAAGAAATTAAAATAAGGAACTTTTCTAAATATTAATTAAGATCAGAAGATGGTCATTGTACTGCCATTTATGGTTTCATTTTTGGATTATAATTTTAGCAGTGACAATTATTTTTATTTTTTCTTCTCTTAAGATTAGGGACAGTTTATGCCTTACTGTACCTGTAAAAAAAATTTATTTATATCCTGTCTACATTCTGTCCAGTACATGTCCTGTGGCAATTACATTTAACGGTATGATTTTATTCATCAATGTTTATGGATATGATGTAATTCAAGAACAGCACTCCTATTAGTGTGTGTAATAAAGACACAGACAGACAAATACTGTTGTGACTAGTGCTGTGAAGTGAGCTGTCTAAATAGAAAGGAGAAAAGCAACACTTTTTAAAGCTAGAGATTTTTATATCATTCACATAACCTCTGTGTCTGAATTAAATTTCAATGGATCCAGGCTTTCTAAATGGATTCCACAAACTTAGTTCTACCCACTCAGAAGCCAGGCATGAGTGCGTGGCAAGTGGAATGAACAGAGCCCATCCCATTTGCTGCACAAGTTATCTATCCTTTGCATGTGGCTTTTTGAGACAAAAAATAAGAAGCCCTCAAAGTTCTGTCTCTGTTCACATATAAGATATTGACATGTATTCCATCATCTCACAGGCATAACAATTTCCTTGAAAAAAGACTGTTGGCTCAAGTCATCAGTAAGAGGAAGAACAACGTATAGTTGAAATCAATGTTCTCTTTGGAAAACCTGATAAATGTATTCAAAACAGATTAGAGGAAATTAATAAAGCCCTCCAGTTGTCAGGAAAAGTTAGCAGTTTAACGGTAAGGTTTTATGTCCAGGTGGGTAGTCAGTTTTCAAATCCTTCTGACATAAATTATGAATTATCTGAATACTTTATCATAATGCCTCAAGAAAATGTTTGCAACTGTGAATATGTTTTTATAAACATTGAAAAATTGCCTTTTGTTAGCTCAATAGCTCCATTAAGCTGGGAATTGTGAAACTAGAGTTATTTGCATACTCATTTACTAGCAAATGTATCAACTTAATAGTTATGATGCTTTTCCATAAGTTAAAGACACCTCAATTCATTTACATACTTTTCAAATCTTGATTCTGCTATACCCATAATCAGACTGTTATAAAACCTGTTCTGAGTCCCAATTGACATTAAGAAGTTTGTTACAAGAGAGACATATGTAATTAGCTGTGTACAAGGTAGCATTTCAAACGAACTTTTGGCAATGAGTATGTAGACATCATCAGGACATTACTGAGAAAAAAAAAAATTAAAGCAGCCTTTATGATTGCTCAGTAATTTAAAGACAAAGGGTTTGGGGTTTTTTCCAGTTCATCATCTATGCTTTTGGAATATGTGGAGGTTTGGTGCATTTCATCTTAATTTTTTTTAAGCATGTGAGACTCAACAACTAAGTGAAAGAGACAAATACATGGTCTTCTCTTCTTCCCCTACATCATACTTGTATCCTCAAAAACTAGAAGCTGTTGGTATTGACCATGTTTGCCAAAGAGAGTGGAATTAAAAATTTATATTCCTTCAAGTATGATGAAGTTGATACCTGGTTAGAAGAGAGATAGGATATCTAGTTCTTAAGTTCATAGCTAAAGCACATACTTCATACTTGCATACTTGAATATGTATGGAGCAAGAAGAGACAAGTAAAAACTTCTGAAGTGTACCTGGGAGTGAAGTGATAGGAAATGCTTGGAAGAACACAGGGGCACAACACAAACCTAAAAAACCACTAGGTTTTGCTCATTCTACTATTGTAGCAGAATGACTTATGTGTCTTTTTTTTTTTTTTTTTTTTTTTTTAATTTTAACAATGAAGACTATGAGTAGCTATCCAAACTATGTTTTCAGAAATACCAGAGATGAGCCATGTATGCATTATGCTGTTTCTAGAAGAAGGTATTATGGGCAAGATTTATTTTATTTTCCATCCCAGGCTCTTTAAATAAATTACTACTGTGTATAAAATATTTTACTACCATATAAGGATCACAGTTGAGCATTTCTCTTAATATATAGACATTGTGAGACAATTTTTACAGTGTGTCTTATAAGTCCATCACTTAATAGAAAAAAAAAAATCTTGTCTCATGGCATTTCTTCTTTTTACTGACTGAAGTCTGTCTTGTGCATTCAGAAATATTTTTAAACCCCTCCCTTTATTCCAGAAGAAAACTTGTACTAACAGGAAGAGTTTACATATCCAAATTTAATTGAAAATTCTAGCCTTTGTGGATTTTAGCTGTGGGATGCAAGTGTGTTATAATTTTCTGCTGGTGGGTGTTTTTGTTTTTTTTTAGTGCTGTACCAACTTTACTGCATTCCTCCTTCTTTATAACAAAGCGAGGAAGTCTGGTTGTGTTGGGTATAAGCACAAACTTAATTTGGAACCATAGCAAGGCACCTTCCAAATTAGTCTGCTTTTACCTGTGCAAATTTTCACTTTTCTGTGTTTTCCTCTGAGTAAGGCAAGTGCATATCAGGCAAGTGAATATAGTAGAGTATAAATAATAGAGTGTTTGCCTGCTGCTTGCATTTATCTTGGTAGAGCTACAATAATATTGGAGAAAGAGATTGCAGCAGATTACTTTTGTATTGCCCTTTAAGCAGTATGACTTTGCATAAACCATGCATTTTGGCAGAATCTGCTAGAGGCGTCAGCTGGAAAAAAATAGATTAAATACCTTTAAACTTAGTGAGGATCTTTGTTGCTTGTGCAGAATTTTCCTGCTATTGGCAGAAGTTTCATATCGGCCTTTGTTTCAACAATAAATCATGTGCCAAAGTCTTTTGTCCTCATACAGGAGTGTGGCTTGTGGCTGGCTGTCCTTGCATCTATGACACCATCCTCTGGTTCACTGAGAACCAGGATAAGCTTTGACATTAATTTTGTAACGCATACAAAAGAAAGGTAAATATTTCTTTAGATAGATATTAAGGCCCCAAGAAGTTTAATTTACTATGGGAGATGAGTATTTAGCCAAAGTCTGTTTAAAACAAGTAGTGTGAGCAAAGAGGATTGTTCTCCTGTCATCAGTGATAAAGGGAAATTTAGGACCAAAAGAGTAGGAAAATTGAAGACTAGAATTTGAAAGACTATAGTTTAAACTCAAATGTCTCTTACTTCCATTTGATTTTATATTATTAAGGGACAATGAGCTATATGAAAACAGCTATATTGTTCCTCCAAATTTTAGTTTTATTCTTCTCATTTTTCTGAGTTCACTCTAAGAGAAAGGAAAACCTTTTGAAAATGGAGAACTCTGCTGAAACAGGAAGTTCTTCTTTGTTCTTTTCCTGTTATTAACCCAGCTGTTCTAATACGAATCAAAATATGATTAACAGGTCTAGTGGGCTAATCCAAGGCTTCATCCATATGTGAGTTCTTAGATGAAAATCTAGTCAGAGATTTTAAAAAATCATTTCAAACAATATGTGTTTACAATTATAATTTTTAAAGAATTATCTTTTTTTTACCATTATTAATTTTGATTTTTAAAGTGTTTTTTTTTTCTTTTTGGTAATGTAGAGAGTGAGAAAACAGTTATGAAACTTAGTCAAGTATATTTTGGTTTCTTTGTGTTTAGGCAAGCACAAGAGACCTTTTAAATATGCATAGACATCTATTGACTCCTGAAGATAAATTTGTTTGAGATATCATTTCATGTCACGAGGACTGAAAACAAACAGTACTAGAACTTTAGTCATAAGAAAAGCTTTAAAAATATCAGCTTTTGGCTCCATTCCTCATTTACTATGAAAAGGTGAATTGCCTCACATTGCAGGCACACTCTCACTTTCTGGAGTACAAATATATTTAGTTTAAAATGACTTAAATCACAAATCTCGATGGATTTTGTATGGCCCTAACCAGTTACCTCTATATTACTGTGTTCAGCTTTGGCAAAAATGTACCATTGACTTTGAAATTCCAAGAACAGATGATTTATGTTAGAAGTTATTTCTGATGTAATTTCACATCTCTATTCATACAGCATGAGGTCATGACAGAACTACTTTCATCTCTACAGAATGTTAAGATGATTATTACCTTGGGATTTTGAAAGTGACAGATATTTGTTTCTTCTTGCTTGTTTTATTTAAGTGGTCAGGCTGAAATAAATATAATCTGGAACATTTCTGTGTTTTCTCAGCCAGGCATAAAGTAAAAGTACATTTATGTGTGAAGTATACAAATATGTTTATGCAATTCCTCAAAGGTTTATAACTAAGAGAATGTAAGGTTTCAATTTTGCCTTAACTAACTTTTAAAGCTAAGCTTAATTTTAAAAATGTCTCTTTGTATCTGGTATTTATATTTATACTAGCTATTTGGATTAAACAATGTGAAAGCAATGAAAGCTTAAAAAGATAAGAACAATTTGTTCAGAGATGAAGATAACCAACAAGAAATCTCTTCTAAAACACAATTTAATCAGTAAGTTATTGTATATTTAAGGATTTAATATTTAATAAGATAATGAGCTCACTTGCCATTTGATGGTGTCACATTTGGAAAGTGCAGTTATTTAGACCTTTTTGAAGCAGATTTTAATTTTCTGTGAAATTCAAAAGAATGTAAGAAATAATATTATAGAAAATCTTGGGGTTTTGGTTGATTTTGTTTCATATTTAATTCAAAGCTTTAAAAATGCATTAAATAAGTAGATGTTACCACACCAAAATATATTATCACGCCTACAAAGTTCTTGAATTTGGTGGATTGACCTTGGCTGGAAAACAGGTGCATATCAAACCACTCTACCAGTCCTTCTTCACAGGAAAGAAGGAGCAGGAAATAAGGGGGAAGAAAACACACATGAGTCAAGATAAAGGCAGTTTAATAAAGCAAAAGCAATGGTTGCATGCATAAAAAGAAAGGAAAACAGAAGATTTTATCCTTACTCCTGATCAGCAGGCAATGCCCAGGCACTTTCTGGGAAGCTGGTTTTCAGCACACGTAGTGATTGCTCTGGAAGACAGGCATCATAAAAAATGAATATCCTCTTTCTTTCATTTAGATTTTACTGCTGAGCACATGTCATAAGGTATAGAATATCCATTTGGTCACTTTTGGGTCAGATGTCCTGGCTGTGTCCCCTCCCAAGATCTTGCCCATTCCCATCCTTGCTGGTGTGTGTGAGATGAATGCTGGGAGGACAGAGCTGCTCAGCAGTAGCCAAAACACTGGGGCGTTGCCAATGCCTTTCCAGCTACCAAGACACATCACAATACTCTAAGGGCTGATGTGGGGAAAATGAACTCTATCTCAGCCAGACCCTGCAGGCTGAACCAAAAAAAGAGGGCACATTCACCAACAAAGCGTAGAGTAGTCTGAAAGACATAGTTTTTCTCCATTTAGAAACTTTGGAGAAGGGAGAGAGCTGAATGTCCCTGAGCAAATTGTTTTGTAATTTCTGACTACTCTTCCTCAAACCTTTGCACCATTCCTTGCAGTTGGTATTTCTGCAAGCAAAATGCTTGAGAACAACATAGATACACAGGAGAATGAAGCAATAAAACAATTTCCTTATTGAGAAACCACATCACAATATAGGAACTTCATGTCATTGCTGGCAAGAGGTATTTGTCAAGCAGTACCAAGAATCTGGGGTATTTTTCTTTATTTTAGTGATTCAAAAAAGCTACTGAAATACTATTGTGGCTCAAAGGAGCAATCATGTTTAGTACAATGTTGCTTGTCCTTGGAAATTCCAACCTCATCTTGATGGCTCTTGAAAGCGCACAGAATGAAGGTTTGTTGAATGAAGTACTTCACTTGTCATTTGTGCATTTCTAGAAAAGCTGAAAATATTAAAAATTTCTAATCTTAGTAGGATAATCATGAGAGACACTGTGAAAATATAAAACAAAGACCCATATCTCCAAGTTTAACAGAAAAGAGTGAATTGCTAAAATATGTCTAAATGTCATTGAACATTGGAATTTTATGGGATTGTTGCTGTCTTACTGTAGATTCTTTGTTTATTTGTTTGAACTAGACTTTTTCATTAGATTAATGACATATTTTGTATTCCATCATTATTTCTTGTGAAATAAGTGAAATTGTCAACCTGTGACAGTCAAAGACAAATAGTTTATAATATCCAAGAATTACTGAATTCTGTTTAAAAAATCCCAAAACTAAATGACTTTTAATTCTGAAAAGTGAGATTTTAGTACAAGCAGTACTTTTGTGAAAACTTGCATTCTTTATCCTTCTGCATTTGTCTGATAGCATTCTCACAAGAACAAACTGAAAGCTCACATGTGAAGAGCATGCCTCTGTGTCAGTAATTTCTGTTTATATGGAAGGAGACAATTAAAACTTGATGCATAAAATTATTTATAATCATCCTGGAAGTTACAAAACGTTCTATGATCTTACATGCTGCCATAAAGCCTTATGATATTTTGTAGTTCCCAAAACTTGAGGTCACATAGTCAGCAAAAAAAACCAAAAAAAAAACCCCAAAAAAATCCATTAATGTTGTATTGCAGCATTTTGAAAAACAGACAGATTCAATTTCAAATAATATTGATTCCTTGGCTACAAATAAATTAGTTTAATATATATATTTGGACAAATTACTGAGATAAATTAACATGGACATTGCATTTCAGATTACAAAGCAGAAAAGAAGAATGTGATAAATAATAACTCTGCTGTGCTTTTTCTTTTTTAGCGATTTAATTATTGCAGTGCTGCTTAATGCTCAATTTAATTGTCAACGCTTTAAATTAACATGTAAAATTTAATCCAGCAAAACAAAATTCAGCAAACTGGATGAACCCTGCTCTCTTGGTAAAGATTGTTTTCCATTTTAAAGTACAGAGATTGTCAGAAAATCAAGGGTTTGGGACTTTAATTTATTTGTTTTAGCTTATTTAGTTTAAAACTTAAAGTGAAAATAAATGCACTCTTGTGTCTCCAAATTTTTTTTGTGTGTGTGAAATAGAGTTCTAATAAATTTTGTATAGTTCTGACCAGTAGTGTTATCAGTGCAGCATATGCTCCCAAAACTCTCCAGCAATGCTACACGATACTGATGTTCTTCCTGTCAGGGCTATAAGTCACTGCCCCTGAAAAATAGTCAAGAAATTGAGAAGTGATTCCTTAAACCACTGATCTGAAAAACCTGCAAATTCTGTCACCCAAAATCTAGGTTTTTTACTAGGACATACATTTTTCTTCTAAAAAATATTTTCCTTAGCAGGAAAATGCAATTTTAGGTCAGTAAAATGACATCCATTATGTAATTTTCTCAAGAAACCCTATAAAAGAAGATTTGAAATTTTCCTACATTGTTTATTGGTGCACTTGGTATTCCAAATGGGTATCTTAGTTGAACTGGATTTGTTTGTATATTTGTTTAACAGGGGTTAATGTGGTAGAAAAAGGCTCAAAAATGAGTTAAAATACCCCAAACCTATAAAATATTCAAAGGGCTTTCTTTACATTCTCCTCATTTAAGCCACCAAATAGCAAATTAATCAGTGTTGCCTATGCTGTACCTTAGAATCTTTTATAGATTTCAGTACATTATTCTATCAGAGCCTATGCAAATCCTGAAGCTATCTGTAACAGAAGTTGCCCAGATCTGTATTGTAGAGAAGGAAGCAGGGAGATCAAAAGAATAATCATTGTAAATTCAGGAAATAAAAGCAATTATCTCTGGATTCCCATCACTAATATGAGATTAGTTTAGCAACTTTTTCTTAGATTACGTTGTATTTTATTTTCTCAGCTCAAAACTTGGTCCATTTTCACAACAGTGTTTTTTTCCCTTCCCCTTTGTACCTCCCTGCTGACAGGTTAATCAGGTTACTTACATTAGCTGTGCTAGCATTCCACCCCATTTGACTGTGTTCAGGCTTCTGCAAATACCTAAGCTGGATTTTTCAAAAATACTCAGTGTTAACTTCATTCCTCTTCTGAAACCAGCAGATAATTGCAGTAGTGTGTTCAGTGGAGCAGACTTGAGCCAAAGTGCCTAGGGTTTCTGAATAAAATATTCTTGATATTGAGCAAGTTTAGAAGTTTAATGCCGCATTACAAATTCTCCACTGATACAGCATTTCATTTATATCGCTCTTACCATGCCAGAAACACAATGTTCATTCTTATTCTATTTCCTTAAAAGCTCTTCTTCTCAAGGTCTTGCTGATGTTTTTCCTTCCTTTCCTCTTACCTTTTCTGGTACTTCCAAGAGCTTTCCAGAAGAGAACACTGTGACTGCAGCACAGCCTTAACCCTCAGAGACCATGACTGTCTTTGGTAATTTTCACTCTGCCCAACACTTGATTGTCTGTTTCTCTAAATATGCAGCAAAGTGAATCTCACCAAACCAAACCAGTTTTACTTGGAATGTCAGTATCTTAAAAGAGGAAGAGCTGGAGAGGTGTGTCTGCAAGTTCTAAGTGGGATTTATATAAAAGTAGCCTCCCACTCATTTCTCTTCCTTTCAACCTTTAAGCTTTGCTATTTGTAAATGAATCTGAAAGCTAGACTGTAAAAATGGCATTAGAGGAAAATATTCCAGGAAATGAGAGTCATTCTTTTACCTCTTGAGTTCCAAAAGTGTGCAAAGCATCTAAAATCACAGCTTCCAGGTATCATTCCAACCACCACTTGGCAATGGAAAACTTACACAAATATCTGTATTATCACACAGGTATTTGCTGGCACAAACAGCTCATATGACCTGAAGCGGGAAATTTTTAAAACCTTCTTACTCATAGAAACCTCTTTAAAATATGTATATTTTATTTTACACTTCCCACAGTCTTTTTGTTTCTGTAAAAATCCCACAAATTTTGGGCCACATTTAGTGCCTATTTTGAGCTCAGATTTTTTAAAATTATTATGGATAAGTTAACCTAAAACTAAATTTAAAAAATGAAGGGTAGCTAAAGTGTTATGAAATTTTAAGAAAACAGAAATTCACCCCAGAAGGCAGGTGTAAAGCTTTTTTATGTAAAGCTGAAAAAGCAAGGTGGGAAAGATTCAAGAAATTGAAAATATGACATGGAATTGAATGCTGTCATGTTGCATTAGTATTACATAAGCATTACTGATGTATTTTCATAAGAATTATTTAATTAATTTTATTTTAGTAGATTCTGATAGAGTAGAATTTTTTTTAATTACCATTCTATAAAGAAAATTGCTTTTTAAGTTAGCAAAGCTGTCAACACCTTTTTCTTTTTTTTTTTTTTTTCTTTCCCAAAGATGCAAAGAAGGATTTTTCTCCTAGAATAAACTTAATAAATTTTCTAAACTGGAGTTAGGATTTAAATCAGTTTGCTAGTGAGAATTTTGTCAGAATCCAATTACAGAACAAAATGAGAAAAAATTATATTTGTTCTTGTTCAATTTACACTTTTATAATGCTTAAGCATTTATAATACTTGTGGAATCTGAGCACTTTTACCATAACAGAACATTGTAGCTATGATTTATCATAGTCTATTTGCATTCAGCAATTTCTTTGTAGTACAAATTTGCAAACTTGCAAGCCAGTCCATGAATTTTCTAATATCCAGCACTGATAATTTTTATGAAAACAGAAAATAAGATTTTTACCTTTTTTTTTTTTGATCTTACATAAACAATGACTTCAGAACATATCTCATGAGGCAGCTGGTGATACTTGATGCAGGATAGAACCCAGCTCACTCTGGGAGTCTGCATCTCCTGTTATTAATGAAGTTCACAGCAATTTGGAGCCTAATATTTTTAAGCTTGTTTCAGGTCAGCTGTTGACATGGATGAAGCAATGAAGCAATTAGGTAGTTAGGTTACATTACTCATGCAGGTTGGTGATCTTTTTTTGGCCATGATTTTTCTTTCCTACTGTCAAGCAGGGCCTGAAATCTGCTACTCACAAGCAATTGCAACACGGCAGAAGTGATTTAACACAGCAAACGTATCTCTGCCTTATGGTTGGAGTACTGAACTATGCTTCTATATTACCAAAGAGATTCAACTTTAGGGTTGAAAGTTTTCAGATCTCAAGGTGCTCTTAAATTCCCAGATAAACTGCTAGTTCAACTTTCTCATCATGATGCGACTTGAACTTCAAAAAAAAATCTGTTTGATACAGTTCTATTTGCTGGAATTGTCTGATGTGACAGTTTCTGTATTTTCCAGATATGGAATCCCCCAAAAGTGCAGGGAGATCCCAAAACTAGAGTGACTTTTGGTGAATCCAATTATCACATCTCATTCCAGAAGTGATTTGTATTTATTCACTCATGAAAATGATACCACATTTCTATCCTCACTGGCATCAATGATGGGCAATAATACCCCTTCTGAGTGATCCACCACAAGAAATGTGTTTCTCTAGTATTGTAGAGATATAATAAAAATATAAATATTATTTTTAAAGAAATTTTATATATATAAAGTGTTATCATTATATAATGTCTCATATATATAAAGGGTATGGTAAATATGTGTGTCTATATATACACACATATATATATATATATATATATATATATAGACACACATATTTACCATACCCTTTATATATATGAGACATTATATAATGATAACACTTTATATATATAAAAATTATATATATATATATATATATATATATATATATATATATATATATAGACACACATATTTACCATACTGTTTTTCAGTTCCTTTGAGAGTTTCATCTATTATATTTGAGGGTTATAAAACAGTGACTTTTCATCCTGCAACATTAGCTTCTATTGTCTTTAACATCTTTCCTGAGTCTAAATGCTCTAAATGCTGTCATCTGTGCCCAAAGAGGAAATTACATTAAGGTAAATAGCAAAAAAGCTCTGTATAGGCTCTTTAATTTATGAAAATAGACATGTGGTGATTGTTAAGGAAACAAAAAATGTCCACAACTTTGACCATGTACCTGAGACATTATCAAATCATTATAGACCAGAAAAGGAGATGAATATAAATATTTCAGTAACATGATAGGAATTTTCTGCCCTTTTCTGGAATCCTTTGAATGTACCTCTAATGGGATTTTTAATACTGAGTTTCATTTTGCCACAGAAGCATGTCTGTGATACATATTCACCAACTTTTTGATAAATATCCATACAGATTTATTAGTGGATTTGTTAATGTCTCTGCCAACTTGGAGTAGATCATGCTTCATTGTCAAGAACAGATTTAAATCTCATTAATATCCTGTGAAACTGTGGGAGATCTATCAGAAATACTGTGACCTACAACTAGAGTAAAACCCTTAGGAGAGCTGGTTTATTTTTGTTTTGCTTTGGCTCCACCACCTCATAGGGTAATAGCAAGTAGTGAGAATTGTTGTAATTTGTAACTTTCATTCAAAGGAAATTACAGGCATGCACAGCGTGCTGGCTTTGGTGCTCATTTGGGTTTTTTTCTGCAGCTACTAAAATGCTCCATTCTTGCCTGCTTCAGAAATCTCTTATTAAGAATCTGGTGATACTGAGTTTGTTCTCTTAAGAGAGTTTTGGATACCATTAAACACATTTAGCAGGGGAAAGAACTGGCTTCTAACAGTGATGTGCAATCCTCATTTCCTAGATAATAATCTAAAAGGGAGTTGTTTCAGAGCTATGAGGATTATAAAAGTGCACATATTTAAATAAACAGTTATGTCCAATTAGTGAGAAACTTGGAACATATACCTACCTTACCAATTTTGAACACAAATTAGCCATTAATATGTTCAACTAAGTTAATATTAAAAGTAACAGACTTCAAAGTTTCTATCACTGTTTTTTCCCCCTCATCTCTTTGTTAGTATCTGACAGTTTCTTCATTCTCAAATTATTTAATGAATTTCACATCAAATTAAAACATTTACTATATCCTTTCTGACATTGTAGTGAAAAAGAAGCAGGCCTGATGAAACATTCTAAACATGTATTGAACACACAAAACAAGCCAAACATACAAGCCTAATGCTTTCACTTTATATTTAAAGAACCATCTCCTTATTATGGTACAAAAATCATCAATTTATTTGTATTAAACCCATGGAACTAGAAAATGGTGTGTTTTGACACTTTCTGAAGTGTAAATACAATACATACCTGTCAGTCACTGAAGCGGGTTTTAAGACTAGGCCACAGCAATTACTCTAAAGACCGGATTAAAATACTGATTAAATAGATGGGGAAGTGGTTCCTCACAAAAGGCTGAAATTTTCTTTTTAACCAATAACAAATGGCTTTTTTTTTCCAAGCTTAAAAAGACAGTTTTTGTGATTTTGCTAATTTTTCTTTTTGTTTTCCCTTGGTTTTCATTCCATACAGATGCATCTAATATTTTTTGGAACCATGAAAAAATTAAAACCAGGTCAAAGGAAGAGACTTAAGATGTTGTGGATCTAATAAGCACATACACACTTTCTGTGTATGAAAAAATAAAAAAAAATCTTACAGATTACATTTCAACATATATGAGGGTTCCAATTCTGTTAGCCATACAAGAATAATATTCTCTTGATATCAGCTGTGAATTCCTTGTTCCTGAACTGTGTTTTGGATCTACCTCAGGAAAAAAAGTGACCTAAAAGTGCAACAGATTAATCAGATTAATTCAAAATTCTTTAATAATTTCCAAAAAGGGAACAAATAAATTTGGATTTTAAAAAAAAGTTAAAACTTTGAAGTGCACAATTTCAATTTTTCTATTCTGTGCCCTTTCCTTTGTGTAGAAATAATCTAAAACTCATTGCAAACTCAAAACAGTCTTTATCTCTTATTTTTTACCTCAATCTATACTAAATAAACATACAGACGAATACTAGAATTGATTTTTTATTGTATTCTCCTGTGTTCCATAAACCTGAATGCACTGAAATTCCATGCTCATCTGGTATAATCTTGGTGGAGAAATTCTAACAGGTCATTGCACTGTTGCACTGTTTATATAAAATAATTGAAATATTTTTATTTATTTTTCTTTCTGTTTTTTAATTTGAGGCAATAATTAAGCTTTCACTATAAACACTAAGTAAAGACCTTAAATGAACAGTGGATACCACATGCAATCAAAGAATTACAGTTCACCATTTTGAATCCATTGCACCCATTGCTTAGGTCAAAGTAAACTGGAGAGGAGCTAGATTTTCATCTGACAAATATACACCACCAAATGGGCTCTAAACTCAGCACCTTCATAGACCACTATGAAGGCCTTCTGTTCAAAGGTAATTATGAATAGTCGTTAATTAATGCAATATAGGACATCTGCCCAATATTTTATGAGTCAGATACCCATGACTTAAAAGGTGGTGTAAAATCATATGGGCAAAATTATCAGAAGTCTGACTGTTTTTGTAGAGGTGATTAAGAAGATTGAAGACTATCTCAAAACAATATGAATAAGGATGAACAGGGTAAATGCAATTATAAGTAGTATAAAGAATGTAGATTAAAAAAATATTCCAGTGACAACTACAAATCCTTTTAAGATTTACTCTGGTCCCAAGTTATGTGAAGTACATCCTGATTACTGAAAATTAAATACAGCAAGATTAAAATAACCCTTTAACATTTTGAAAGAATGGTTGGTACTACTGGGAATTAACAGGTAGAAGGGAAGAGTGTATTTTCCTATTTTTAACTTCTCTACCTTCTCCAGGAGCATCTGTCCAGAGGCCAACATAATGGATGGGCAATGGGTATAATTACTACATGAACAAAGGCAGAAACCTTGAAATCCAGCACTGTTTCCAACAAGGATTGTTAATAGATGGTTCAAAGGAGATACAAAAAACCTATTTAATCAGCATGAGTAAGTATGAGTAAAAAAGTTTGAATATGACAGTTATCTGTATATAAAATGTGAACAGAAATAGGTTTAAGGAAAAAAACAAAAGGTGCTCTATTTCATATCATTCAGCACTTCATTTAAATTGTTTTTGTTAAAATAACATTACAAAATTACATAAGAAGAGAAATAAAAACCTGGTCCTGAGACAGTAGAGGTAGTGGAGTCTTATAAAATTAAGATAAATAATTTATCCAAACAAGATTTATTTTATAAGCCAGTTAAACCAGATAAACCAGTTAAACCAATTTAAACTCCACTGACATTTGGGTCTTGATGTCCGATGGAGTTAACCGTACCTGATGGAGGCAAGAATTCTTGAGGTGTTAGAGAAGGAACCCCAGCACCTGCCGTGTCTCCCGCTCAGGTGGGGCCTCAGCCTTGGGGGGCTCCCTGCGGCAGCACCTGGCCCAAGGGGACAGTCCCCGACCAGCCCCGCTGCTCTGAGGGGAACAGCCCAACCCAGCCCCCAGCAGGGCTCCTTTAAACCCAGCCACAGCAGGTCTGGGCTCAGACGTGCTCACAGAAGCCCTGCCTGACCCAGGGACCTGTCCCTCTGCCCGCAACAGCCGCCCTACAGACACCATGAGGCCACACACCTGAAGCCTTGGCATGGCCGGGGTTAGGCACAGGTCACCCTCTGGAGAGACTGGACCCCTGCTGGGCAGGGACCTGCCAGAGACCACCCTCCTGTGAGGCTGGCTGCCCCAGGCCCCAGTACCCTGCAAACCCTACTTTCCCTGTTTGCAAATTTCCCGACTGCTTGGCTGCTGTGCCCAAAAAAAAAAAAAAAAAAAAAAGGATTTTGGAACGCACTGTCCTCTCTCAGCACTTCACTGATCTGGGAAAGACTCTGTTTCAAATCAGCAGATTACACACACACAGAATTTTATTACAGGTAATGGTATCTTCAGCATCTCCATATTAATGTGGCTGATAGTCTTTAAATGTCATCAGAAAGGCTTTTTCTATTGTTCTTTCAATGAGAAAGAATAGGAATTCAAGAGGAAATGCAGCCATGGTGATCAAATAAAATGTGCTACTGTTATAATAAATTCTGATCCAACAAGGATTAGAATAGATGAATAGATAAGCAGTATTTTCTGTAGTGCATGGGGACACCTATTTTCCATCACTTTCCTCACTAGCCTGTAGATTTTTGCTTTCAGTTGATTGAGCCAACTGAAAGACAAACAGCTACTTCCTTTGGCTCTTAAAATTACAGATGATTTGATCTAAGGAACAAAAATAATTGCTTTCACAAAACAAATGTTGTCTGCAGACTAAGCTATTCTACAGGCTTATGACAGTCTGTTTACTTTGATTTATAATCAAGATGTTCTTATTACCTTCATGCTTGCTTTCTGTCTCTTATGCTCCAGCTTGGATTAAGACCAAGAGTGATAGGGAATGATACAATGAAAGGCTAAAGCCTGGAGAAGATTGAATTATTTGGCTTCCACGGATGGGAAAAAAAAATAATGTGCTTATAAAAGGAGTGAGGCAAATGCACTGATTATTTTAATTATATTTTTATTTATGTGTTTGTTAGGTCAGACCTAAATTAAGACCAGTTACAGAACAAGCCTAAGGTCACTGAAAAACAATATTACATATTCAGAAAGACAAATTGTTATTGCAAATAGAACCTAAAAGGGCATAAATGAAAAGTCACAGTGAGATTTCTTGGTGCTGTAAAGCAGAGTAGTGTGAAAATGCCATGCCATTTGGCTGTATTTGCTTTGTTACTGTAGGAAAATACAGGCAAAAGGCATAGTATTCAATAACTGTCAGGAAGGCTGGAGACCAGGTATGAAAGTGTACCCCATGATGACTAAGGAAAGTTATATTTCATACTGGGGCTTATAGAATAAACTGCTATTAACTTACTCCTTCTCAGGTCTACTCCTCATGAAATGTCGGTGAGCTGAGAGCTGATGCTGCTCTTTGTATGTTACAAGGCTAATAACATTGGAGTGCCCTGCAATTTATGTAACGTGTGCTTTCTGTGGCAATAAAATGTCACTGAAATGGGGTTTTCTGAACAGTACAGTGGTGATCAGCAACAATCAAATCTTTTAAGTCCTTTGGAAAAGAGCTTTTTGTTTTAATTGTGTAAGGCAACACACAAACATAAATCCCACTGTGTTCTCTATACATTAGCTTGAAAATAGAAAAATGCACGCAGAGATATGGAAAAAGATAGAAACAAAATGTTAAATCTAACAGTGTAGGGCTGTATTCCCTTTCATGAATATAAGTTTAAACAGGATTTATGTATCCAGACATTGTAAGTCAAAGAAGTTCAAGAAACTCATGATTATGCTGACGTAAGCTTTATGCATGTAGAACAGATGTAATAAAATAAATTCCTTCCTGTAAATTATAGTGATTTGGTTTTTTAGCAGTTTTAGTAAAGAAGGGCATACTGATATTGTTATATAAATACTGTAACTCTCTACCAAAATCACAGACTGCATTCCAGTTATTTATCCCCTGAAGGGTGGACTTCCATTTCTCATGGGCAACATAGGTTGACACTCTTGGACTGATGCCTTGAACCGATTAAGCCAAGAAAGCCAAGCAGGTGACATTCATTTTTGCTTTGGAATCAGATAGAAATGAATGGATTTCCACTGATTAGACATTGCGATTCTTTTTTCCACTGTATCTTTAATACTCTCTGGTATACCTCCATGATGATTTTTTTTCTAAATTTAAATCTGGATGCCTATTAGTAAGTCTCTTAAAAGAAATGTTTGATTTTGAGGGGATCCAAATACTCACAAGCACACTCAAGAAGCAAACTGGCCTTTTTGAGTCATGCGACTCTTCTTAAATAAGTATTTTCTTATGATAAAGTTTCATCTATGTTTTTATGAGGTTATGTTTCTTTTAACAAGTTTGATTTTAAGTATGATGTTCTAAAAGAACACATTCAAAATATAAGATAGCAAGATCATTTGTGTCTATTAGCTAAATTAGTTACATGACTTACATTGAGTATGATTAGAAATATAGTAATAAACACCATATGTCACCAATACTGCAGTGGAAGAAGATGCAGGATCAAAACCATAAAAAAAACATGTGAAATGTATTAAATTAAAAAAAAAGAAGCAGAAATACATCTGCTTTTCAATTCTGATTTCATGAAAGACACAAATTCAGCAGGACAAACTAAAGGGAGTTTAGAGCAACAGGCCCAATCATGTGCCTAAAGCCAATATTGTTCCCTCAGAAAGAAGGATGAATAGAAAAGCTGAAGTTGCAGCAAGCTTAATGACACAAATGCCTTAACTACCATGGCCAATATTTACTTCTAAGTGTTCACTCTGCCATGTGCAGAAGCATTGTGAGATCAGAGAACAAAAAAGTCAAGGTCTAAACCAAAACTTTTTTCCAAGAATTATGACCTCTGTGCCTGATGGTTCTTTCCTTGATCACCTTCTGTATCCAGGGTGATGAGAAACCGCAATGTGGTAGCAATGAGGTCCAACATATGCCACTTAGCTGAAAAGTTATCTATAGAACTTTTCTCTAGTTTTCCATAAGCAAAACAATATCTACATGTAAAACAAAGAAATCTGTCATTATTTTGGTAATAAGAGATTATATTGGTTTATCAGAAAGAAGAAAACTACTCTCATTGTAACTAGATCAATACCCTAATAAACAACTCAGTATCTCAGAAGGCAAATAAGGATTTTGTTAAGAATCAGCTGTTTTCTGAAAGATTACACCTGTGTAGAGGAAATAATAATTGTCCATAGAATCAAAAGTGAAAAGAAATAAGCCTGTTTTTAATTGAAAGGACAGCAAGCAAAAAAATTCAAATGTAAAGTAGATAATTTATAAATCTCAGATCTTTGTTCATGCTGTCTATTAATTTAATTTCTCAATTTATGTGTACACTGAAGAAAAAGTTATGTTTTTCAGTCTCATTTGATTAAGAGAGGAAACACAGGCAGTTTCTAAATTGTTTGTTTTGGTAAGGGCTTTTGTGGGTTTGTTTTTTGATTGTTTGTATTTTTTTTTTTGTTTGGGGAACATTTAGCATTCTTGAAAGGGTTGTAATGAGAGTAGATGGTCATGGTAATCCCCTACATAACCAGATTGCTGTTCAGTGAATAAGATTGTCAGCTTTCCCTGCAGTTCAGCCATTTGTTAAATGCATGCATGACATTTCCTTAAAATCTGTAATGACACCCATTAATGCACTTTGTTTTAATGTATGTGCTCTGGGGGTAGACAGGAAATAGTAAACTTTAGATTTATTCATTGTTTCAGGTATAAAGTGAAAATTTAACTTTGAATGGAAGATATAATGTTTGCATTTTCAAATTTATGTCTATTTTGACACCCTCTGGGCCGTGACAAGTACCAGATGCTGTCAATACAAATTATAACACATAATACTCTGGTATACTTGAGTGAATTCAAGCATCCATCTCTACTTACTGCCTCTTACAAGGGCAACCACATTTCACATTTTCCCTCTCCCTTCTCATATTATCATCACCTTTATTTAGAAAAAAAAAAATTAATATATTACCTGTGAAAATCCCTTTTCTGGAATGTAATAGGCAAGTAACTTTGCTTTCTCCTGGAAGTTCTGTGCATGAAAACCCTTTATTAATCTTATGGATTTTGGTCCTAAAGGCAACCATGCAGTGAGAGTGGTACATTTCAGTCTTGCCTTTAGAATCCATTTATTTTATTGAGAATTTTTCCCTTTTTTCAATGTTTCAACCATTTAATTCAGTATTGCACTCTGATCATACCTATTTGCCAGGAATAATATGGTCATATTTTGCTGGGTTTGAAATTATATACAAGAAAATAGGTACCTTTCCTTAGTATTTCATTTGAAACAAAATGTAAAAGAGACTAACGGAACAAAATAAAAATATAAGCATCCAGTGATGCAACCTTTTGCACAGTACATTTATATTCACTTACAGATAATGAGAAGAGTACCATTAAACTATCAGCAATAATCAGGATGATGGCTATGGTGGGAGGTTTTTGGCTCCCTAATGGGAGTAGTACTGAGCTCAAATTGAATTAAATACAAGAGAGGGATAAAAAATGGAGTAACTTTTATGACAAGGTCTGGAATTTACCTGTATTCACCAACTACTGCTTATCTTAAATAGTTAATATCACTCTCCAAATGGCTTACCTTAATCAATGCAAGAGTGTCTCAAGACACTTGTTCCAAAGTTTTGAAGTCATTGGCCAATAAAAGAAAAACTCATTTAAGACAGATGGTTAAATGTGCCTGAGGAATGAAAGCAGAATTGAATACCATTATTATGAAATTCATTAGCTTAAATGGCTTAGTTGGTTTGAGGTTTTTGTTTGTTTGCTTGGTTTCTTTTGTTTTAACTCAAAGAAAGTATATCTGAAAAATATATATTTTTCTTAGGAGTCCCACCAGTACTTTGTGATAGACTTTATATAATTCCACCAGGAATTATAATTTGATTTTTTTTTTTTAATTATTCACTTTTCCTAAAAGTGTATGAACATAAGACATATACAGATAATTACTCACATGGATGCAAGACACACGCAAGCCCTGTCAGCCAGGTGTTCAGCTGAAGTTTTTGGAAGCAGCTGCTAGAATTTATCTACAGCATCATCCATGATGATAATGCAAATGGTGTAAGGGAAGCAGTTGGAAACTAAGATACCAGACTCCTCAAAAAAAAAAAAAGGAATAAAAATATAGAACACTGATGCTGCTAAAGGGCAACTTTGTTCCAATATTCCCACTCTTTTGCATAAAGAACAGCTGAAATTTATCACAAATAATTCCAGGAGTTTAAAGCCCAGTTAGTTAAAGAATTCTGGTCTTAAAAAATGTTCTCAACTGTGGGCAAATGAAAAAACTTTGTCTCAGTGAATACTGTTCAAAGGGCAACATACAGGATGATTTTAATTTCTTTGTTTATCAAATTTTGAATTGTTCATGTTTGTCAAAATATCTCTGGACCACTGGAGGATACAGAAACTTGCTGCAGAATGTTCTTGCTTATCTATGTCTATGTAAGTAGAATCACCAGTCTCTCCAAACATCCCTGTTGAAAACAACTGGAACATCTAGAGGCAATGTATGCTCTTCTTTAACTGGTCAGGAATACTTCATTTGAAAACTCTTCCTCAGATTTTTTTTTTCCTCTTATTAACTTCTGTTGTCTTTTTCAATACACTTTTATGTAGTTCACGAGTCTCTTTGGCTCTGTTTCTGTATTTCCATTCCAGATACCATTTTTATGTTTCTCCCATATTGTTTCAGGATCTTCTTACCAGTTTTGAGAAAATATAAAGAACGTGAAAGTTCTCATCTGATATGAAGTCTGAGCAAGCTATAAAATTATTATTTTTTTTTAATGTAAGCAGATATTTTCCAACCACAGGAGCTCAGTTTTACATTTATTCACATTTAATATCACCAGCAGCACACAGTGGAGCAGCATTATGGCTGAGTAATAACTCACTACAGGAACCTTGTCTCTACTAAATTCTTTCAGTACATATTTTCTTCTTTCCTTATACTACAAGGCCTATTATTGTAAAACACAAGTAATTACAGTCCAAATTTTCATGTCAAGTGCTCCCAAATAAAGTAAATATTCATTAGTAATGGGTCCTTAACTGCAAAAAAAAATAGTATACATAATAAAATAAATAAGGACTTATAATTTAGGGAATGACACCTAAAATTATCATGGTCAATTTTCATACAAGAATTGCAGACACTTAAGGACCTCCTAAATACAACCTGGCAAAGACAGCACAGAGTTAGCCATTAAATGGCACTCTGTAGGGCTGTATGGCATACTGGGAGACTGGACATCCCAAAACAGTATTCTGTGCCAGTGAGTCCCTCCCATCTCTCTCATGAAGGACCAAGCTTTGGAAGGGCTGAACACCAAAGGGTATTGTCTTACAAAGGGTCAAATTACCACAGAATATTACCAGGAGAAACTTGTCTGTTTGAAAGGCAGCAATTCTTAGATCTGTGTTTTTGTTGTCATACAGAAACCCTGTAATCTGGAAAAGACAAAAGTCAGTCTAGCAACCTCTCTGTGAAAGGTTTTCAACCCCTATACTAAGCTGGACACACAGAGAAAACCTTACACGAAAAAGAACCTTAACTACCAAACTTTTTTTTTTTTTTTTTTTTTTTTTTTTTTTAGGTCTATCTCTCATGCAGATATTTTTCTGCAGTATTATCTGCAAATATGCCTTAACTGAGACACATAATAGTGCAATTGAGTGAATTACAACCACCTTACTATTCACAATATGAAATTTCTAATGTGTTTTCAACATATTAGGGCACTGGATTAACATTTTCTATATACACATCTTCTGTTTATACACCCCTACATATGTATTTAATGTCAGAAAATAAATTTGGTTGTTACATTCTAAATAGTAGGAAAGGGATATATTGGACTAATGAAAATATTTCCTTTGTGACAGTGGTTGTCTTGTTTCAGCATTGGTAGTCACAAGGCATATTTCTCCACCACCATTAACATTCTTTTTCCCTGTTGCTAATTTCATTATTCCTTCATAGTTCTACTCACCTTTTTCTGTGTAATCCACTTCACTGATGTGGTCGGTGATATTCCATATTACAGAAATTCCTCTTATTTAACATATTAAAAGTTCAGCATATCCAGTCTTTTCCTGAAGCCCTCCAGGGATGATGACACCCCCACCTGCCTGGACAGCCAATTCTAATGCTTAATGACACTTTCTATGAAGGAATTCTTCCTGATGTCCAATCCGAACTTCTCCTAGTTGCCTGGGAGAAGAGGCCAACCCCCACCTTTCTACAACTTCCTTTCAGATAGTTTTAGAGGGTGATTAAGGATCCCTGAGCCTTCCTCTTTCCAGGATAAACAACCCACCTTCCTCAGCCATCTCTCATATGATTCACTATCTAGACCCTGCAGAAGGTGGGCTCTTATTAAAAATTTAATATTATTTTATGAGTCGACATATGCCTAGGAAATGTAGCTCCTTGGTTCTGCATGTTACTACTTTTTCACATTCGATTGTTTCTACTTCCAAACTTCTGAAACTGAAACTAAGATTAAAAAGCTAGCCAACTGCTATGCTTTCCCTTTGACAATGGAAAATAAAACCTATCTCCATATAGAAGACAAGAGAGTTCAAAAAGCAATGAGATTACCTGCAGAAGTGCTTCAAACAGTCAAAATGCCAATGAAGGCCATATTTTGAGCAGAATAAATAAAGGACCAAAATATGTCTGCAGTCTCCTTGATGGTTTCTCTCCATTTTGCAGAACATACCTGCTCAGTTCTCTTGCTCTTTTGAGATGATAAAATCCAGTATGTTTGGTATTTATTTTTCTGAAGGGACTGGGAGCACGAATATTCTTAAACCTTAAGAATCCAGAGTGATTTGCTGCTCAGGCAGCAGTTTCAGTAGACATAAGCTGAAATCATCATTTGCATTGTACAAGAAATTTCACCATGGAGGGCTGTTTCTTTAGATACACAGCCTAGAATTCAATGACCAATTCAGTAATAACTTGAATACAGCATTAATAATTCTAAAAGCCCATCCTACATATCTGTGTGTGTCTTAATAATAACGTGCATAGTTTTGTTATTGAAGAAATGTTGTGAACTCCATTGGATATCAGTTAAAATAATGGCAAATGAAATGGATATTGCCTTTGAAATATGAATGTGTTCTCATGTGGTTTTTTGTGATAATTCCATCTGTATCTAATAGAACTGCTATTTTAGTATCAGCATTTTCTCTACATAGTTCTGGACGTGCAATAAGATGATGTTATAGTATATTCAAACACATGCACATACCTAACACTCTTAGGAAACATTTAAAATTAAAAAATATTCGAGGTGCTAAAATAAATCTAAATGTAGATCTCTCACTTCACTGTGGAAATTTTCATTCATCTTGACTAAGGCTACTTTTATCCTCCTCCAGGTTAAAACTTCTAGATGTTAATCTCCTTATGTACCTTAATATGCATACCTAATAGCAAATTTAATTTAAATGGATGCATTTTGTGGAGATTAATGTCTCCAACAGCCCAATAACTTCCAAGTGTAAGCTGCCGTTCCTGCAAATAGAAGCTTAAGTCCTATTCAACACTATGATAAATAACTCATAAAAAGTAGTAGCTTGAAGAGAAAACCCACTGATTACATGTTTTCCCCACTCTTTTGTGGATGACTGCTCAATCTGTTTCAGGGCAAGACATTATTCTGACCAAACATTTGTAGATCTTGGCTTTATGTTGACAAGCTTTCCCAAGCTTCATTAAATTGTAGCCAAAAGCTTATTAAAACACATGGATAACAACAATTAACTTCAGTGTGGTTTCAGGCAAGATTTGAACTGGATTTCAATTGTAAAGCCATCAAAGCAGCTGAACTGGGAGTTACCTATAATGCACATCAGAAATGTAAATGTGCTTCACAGAATTCTATGAAATAGCCACATTATTTATCATATTTAATGCATTTTAAAGTCATAGAAAAATATAGCAGCAATAAAAAGTCATAAAGTGGTGAGATACAGTGCAGTCTATATTGCACAGTATATTGTTCAGAACGACTCTAAGAGGCTAGCAATAAGTCATAAGGAGGAATAGGCTAAATGACCCAGAAAAATTAAGTTAGTGGTCCCCATCAACTCAAGTACTTCATTCTCAGAAAAAAATGTTAAATCTTCCCAGAAGTGATTCTAGACCAAACTTTTCAGAAAGAATAAATTCTGAGTTAATTTATCATTTTTTCCCTATGCTCTGAGGTATAATCTTTATTCTGTGCTATGATTCGAGTGTTATGCTGTACTCTGAGCTGACAAATTTGAGTTTTTTTCATGTGTTCCCTATTCAGATTTATGTCCTTTGTCATTTAATATCCAGAAAATGGATCCTGAAAGTACAGATGTCACAATGCAGTAGTGTGCATTCATATTAGTTTAATAGCCTTTAAATTGCATTACTTATGAAAGAGTAAAAGAGGTTGACCTGTATGGTTTTAAGGTAAAGAAAAATAAATTAAAGAACCATAGCCTAATAATTAAAATTCCAATCCCTGTTAGATTTTGCAAAGCATCCAGAAGTAAAAAAAATCCCTATATTTTGGCAATTATCCATAGTATATTTAGGGTTTTTTTTAGTCCATCTTAATTTTTTTAACAACCAGCAAGTACACTGTTCCTCACCACTGTGCCGTGACTGAGACAGGGTCAGATTGCAGCTAGACTGCAGAATCCCTGGGAGCTGGGAGCAGAGGGGGCTCGACACTGCAGCTTCCAGGACCTGTCCCACTGTCATACTACAGAGAACAAGACTCTCCTAGCATAAGAATTCCAACATGGAGTATATATGCCTATATTAAGAATTCAGTATAGCAAACCTGTTGTTAATATTTTAGAGTCATAACAGTGAATTTATTCATCTATTAAATTGTGCTTGATGTTATGTGCAATTTATGGCAGAATTCTTTCTTGTTATTACCATGAGTACTCCTTTTATTAGCTGTAGTTAGAGGAATTATTTTTAAAATTAATATTAAGAAAACTACGAGCAGAATGGAATTTTAATTATTTATAATTAATAGCTTGTGTAGTTAATAGTTTATACATTCAATAGTTCTTAGTTAATTGCTAATAGTTTAAAGTTGGCAGCAAGGACACTGGCACCCTCGGCAAGGCTGCTGACACACAAAATCTCTGTGGTGTGCTTGACCAGTGGAGGGAGGGGATGCTATCCATGGGGACCTTGGCAGGCTTGAGAGGTGGGCTTGTGTAAACCTCATGGAGTCTGCTGAAAACTTTGTTGAAATTAAATATATTTCTGCAATTAATCTAATGGTGCTTTATTTAATTTAATTTTCAGGTACATTTCAGAATTGAGTTTCCAGCTCAAAACAAGGAGCAATGGGTGTCCTGTGATATTGTACAGCTCATCACTGATGACTAAATGGCAAGTTACTGAAAATAGCCATCATTGTACTCCCTTTATAGCAAGCCTTTGCTTTGAATGTCATCTAACATTCCTAGCAATAACATTCTGTATATGTTTTGATGTAAGATAGCAGAGCTCAATTGCACCGAATGACCTTTTGAAAATAATGATTTGGTGCTTATTCATGGTGCATCGTGCTCTTGAAATTACTGGTAATATTTGTATTGCTATCTCTGAGCCTCCAATATTGCACTGATAAATGTACAAAGTTGTACTGAGAAAATTTCTCCCTGAACTCTGGGGCACCCCAAAGTGACAGCAGATTATGTAGGTAGAGTTAGAAATAATAAAGAGAATGTCAGAATATCATCTTCCTCTTTTCACTTACCTGCCACAACCAGACTCTGCATTCCTCTTTTTCCTGAATCAGCTACCCTTGCACTCAGTTGGTGGATACTTTTCAGAAGAAACAATTTTTTCAATCTCTTTAAAGAAAGCCAAGGAAGAGAGTTATGATATCCATTACCTCAGAGCACAGGGTGTTTTGAGAAAAAACTAAAGGAAACATTTCTAATTCTGCTCCGTGTGCATGCAAGTCTGTATTCAAGAAAAATATTGCTCATTGTAACTGAAAATATAACTCCTGATGTCCATCTTGCATGGCAGCATTTGTCAAAGATGCAGTTTTCTCAATGATGCAATGATTTTGAAACAAAATATTTGGTTGGTTTTTGTTGTCATTTTCATTCCTATTTATGACATTTTTCTGCTCTTTTTCTCCAGGAGGAAGAGTTATGTGATTCATTATACAGATGGTGGGGTGAAGTAGTGCATTAGATTTGTTTGGGATAGGAATTATTCTATTAATTCCCATTTGCATAAAACACTCATCCCAAAAGCAGGCTTTTTCTTCAGTAGTGTACTATTGCAAATCAAGATGTCCAGGATGGTTCTGTGTGGCATTCGCATTCTATAGACAGAGAGACATAATTCTGTCTCTCAGGAGAAACACAGAGAGAAGAAGAGAAAACAATCTTTATCTCTGCTCCTTTGTTTTCCCCATATGGAATTTGGTATGGAGATTGTTTACCTAAAGTGATTACTTAATTAGATTCTAGTAAAGGTTGTTTAAGTTCAATGACCAATTGAATCCAGCTCTGTCTCAGACTCTCAAGAGAGAAGTCACGAGTTTGTGAGTTGATAGTTAAATAAGTAAGAAGTATGTATGCAGAATAAGATAGTCTCTCTTTAAATAGTATATTAATGTAATATAGTGTAGTTTTAACAAAGCTATCATTCAGCCTTCTGATCTAGAACCAAACGTCATCATTCCTTCTCAGTTGGGGTTGCCTTTTTTACTATAGTTCTGAGTTTTGCTTGAGACCAAATAAGGAAACATGGAGAGACTGGCATGACAAACTTTTCTTCTGTGACTATTTTACCTTCCCCCTCTCTTTCACCATTTGACTGCTGCTTGAGATTATCATGTCTCCTATTGTCTGACAACAGCAATGTAGGAAAAACAATGTAAGTAAACCCAGAGTTCCACAGGCTATTTTATCCTCACTTTACAGCTAGCATGAGAGTAGTTTTGGATAAAATGGAAATATGTTCTGAAAATGAGTCTTGAGGTCTAAGACATCTGATGTAGTAGGAAGGAGATATAAAATTATGCATTTTGCTTTATCCTTTGGCCAAAGGGAAGTCAGTCACACCATTTAAAAATTGAGTCTTAAGGAAGATAATTGTTAAATTTCTAAACCAATTTATGTGTTTAGTATAATTTATTGCTCATAATATTTAATTGCACAAGGCTAAAATTAGACTATTTTTAGAGTAACTTACGTAAATTTTCAGGCTTTTGAACAACATGCTCTGAGTGTACATCTGTGTGACATATTCACGAAGCACATCCAACTACCTTAACGAGCGCTCGTCTTACTGTCAACATGTTTGTGCCTCTAAGGACAAGCTGATGTTGTAGATGTTGCTTCCAGGAATCCTAACCCCATTTTTAACAAGTGCAGTGAATGACTTCATGTCTTCTGAGTTGAAATTTGTGAAACAAACCCACGTCCCTAAAATACGGCTTTAATTTAAAGCAAATTGGCCCTACTGTGCAGTGGGAAATTCAAGTCCTCCTTCTCCTGAATTCTCAATGGGCCAGGTGAGTTAGATAATGGATACAAAATTGTTTTTAAGGATTCTGTTCAATGTCATCCTGCCCTTTCATATGCTATTCTTCCTGTTTGTTCAAAATAAACAGGCTTTTAAGCAGAAAGGAAAAATCTATATCTGAATCCATTTCAGAATAAACTATACTCCCTTCTATGAAAACAAACTTTTTAGTTTATTTCTAGAAACTTATATTGTTCCACAACTACTCTTAGGAAGCCTAATCATGATAACAGTTTATTGCTAAGTTAAGTTTGTACATTTATTCATTCCCTCCTTTGAGTAGTTTTACTTCTTATGCCTGAAAAAAATCACTGAAAAAGGTAAAGTTTCAAACAATTCAGAAGTTATAAATGTTTCATAGTTAAAATATAAATATGATTATTTTGAACATATTTTTCAAATATTATGATGAAAATAATTTCTTGATGCTTAAAATATAACTATTAAAATAGCATTCAAGAAATCAGTGCTATATAGAAAGGGCATATATGTGTTATTTAATCTTCTTTAACCTGAAGGGATTAAAATATTTGTAACCTTATCTATGTAATCTAAGAATGATTTAACACAGTTATTAAAATATTTTCCAGAGTTGAGACATTATATTGTATTTCAAATCCCACTTTTAACCACAATGTCAAATACCAAGAATGAATAAAATATAGAAAGATTTTTTTTATTAAAAATAATTTTCCATTTTAATAAAATATCAATTGTTCAAAGAAAAAAAAAACCCTCAAAGGCCAAACTGCTGTCTTAAGTTGCACTCAGTCAAAACCCACTGAAATCAATGTACTATGAAATAATTGAAACTGATTTTCTTACCTGCTTTTCCTTAGTTAATAAGTCTCATTTAATTCATATCCATGAATTCTTCTCTGGGAAAATGTTCTAAATGTAGTCCTGTGACATATGTTGATATATTGATTAACTGAATACTGCCGAAGTTCCAGGAAGAGGGCGAGTGCACAGGAGTACAGGAAATACAGGCTTTGCTGGTCACTTAGACTGGTGTGCTGTGTAACCCTGGCACTCATTTTACTATTCCATACCTCTTTCTTTCTTTCCTTAGCATGATCATAGTTTTCTTTATTATGTTTTCTAGGTTATTATAAAAAAAAAACACCAGAACATAGAAACAGGAAATGCACTGATTTTGTCTGCTTTCATTTTAATGTACCTCTGGACCCACAGTATTTTATCTGGTGGATGTCATTTGATTCGGTGTTTGTAAACACGATTCTTCAAAGTTCAATGGAGAAATTAATTGCCAAGGTTTTAGCTTTCTTATAGGAGAGATAAGTACATGAAGGCATAATTTAAGTAAGTCAAAATATGCACAAAAGTAATTTCTACAGATTTCATCAAATTTATTTGATTCTTAGCTGTAACATGTCATTAAGGTGGTTTATATTGAAGTTTTAGAATACTGATAAAACTGAGGGTGCTAGATATTGTGCAAACAGCAAGAAAATTATCTGACATCAAAAAATATGCACACTGATGTTTGATGATGTTTTTAAAGTTTTAATTCTGTCTATTGATTGACTTTTTAAAATTTCTAATTCTGTCTACAGTTGATTGTACACTTGTCTGCTTAGGGCCTGCTTAGGTCTTTCTAATATATTTTTTGAGATAATTTTTTGTCTTCATTTTTCCAAAATCATATATCAAAACCTGATTTCATGTGAAATATAAGTTGGACACCACATATTTCAAGAATGCAGTTTGCTGCTCCTTGAAGCATTACCTTGTGCCGATAAAAAATTATAACTCGGGCTTTTGTCTTAAAATTCATTTTCTCAGGTAGAATAAGTAAAATTTAACAGAAGTTCTTATTCTTTATGGATGATTAACAAGACATGCCAACATACCACATATGCACTCAGATACTGACAATATTTTATTCATGACTCTACAGGTTCGGGAATTGCATAATTTACTGTGTTCATTAGTAACTTAATTATGATTGTGTTTATTTAGTTAGGTGCATAAATGTAGCCTACCTAAGTGTCCTTCACCAACATTAAACCAGATTTTTTTTTTTTTTTTTTTTTTTTTTTTTTTTTTTTTTTTTTTTTTTTTTTTTGTGGACTCCCAACCCCTTGAGCTGCGCAAGACCTGGCTGGATGGGAGCCACCTTGTCTAGTGAGAGGAATCTCTATCCATGACAGTGGGGTTAGAACTAGATGATCATTAAGGTCCCTTCCAGCACAGGTCATTCTATAGTTCTCTGATTTCATATGCTCTTCTGCACGTTAAAATTATATCAGGAATAAAAAGTTCATACTAAGCTCTGTAAAGGACGATGGTTCAACTTTCATGTAAAAGTTAAATGTTTCCTCCAGCCTTCTCTCCATGTTGCACTCACTGACTTGCTGAAAGGTGCCAGCAGAGGTTGTCAATGCCCTGAAAGTAGGAGGGGAAAATCAGATGGCAGGGCAGGAAGAAAAAGAGGAATTGTAAATGCTTTTCTTCAAAGACAGTTGACAGAGAACTTTGATCTAGTTTATACAAAAATGGAGCTTTGAAGAGCTTAGATATTCCCTACCTAATTGGGTGCCAAAGTTCATTATCATTCTCACAGTCCCTGACTATTCTAAAATTTGATATTTTTTTCCTAATGTTGATTTTTATCTAAAAAGTGCTGCAATGACTTTCCCAGAGGCAAGTTCCACCTTCTGGAGTACAAAGCATTGTTTTTGATTTCTAAAAGTCGTAAAATACAGTATCTTTTTCTCTTTGTCATTGAAAGCTTTGGGTTTGTTGTTTTTTATTTTTTGTGGATTTTTCTCTGGTGAGATAGCATTTTAATTATGTTTTAAATCTGAATTGCTAGGGGAACTTCTGCAATATGACTGTGTTTGCAATGTGTTTTCCAGCTGAGAAAGTGAAGTGGGGTGACAAGTTTTAGGTCACAGAATCTGCTGTGCAACTTAGACTTCAGTTCTGCTATAATTGTGTTAAATAGAAATTAAAAAATAATAGCTTGTAGTTTTAGGTGTCTCGTATCTGGGTCCTGCAGGGGAATACCATCTCCTTGGTGCTCTCTTCCACAGGCTGCAGGAGAATCTCTGCTCTGCCTGGAGCACTTCCTCCCCCTCCCACTCCTTTGCTGACCTTGGTGTTCATGCTGTTTTTCTGTCGTTATTTTTGCCTCTCCACTTTGCTTTCTGACATTTTTGCATTTTCTTAAATATGTTCATACAGAGAGTTTGTTCCTCAACTCTTCTGGGAGTTGCTTTTTATTTTTCAGGCCTACAACTACAATTATTTTCCTTGTTCTTGTTATTTTCTGAGGTTGTTTTGGGTCTTTTTACATCATTCTGTTTTTTACTTATCCTTCAAGATCCACAATATTGTCCCATCATGTCTATCAGAAATTATTTTTCCCAATCAGTTCTGATTTTATCCACTTTCTTTTGGCCTCATTAGTTAAAATCTAAAATATTCACCTTTTGAATTAACCTATCTCCAAGATCATCTGTGCATTTTATTCCATCAGAAATAATGTCTTCCTTTCAAGTATGCTTTCCCTTACATCTCTGCAAGGGAGGATTTTCTCTGAAATACCCTACTTGCTAACTCTCATGTTTAGTGTCTTGCTTCTACATGACACCATAAAAACTAGAATGTGCTTCCAAACTGGATTTATGGAGACAGAGGAGGAAGACAGCCTCCAAATTTGTTATGGTTAATCAGTAAATACCACTGCATAACCCTGTGATTATTTACAGGATTTGGTAATCTTCCATTTTGATGTGCATTTGTCCTTGCCAAATAACAACAGTTCACATATATAAGTCATTTGCTCAAACTCAGACAGGACTCGAATAATAGTCTTTAAAATTTCTTATTTTGAACCAAGAAAGCTGCTGTTATTTTGCAGAGTGATTTTTAAAAAAAACCCACATAAATAAATTAATTCATAAAACTTGCTTGTTTCCCTAAAGTAAATATCAATGGTTGTTTAAGAAAACTTCCATTGAGGCTAAATTAGTAAACAGTCCCATTTCAAAACTACTCATTAGTGGTTGGGATTAATTAGTGTGAGGAATAATGAGGTATCTGAACTAAGAGTACCAATAATTAAATTGATTGCATGAATTCTTGGATTAATAAAATCCAATTATTCTCATATGTAATTGGCACAAATTTTATTTGTACCTCCTTTATAATGTGTTTGCTAATGCCATCAGAAAGTAAGCAAAACAAACTAATTGTAAATTAATATGAAGTTCAATTAAACCTCCAAACCCTGCCAAGCCAGCTTTGTGTACAGATTAGTTCAAAGTCCTTATTTATCCATGAATGCATTCAAAGCTAATGGACGCAACAATATTCATTTGTGAGTGCATGACGTGGGGAAATTGGAACAGCATCTTTCATGTCTGGAGACAACTAGGTTTCTGGGTTCTGTAATGTTGCACATTTTTCAGATTGTGAGACCACAGAACTTTACTTTTTATATGAGGAACTATAACTGATTTATCAAATACCTAAGATTGATTGGCAGGAGCTGAAGCCAGTTTACAATATTCCAAGAGAGCAGGGGATATTTTTAGTTTGATTTCAAGAAGATTATGAAATCTTTGTTTCTGACAACAGATTCTGTATTGCTAATCATCATTGGAGAATGAGAAAGATCAAAGAATGTTTATAACAAGAACAATCTGTCCTAGAATGAAAAAACATCTCAAAAAATATAGATATGGAAGACAAAGAAAAAAGTCATGTTCAGCTCTCTCACTGTGATGGTAATCAAGAAGGAGGAGGATATCATGGTAAGTTTGATTAAAGAAATATCTGTTCAGGAAAGTGATGAAAAATGTGTTTGGGTTTTTTCTTCTAACTCACTACAAGAATCATTCACAAAGTAGGACCTGGAAATAATAGAAACGTTTAATTATTTAATATCTGTTAGCAAAGTAATGTTCAGATAACTTGAGATGATCTTGGAAAATCTTGGGATCAGCATTATCATAAGCTGTGGAAAATTATCAGAGAAACTGGTTTTTATTAAATTTTGATCTAAAGTGCTAGAATAACAGCAGAAATTATATTCAACTGTGTGTCTGATTTTATTGCTAGAAAGAAGTGATAGTAAAATGAAGACAATGGAGAAAAAGTGGATCCCAAAGACCTGAGGAGACTCATTGTTAGGGACATAGGACACTAATGGAAAGGATAAAGTGTTGTTGCAGACCTGACGGATATTGAAAGGAACTACATTAATTCAGCAATGGCAAACTGTTCCACATCAGGAGAAAGACAAAGATCCTAGTGAGAGATCCATAGGGCTGCCTTAGGAAATCTTGAGCTTACTAAAGTTAAAGATTGAGAAGACACATGAAAAAAAGGGGAAACTATTCAAAGTAACTCAGTCTTAAAGGAAGGAAATAATAAAAAAAAACCCTCAGGCCTAATACATGAATTTACATGCAAGAATAGATTTAAAATACAACAATAAGATGTATAGAAAATAAAGAAAATATGTTTATTCCTAGGTAGGAGGATATAATACTGATTAAGAGAAGGGTTAGGTCTTTCCTAACTTAATTCCTGTCAAAATATGTTAATTATAAACACTAAATTAATGGAATTAATTTTAGCAGAATAATATAGGATGAAAACGCTTATTGGTTTTCTTACCATATTGGAAACTCAGGTTTTATTAACCAGTACCACAAAAAAATGTAACAGTCTGATTACAGCAAGAAAGCAGCAAGAGAGGCTCTTCCATTTTGCAGTTTTATGGTATATTTCTAAAAATCCTCCTTTTTAAATTTGCTTTTTAACAGACTAATGTTTATGTCTTATTTGAGGATATCCAGTTGTAGTCTGCACTATCATAAACTGAATTAGTTACCATTTTTTTATGTGTCAGATAAAATTGCTATTATTACATGATTGTTTTGTTCTTATTCAGTATTTGTGGGTGGCAAATCATAAGGGGCTCCATTTTACCTTTCCAAACAAGAAATATCTAACCACAGTCTATTCTCTGAAATTTTTGCTTTTAGTCATTTGACAAGTTCATTGCACTCATATGAATAAATACATATAAATGTAAAAGTTACTGTTAAAAAAGAAAGAGTGAAGGAAAAAAGAAATGCCACCTTTTTTTTGGATGAGGAATATAAGGATAAAGTATACATAGGTAGCTTTTCAGGTTAACACTATCCCTTCAGGCTCTTTTGGGTTTTTAAAGTATTTTAAGTTTGTATGAAATATCTATGATTAAAAATAAAAAAAAAATCTGCTCTAAAATACTGCATGTCCAAATTGTCTGAGACTGTTCCTAATGAATTGTGGTGAAAATAGCAACCACAGATGTTTTGATCTGCTCTTGCTTTGTCTACTGCTTTATTAATTCATAGATATTATACCACAATTTTGTTGTTTTCCCACTGCTGCTGTTCAAATAAATTCATTCCTTTTTCAGATTTACTTTCTAATATGGAAAAATACCAAGTTTTTAAAGTTATCACAAATGCCTAATGCCGTCCTGATCACTCAGAGTCCATGGAAAAAAAAACATAATCCTAAACAGAGATGGTCTGATACTCTGCTAGAAGATATTACTGCTGCTAAGTTTAATAAAATAGGATTGACTTGCTCTCTTTATCATGATTAAGATCACATTCTTATAACAATCCAAAATGACACATTAAAAACTGCTACTGAAATGCAGAACTTGGAGACTCCATCCTCAGTTCAGTAAAAACCCTTTGCTGAGAGCCATTTGCTCACTCTGCTGCACTCAGAGCACAAACTCTCTTTTCTGTGTCATCAGGTTGAAGACACATTTCTAACTCTTTGAAATAGTCCTCAACATAACTTCAGTGTCAGAAAAAGCCCCCTTGGTTTCCTCCTGTCGATCACTACACCTTCAGTAACTGTGATATTGTCTCAATCCTCCAAAGAATCCATAGAAACTGTGCTAAAACTCCTGGAATTCCTGAAGAAATAATTTGACCAAAAAATTTGCACTGATTCATGAAACCTTACCAAAAAGAAGCAATGTTTATTAATTAACTGAAATACACCATACAAAGTCCTGATGTTTTCAGAATCACGCCCTACCTTAATTTGGACTCACTTACGAAAGTGATTCTGCTTTTCTTTCCCAAAGAATCTTCATTTCTCTGTTCTGATTACTGTAAAAATTAATAGCTGAACTGTTCACACTTGGATCCTAGGCTTCCAGTTTTTAAAATCATGATGTCCACTCATTGTTACCCAGGATGGGTGGGGACCTCTTCATTTCCATTCAGAGCAACAGAAGAAATAACATTCTATTACTCAGATTTTCAATTTTCTTGGACCTCTAAAAAAAAGGAATGCTCCCCAAGAAAGATTTAAGGTGGGTAATTTTACAGGCAGGTAAGTACATTCACTCAAGGACCTTGTTCAGAAAAACATTACAAAACTTCTCCATATTGTACATAAGAATTGTAATTTTCCATACAGAAAGGAAGAAGTAAATAATCTGTTTTATGATGAAAAGTTAAAAAATGAGAGCTCTAGAAATTCAGCCATTAAAGGAGCTTCTAAATGTTTAAAGGACAGACTATATTTAGCTTCTTGAAATTTCTTGTAACCTGAAAAATATCTTGGGAAATCACGGAGATCGATTTTTTTTATTTTGTATCATTTTCAGTTAAAGCTGAATTTCTCATATTAAGCTTGAGCACAACTTTTAAATCCATAGAAAGTAAAAATTAGGTTCAAGTCACAAATTGAATGTTGACAATATTCACCTATCATTTCTCTCTTTTTTTTTTTTTTTTTTTTTTATTAGGATTTATTCTGATGAGTCATACAGATACAATCACATGAAGGTTTATTTTCCTGGTGATGTATTCTTGTGGAGGCACAAAGATATCTATGCAGCCATCCATAACCCAAGCAATATTAATGGGACATTTGGAACATAGTACATCTGAAATACTGAGGCAGAGTTTATCACAAGTTGCCATGAATTTGGCAAATTTTTGGTCTTCCATTTAAATGAGGTAAAAATAATTCATAAGGCTGTATGATAAATAAGCAATTATTCAAAAGCCCAAAATATTTCTTTTTTGTTTATCTATTATTTTCCACTTACTAAATGGAAGCTGCCTTTGGAATACATAATTTATTAATTTTAAAAACTGTACTGATCATCTGTTGTACTCTCTGGTTGGCCACATACACACAAATGCTTTCTCCTCAAGCTGCAAAACCCAAACTTTCAGTAGTTCTTTGAAGTTGTTATATTTGTATAAAGCCAAGGTTTATCAGTCATAATTCATGAAGTATCTTTCAGAGTGGTAAGATGCAGAGTGTCAAGTAGAAAAATATAAAGAAAACACAGTTTGAGAACAAAATGCTTTTTTAATAAAGGATACCAACGATAATATAACAACGATGAGAACATTCTTTTTCTACTAAAATCCTGTCCTTCCACTTTTCTTGTTGCTCTTCTGTTCCCAATCCATGCAGCTTTTCAGTGAGCATTTGTTTAGTCCTGAACATTGAAAATAACACTCTAATGGCAGCATGCCAACTATCAGCTCCTCATCCATTCCAAAATCAGGATGCAAGCTCTTATCTCCAAGATCCCACTAGGACCAGCTCCACTGTGAAAAGTAGGATTTTAAGCATTATACTAAAGCTGCTTTGCAGTTAGGATTTAACCAAACACCTGATCTAAGTAGGCCCAATGGTGTTCTAGTGTTGGCTTACTGAGAAAACTATAAAATACAACATCATACACATTTATAAATTAGTCATTTGGGCTGAATTTTCCACTGATATCCAGAAATAGAAAGAGAGAACATATACTATGCAACCTTTTGGCAGAGCCCTCAAAAAATCCCATGCTGCACTGCTTGTTTTATCATCATCTACAGTGAAATGTGACTTTAGCTAAAGTCTATGACTTAGATCATCCTTTTTCACTAAAATCTGAGCAGATAAGTTTTTTGACATATTCTTGAAAACATAGGAAATAAATAACATTATTTTATATCTCTAGACAATATGCTTTAAAATTAAATTCCAGGAATAACCTTTCTGCTCCATGCCTTTCTCCTTCCCCTCCACAAGCCAACCACTTATTTTTATTTACTTATTTACACACACAGAGACTTGATATTGCACAGAGTAGGGCTCTGCAGGCCTTCCATTCGGAGTTACATTGCGTTAATATATCTGATAATTGCATGTTTTCTTCAGTCATTCAAGGAGTTCACAAGGTCTCATGAAAAACACAAAATATTTGGTGTGATGTTTTGATGTTAGACCAAATAACAGGAGAGGAAAAACATAATTTTCTATTTAGAACAGTGTTAACAGACACAAACAACTTCAGTCACCTGTTCAGACTACTAACCAATTGATAAAAAGTCTCAAAAGAAACAAAACACAGACAAGGAGCCCTCTAAGACAGCTGTTATGTCTAAATGAAACCATGGAAGTAGAAGGTTTGAGAAAATTGTGGCGTGCAGCGTCTGAGTTATTGTTAATGGAGGCCAGTATTAGAATTTAGATTAGTGTTATCTTTTGATAACACAGCAGAATGTCTGTCAAGTCATAAGCCAGACCCTGATCCTCCTAACAGAGGTTGTTGATATTCCTGCAGTAGGTCTCAATTAATACCAGTGGGAGGATAACAATCCAGTTTGTTTTCATTCAGGATAAATTGCTAAAAGGCAGATTTAAACAAAACAAAATTTTTTTCTATATTTGAAATGAGAACCACTTTATTCTTCCACCTGAAAGTTTCCCTTGTCTTCCTACCTAAGCTTGTAAAAGTCAGAGTAAATCATGAGGACTTTCTCTGTAAATATTCTGGCTTGGGAACATTTTCCTAGGAACTACCGGACACTAGTTCTAAACTTCCCTCATTAAGTGCATATGCATTGCTTCCCACATGATCACATCTAACTTTCCTTCCTGAAAGGGATGTTCAGTTAAAATGTAGGTACATTAGACTAAGGTACATTCACAGGACTCTAACTTAACATTTATAACTTTCAAGTACACAAGGTTATATAAGGACCCAACTCCTTAAAGCAATGACTGTCTTCCTCAAGGGCTGAAAACGCTCAGCTCTTATTCAAAAAGAACATTCTGTCATCATAGAACTGTTTGTATTGGAGGGGACTTTAAACATCATTCTGTTCCAACCCCTTCCTTGGGAGGGACACTTTCAACAGACCAGGTTGCTAAAAGCCCCATCCAACCTGGTCTTGGACATTACCAGGGATGGGACATCCACAGCTTCTCTGAGCAACCTATTTCTGTGCTTCACCACACTCACAATAAAGAATAATGAAAAAATATCTTGTTTTTATCATGAACAGAAACATAATACTAATGTTTTAGTACATAGAGCCAGTCTACAGAACGTGTGACTACACTGACATGTATTCTGAATATACTCCATACCTTTACGTTTCTGTTGGTACAACACACTTGACAGCAAGGTGAGTATTTCAAACATAGCTGTTAACAGAATTGATGATGAGACAAAAGATACCAATAAGTTACTAAAATATAGCAATGAAAAGATGAAGACTTCAGCTAGATGATGTGTATAGCACTAAATCTGCAATCCTCAAATCCTCTGTCTGAGATAACAGATTACTGTAAATCAACAAGGCAGGAAAGCATGCAAACATGATGTGCATTCCAACACAGATATATTCTCTTTGCTGTCTTCAAATCTTCCATAAAAGGGAGGGAGGGAGGGAAAGGAAAAAGATCCAACACAAAACCTGCCTTTAATTCTACTTCCAGCCCTTAGAACAGACATTAAAAGTAAATCCCTGATGAAAAATTGATGTGTTAATGACATTATAAACTATTTCTTATAAGCAGCTTGGTCCTTCTTTATATTTCAGTAAGCTTTTCACATGAATCGATGTCTGTTGCACCGGTGGAAGTTATATTAAAATTTATCTGGTGCATTTCTTTTATGTACTGTGAAAGAACTCTGTAGTGTTTCAACAAAATCCTTTAGCTATTTTCTGTTGAACAGACATTGGTGTCCTCTACAGAAGGAAAATTTCATATCCATCACATTGCCACAGCAAGCTATTGTGGGTTAGTTCACAACTTAATACTTCAGAAGAACTTAAACCTGTTCTTTTTATGCTGAGTTACCCCAAATGTGCTCATCTTAAATCAGTGAAGTACTGGGTAGAAAATAAGTATTTTTCCTCCTCTAGTCCAGTCAGAATTTCTCTAGCAGCAAGGACAGAAAGACATGACACAAATCTGGCACTAAAAATTATACACAAGGTGTGTTCACCAACACTTCTCAAAGGTGATAGACTTTGCATTCAATGTTTAGAGCCCATGAACACCTCGATTGGAAGAATAGAACAGATCATCTTGATATCTCTTGCACACCTGTGTAGGTACACAGTTTGTGGTAATTGGGAGTGGGGCTGTGGCCCAGCCTCATCCCCAGTGGGCACAGCTGTGAGAAGCAGGTGAGCAGCATTGACAGCAATGAGCCATGGAGTGCCCAGGTGCACTGAGCAACCACCAAAGGGAACAGAGGGCACACGGGTGCAATGCATGAACACGAGGGGTATGAAAGGCTGGGCTAAAGAACAAGAAGGGCAGGTACCTGAAGCCTTCTGGAGTGGTGTGGTATTGCTCTGTATAGGTTAAGCTTTCTGATAGTGTATGGTGATACTCTGTGGATTGTGGCTGTCTCAACTGTGGTATGTGTGGTGACACACCTATGCGCTGTAAATTTTGCTGTTCCCTGGAGAGGATGCAGCTCGTGTATTTTTTGGTGCTTCAGACTTAAGGTAAGGCTAAGCCATACAAAATAACAAGATATTATTTAAATAGAGCATTCTAAATTATGTTGCCAGTTACACTCTGATAGTGTTTGTCTCTCTATATAACCTATACTTGTGGTCAAAAAGCCCTTAGACCAGAACAGTTTTAGGGCTAATCTGTGCTCAATTCATTAATTAACTCTACCAAGTTTTAGCTAAGGCATCAGCTCTAATGATTCTGAGAAATGGCTAGTTATAGTTAAGAAGGTCAGAAACATGAAGTGACTAGTATCTTGCATTACTTGTGTATGTAAAGTTGTGTTAGACTCCTTTGAGTACCTCTGAAGGACTTTCATGTATGATCTCCCAGGACTGCTTTCCTGTCCTTGTCTTAATAACTTATATTTTTATATTATACCATGTAGAAATGTTGCCTAAGTTGATTACAGAGTATCCCTTTCCTTTTCTTATTACCAATTTCTGCTTTCTACTCAATTACTAGAGAAGACAGGTTCCTTTCTAGCCAATATTAGGAAGTTAAAAATGAAGTTTATTGCTTATTGGAATCACCAATGTAAAGAATATTTGTAAATTTTTGCCTATGTAAGGAAAATTAAATAACTTCTTCATATGCAAAGTAGAAACCTTTGTCTTAATTACACAAGACTTCACAAAGTAAAGACATGACACTGGCTGATCTTTTATAGCCACTGTTGGCTTTTTCCCAGAAATAAATGAAATGGATTCATTTCACATTCTCTTTCAAGATGAGACTATCAGCATCCAACCCACACACCAGAAAAATCTCTCAGAAAACACCAAATCTTTCATGGGCAAACAACAGCATGGGTATAAAGCAGTGGAGTATTTACTTGACTACTTTACTTCTGTCCTCTGCCATAAATCCCCATTAGTTGCAGCAAGGTAAAGAGCATCTTATTTGATGTAATGAGGAATGTTATAATTTCTTAAGTGTAACAAATGCAACTGTATTTATTGCAGCATTTGGCTTTACAAGTATCTCTTCTGTTTTAACTGATAGTACTGTAAATCTTGGAGCCAAAAAAATCTTTCTTCTTCTTCTTTTTTTTTACCACTTGCTTGGATTGATAAATTTGAATTTAAAAAATGGGAATAAGAGAGAAAAGAGCTGTCTGGCTTTGTGTTGCTGTTACAAGTACATCAAGTTGCAGCTAAAGTATTTAAATTATTTTTATTGGTATATCCTTGCATAATAATATATATATATGTACATATAAGATATAATTTCATAATATAACTATGTAATTAACATATTATAATGACATGTAGCATAATTTTATATATTTATATAAAATATATAATACAATACATATCCTGGTTATAATATAATGTGCAGATGGGAAAAAAATATTTACCTCAGTGAAAAGCCCCTCTTTTCAGAGATTGTGAGTTTCTTTACTTCTTTTGACAAGGACTGAAATTGTGATTCCTTGAGAGTTCCTGAAAATCAAAGTTAGGCACAAGAGGGATAACTGATCTCTTACTTATGTCTTTAACAAAAATACTACTAATTCCAGCAAGATCAGAATTTGGCTTTTAACCAGCAGGTTTGGACCTTCTGTAAATAGTCCAATTTCTCCTATTTAATACTTCCAAATAAAAGGTTAGTCATGCTCCAAAAATAATGTAAATGCAACTAAATGTTAATCTTCCTCTCAGGATTACATTGCCTTAAGGTTACACATTCAATTTCTTTAAAGATGTCTTCAGGCATATGTAACCTGGCTGTGCTTGGAAAAAGATCTGGAAATAGTAATCTAAAGTGGCTAATGCATTATTAATTCCAGAGACTAGATTAGAAAAATAAGGTAGCTTCCTGAAAAATTAAACTGAGATATACCTTGTCTTCTGTACTTTGTTCAAAGGATTTAAGAGAAATTGGCCAGAGATGTGTAATGCTAACAATTATATAGGGAAAACTATCATTAAACTGGTTTGTGTTCCTTGGAAACTATCCTTAATAAAGGATAAAATGTTTCTGTTCAGCTCCCAGATTGCCACTGGAGAATTGTCAATTGCTCCCTTTACTACTTAAAAATGGCAGCTTTGCAAAACTGAAAGGGATTTGAAATCAGTTGTCGTTTCTTCTTACAGTTTTCTCCATTCACATCCGTGTATCCAGGATGGCCTTACACACTGAGACAAGGGCTTTAGAGTGAAGTAATCTTTTCTTGAATAGCAGAAAAGGTGTCTGCAGTATAACATGTAACTTTCTCACAGGATTTCTGAAAGTTCAAATTTTTTCAAAATATTTTGAGACTCTTTATATATAGTTTCCTTGGAACTACAGCATTTCCATTGTCATATTAAAGCATTCATTACCTCTTTTTCCCTTGTACATGCTTCTCTGTTATTTAAAATATTTGAGGGGGATTATGAACACTATGTAAAATAACAACTGTCTGTCAGCATCTGCAGCTTGATGGTAATGTCTGTGTCAGCTGCACAGAAAGCATTTTGCAGGTGGCTGTGTGAAATCCTGCTATCCAAAAGGGAGCTGAGTCCTCCCTGGTTTCAGTGTTCCTGCACAGCTGATTTCAGTTACAACATTTAAGCAAGACTCGCAACATCAGACCATATGTTTGATAACTGAAACATTTGCAGCAGGGCAAAGCCTGGGTGTGTGTTGATCGCTTGGCTGCTGGGCTCTACATCTGCTGTAACAAAGAAAGTACATGATGAATGCTGCACCTCATCCAAAAGGAAAATTAGTACTTCTGAAGTGGTAATGGTCTGACAGTTTGTCAGATATTTTAAGGGGTGCTGCCAAAATCTGGTCAGCAGAGGATCTCCAGCAAGGATCAGCTTTAATGGGGTTGAAGTTACTTGTTACTGAATAAGAAAACATTGCAGCCCTGTATGTCTTATAGCACACAAAATTGGAATAATGTCCTTTTGTAAAAAAAGAGGAACTGCATGCCACATTATGAAAAAATAACCGTGCTTTACCCATTATAGCATCTTTCTTATAAGGATTAAAGCATGTTTTAATGATCAATAAAGAAGTTTCACCGTACCCTTCCTGGAGTCAGGCCTTTAAGGAACAGAGGGAGAAGAAAGTAAAAATATTTGCAAAGCTACATCAGGGACAAAACAAACATACTGAATCAGTACTTTCTGAGTATGGGAGCTTGTTTTTTTGTTGGTTTGGTTGGGTTTTGCTGATATTTTTAACTTAAAAAAATCTCATCACAATTTTTTTACATTTTTCATTATTAAAACAAAATAATAAAGTAGAAGTACAATTTTATTTAATGCCTAGTTCTGAGACTTTCTGTTCATTTAAAACCACATACTTTCAACAGCTTTCTCTCTCTTTTTTGTTTGTTCTTTACTTTTTAAGTAATTCAGATTTTGTTAATAAGGTAAATTAATCTACACTGTACAGTTATGGCTCTTCTTTCATTTATAACAGACACAATTGCCATATGGACTTTAAATTTTGTCATATTACAGAAGACAAGTTCAAGCCTATTATAGAGTACCTGTTTTATTTAAATTCTATTACATAGTGAACGAATACTTCAGAGGCTGATACTGTATACTAGTGCTGAAAAGAACTAAGAAATACTTGTTTAAAATGTAGAAGTACCACTTCACCCCATGGAAAATAATTTTAAATCACTATTTACTTTGCATGACAAATAATAGAAACACAAGTTCAGATGTTATAGATAATATTATATAGATCATATCCTTGTCTAACATGAACACACCCATAGCTGTTAAAAAGCTTAAGCATTTGATATTTTTGAACATTGTATTAATTTTTCTCTGTAAGTGCCTCTAAGGAAATTGTTAGCTTAAATATGGGTTTTGAGAGCAGAAAGAAATCCCACTCCTCCTTCAATATTACAAAGTTAGAGCTCTAGATTGGAGCAGAGTTTAGAAGCCTAGCTAATTTTTTTTTTTTTTTTACCAAAGGCACATTAATTTTTTGGGATTTCTTAGATATTTACCTAACAACTCGTAAAATTCTCCAGTCATGGTGTTTGTGGGTTTTTTTTTAGGAATTTGCTTCCTTATTAAAACAAATGAAACAACAGCCAAACCTCCTATTAAAGACTTATTGCTAATCTCATCTTATAGGTGCTGCATGTGCAGTGAGGGCACAAGGTCATTCAATACCTTCCAATATTTTCTTACTAAAATTTAATTACTTTGTGTCTGGCATTAATTGTGCTGCTCATCACTTCTGGTGAATATGCAGGCAGTTTTGAATATCTGCATTGCAGAACACCAAGCGAAGGGGCAGTTTGTAATTGACTCAAAATGAAATTTGCTTAGTTATCTGTGGGATGCTATTTGGATCTGTGCTATATTGCTCAGTAAAAAGGAATACCAGTGAACTGACAAAGTTTGATGATAAAAATTGATTCGGAAAACCAAAACTAAAACTGTCATGAGTTAGTCTTGTACTGACTGATTTGGCAATGAAATCCAGTGTCATTAGTGGTGAAAATAATCCTGTGAAGCACCAAAGTAGGGGTTTTTTCGTTTGTTTTTTTTTTTGTTTTGTTTTGGGTTTTTTTGTTTGTTTGTTTCTTTACTTGCTTAAAAGGATAATTTGATGTGTTACTGTCAGCTGAAAATTCAGCAATGTTAAAAAAGAGGTCCCAGACTGCAATTATATCAGCAATTATTAACAAAGGAATTGAGAAATGAACAGCAGAAGTGCACTTCTGACTGAAGCAAAATCCAGGGTATTGCATGCAGGTCTTTCAAAATGGATAAAATAGAGCTAGAAAGTATGGAAAAAGCCAGTAAAATGCTGAACTTATGGAAATTCTGATGTAAGAATTAAGAGCTATTTAACAGATGAGGGAACAGGGAGACTAGTCATGAATAACTTGTAAAAACAGAGCATTTTCCCAAAATGGAAGCTGCAAGGAGAAGGGTGCAAGTATAAATGTTTAGTGTTTCTTTTAGAAGTTTAAAGATTTATTTTTCCAACAGTATGCAACAGTGATTACTGCAAATCACTGGCACAAACATGTTTTTCATGATTACATGAATGGGTCAAAAATCCAAAATAGACAGTCTTCTTGAAGGAAAGGGAGTAGGGATCATTAAGTGTAAGATGCATTGATGGGCATATGACCTCACGTTCTCCAGAATGTTTGTCTAATTAATCTTATTTGTCTGATAGGAGTTTAATATGTACACAGGAAAAGAAAGCTTGATAGGTGTGTGTTGCCTATTTTTATGGGAACAGTAGACATTTGTTGTGAATGATGGCATGCGACAGAAAAAGAGAAAACTCTCTAGGTTCTTTCTCCCAAAAGATGGTCTAAACTTAAATTGGGTACCCTGTAAAAAGAACTCATGGCCAGATTATATACAGGTTATGTTAAGCAGAAAACTGCTTAACATGGGAGAATCAGTGGACAAACATATGTGTCACAATTATGTGAGGGAAGGGATTCAGTGCATATTCTGGATTTTTGAGACCTCCAGGTTTATTGCCATTGGTATTACTGAGAATAAAATTCAACCAAATGCGTTTTAAGAGGGACAGTTTAATGCCTATAGGAATTCCTTATTCTATTAATAACAAATAAATCTTATACCAGTTGCAGAAGGTCTTCTGTTCACAGAAAAAAATGTTTTGTCCTGTCAATAGCTAACTCTTTCTCTGCTCTAATCACCTTCATATTGCACACATAGTACTGGATTAATTCTGTCAGAGCGAATGAAATATTCCCCAATTACTGCATGTGTCACCAGGGCCAAGAACAATGGTCTCTGATGGAGCTGAGAGAGTTTTGCAGAAACCTGCTTGGCCGGCAAGTGTGCTCTCCCTCTTTATAGCTTACTAAGCTCATTATGTAAAGATGCAGAATGATCTCAAGCAAAGAAATTTAAGACTGAACACTACAAAAAAATTCCTATGATGATAATTCTGTGAGCTTCCTGAGAGAAATATGAAATATGTGCCATTGGACTAGGTAACAGATTGGTAAATGTGACCCAGGAACATCTGTCCATCTCTCTGGTATTGAAAGATGGTCAGATATCCCAAAGTGTCTTCTTCATCTCTTATTTCTGTGATCACAAGAAACCAATGGAATAATGCTCCTGAACCCTTGTTCATACATCTTGAGCTATTGCAAAATGCTTATTTGTTGTCTGAATGAGGACTTGGGGCCCGTGTTACCACACAGTTGTCCATTGTTGTGGTAAATGCCAAAGGATTTTAAGGCAGGGGGATGGGAAAACAAGACAGGCAGCAATAAAGATCAGTATAAACTGAGCCTGCCTGATTTGCTAAGCCCAGACTGCTCAGGAGAGCTTCTGCAGCTCCCTCTCTGCTCAGGGGAGGCAACATAGCAAGAGAAAGGAAGGCTGTGCGGTGGTAAAAGCATAGCTTAAGTGCTAGTGAAAAGAACGTGTGATGGTGGAGAATGTCTACGTCTTTTTCGTAGCTAAGCACTTGTTCAGCAATGAGGGACATTTTGGAGATAATGGATGAACTCATCGTGCCTGCTTATACGTGGAAATTCCAGGAGAAATTACCTGTTGGAGAAGAGCACAGGATATGAGAGTGGTGGTCTGGAAAGTTCATAGGCACACAAATGAAGGGAAAGGTTTTGGCGAGAAAACTTCAAAGGACAAGGACCAGGGTTAAGAAACAGTTATATGGGTTGCTATTTTGTGAAGGCTAGACGGTGTGAAATGGCAAGTGGGTGCTACTGTGAGCACCGATGCCCATGGTACTGAGCATTACTGTTTCTCCTGTGACTGTGGAATTCTTACTGTGGACATGTAACCAAGCCCACTAAGGTTGCTGCCATCTTTTTCTAGAATCTCATAAATTATGAGATGCAAAACTTCTAGAAAAAATTTTAGTTGCAGGCTTAATTACAAAGTTGTGAGTGCATTTAATTTTATCATTGCAAAAGACATTGTCCAAGTTTAGAAATGGCAAGAAAGGAAATCCCTTTTAGTAAATTTTTGGATCTTCTTTTCCTGAGGATTGGATAGAATTCTGCCACCCTCACCTTCATACCTATTAGCATATCCTGGGAAATTAGTCTCATAAAGTCTGCTCTCCCCATCATATTTTTCCATTTCTTTGATGTAATATTTTCTCCCTTTATTCCCATGAGTAGTGTCTGCAAAGAAGTCATAAACTTCTATAATTATTTTTTTTATTTTCAATGCCACATATATATAATCAGATCTTGACTATCTTAAGATGTCTTGTTTTCTGTGGCGCTGTTTTCTGATGGGTTGCAGTTATGTAAATGAGAACACACGAATTGTTAAATCTGGCTTGATTTGTTCTTCACAGATCAGTTTAGAATAATAGAAGTAAGCTGCTCATTTTGCAGCCACTAGATGCCTCATGGTAAGCTAACACCAGGACCTTTTTAATTTGAAATTCATAGCTGTGTCAGGCAGAAAGATGCTTTTATTTAACACAGGAAAACAATTGGATGCTGGAGGCACCTGTGTTCTATTTTCTCATCTGTCATTAATTCACTATGTGTCTTAAGCAGTTCACTTAAACCAAGCTGTTTACACTCGCTCAGCTAAATATACCTGAATAAACAGCAAAATTTTGCAATCTTTTTAGTGTATCAAAAAAATTACACTTCACCATTATGTGCTTTCATGCGAATTTGGATTCTTAACTATTCATAAATTTGAAAAGTTTAGAATGACAATGATTTTTCTCTTGATTTCAAATATGTTTCATGGTTATAAAATATTCACATTATAGACTGCTTTAATAAATGCTTGGCTTTCTACGGGGATATAATACCTTCAGATAAAAATATTATCTAGAAATAAAATACAATAATATTCATGGAGAGGGAAAATTTTTAGGGTTTAGGAAAATTTTGGGAATTAGTAGGAGCTAGCCATGGAGTTCTCTTCCTCCCTGTTCCATCTACCTCCCTCCAACAAAACCAGGAACTCATATCCTGTTTCCTAATCCCTGATTCTCATTAGTGATCAAGCTCAATGATGATTTTCTGTTCAGCAATGTTGAATGTTGCATCCGGGCACCAAGAGCTGGATCAATTTCAAACAATCCAGTTATTTGCATTTGACCAATCCTATAAGCTTACAAATCAGCGCAAGTTAGTTTTTTTTAATGAAGTCTAAAAATTTCTAAAACATATTTTTGGATCAGAAACTAGGCTTTGGGCTGGGCTGAGGCATTGGGTAATACATTCAGATTCTACTTGCAACCTTAGTCTGCATGCATTTGAAAATATTTTCTAAGCTCAGCTATATTTTAAATGAGGATAGTAAAAGTCAAGAATATCTTTAAAGCTTGGATTCATTCTGCTGATGTTACAAAAATATGAAATAAAAACACCAAACTTGAATTACACTTGTGTCAAGAGATACCATTTACTAAGTGCTGATCATACAACCTGTGCTCTGGCTACCACAAACAGATGGGATTAAAAAGCCCCTGTATAAACCCCAAGGAGCAGATGGATATGAGTACTCAGATCCCATTTTTCTTGACCCATCAGCAATTTCTCATCTCCTACCATGAAATTAAACTGACATGACCTTTTGGGTTTGACCCACTCGTCTTCAAGTCACTAGTTGTATGCTGTGTCTTGAAAATGTTTTCTGGCATAGCAACAAGTGTTGCAAAGAAAGAAAAGTGTTTCCACAGGCAAGAATGTTTAAAGCACATTTCTCTATATTATGTAAGCCTTTTTATATTGTTGTATCTCCAGATGGCAAGTTAAAATAGTCTACAAAAACCTAAAACTGTAAAACATATCTGTCACTTTTATTTCATTTTTGCATTTATTATATTTTCTTTTTTTACTTCTTTTAACTAGTTTATCAAGCCTCTTAGTTCATTCAATTTCATACAAGATTTGATTGTCCAAGACCAATACAGATATGGCAGATGTAGCTCCAGTGAAAAGACTGAGAATTCGTTCCACAAAATAATATATGTATAAAATCTGTAACAAATAATAATTTTCTTAATCAAACCTTACCCAAACTAGGGAATTTCTATTTTATTTTGTATCTATTTTTATTGTATCTGCCACTACAAGTTTAATTACTGTTCCAATGTGGACAGAAAATTTAATCTTATTCTTCCTGTGGACTTTAGAATAGGTGTCTCAAAACCACAAACTACTTCTTCTCCACTGCCCATAATACTTATTATCTCACCAGGAATCCCTTCAAGAATAATTCTTGGTGCTTTTTTTCTAAGAACATGTCTTTTAAGTAATCAGATCCAAGTATTTCTGTTGATTTTTTTCTAAAGTCAGTATTTTTCTACTTTTTGGTATCTCCTTACCTAAACTGTCTTGAGTCTGAATTTGTTAATCCTTCTGGGCCCATAGTGTTTGAAATATTTTCAAATCCTTCTTAATGGAATGGTATTGCCTAAATCTTCATTCATTGTTTCCAAAAAACTCTCCAAAAATTCCAGGAACTGTAAAACTTACTTCATATATTCGAGCCTAATAATTTCTTTGAAAACCAGAATTGATCAATTAACACCCAGCAATTTTATCAAAGATCAAATAAATTAGCATGTTCAGCCTTTGAATACTTAATTATGTGTAGGCATCTCTGTGGTTTTTTGTTAATTTCAGTGTAGACTGAGATAGCACTTCATGTACTTGTTACACAAATAATTTCTGTTTGAATTGGAGAATGAGTCTATTAGTCTGCCTCATTATGCAATCTGAAGAGCATGGAAAGGAAACTTCTGAAAAAAACATAAACAAAGAATCATGATTATACACTTATGATAGGTCCCAATTATGTTATGTCAGATAAAAGGGATTTGTGTCCTGAAGTTATATACATGTGAACTGGAGAAGTCTTTCAGCTGAGCACACACCGTCCCCATTCTGGATTTCATTATTTCCATGATGCCTTTCCAACATCAGATGTGTACAGCCACGGTAAGCCTTATTGGCTTTTCATACTTTTGAAATGATCCTTCAAAACCTGTTTTCTTCAAGTACATTCTGCCTTTCATAACAAAGGGAGACTTCTTGTGACCTTTCTTTTTTCCCCTGCTTCTGATTCATAAGCTAGATGATTGCTTCTGATTTACCCTTGACTGATCTTTAGTGTTACCTGTACTCAGCTGGCAACTTACAAGTTAGCCATGAAGCTAACCCAAACATCACCATACAGCAGAGTTATCCATTTCTGCCTCTTGGTGGGTAAAATTAGAACAATAATTCTTTTGCTTCTAAGAAACAGACAAAGATTTGGGAGGATTTTTTGTCCTTAGCTACAGTCCACCTAAAGTTAGTCATCAATCTTTAAGGAGTAGAACAAAGTATTTTATAGTAGTATTCTGACAACATTTATCAGCTAATTCTAAATGTTTAGACAATTCTACAGTGACTTGCTGTATTTCTGTAATACGCTGTTGAAACTGAGGCAATTTCAGTCAAAATATTGTATAAAGAAAATGTGTTGCCTTCTAACTTTGCGAGTTAAACCCAGGGCTCTATGGAAAACCCATGAAAAACTCCCAGCATCACTATTTAATGACCTATTCTCATTCTATATTCCTAGTTTGGTCATATTTTGAGTGAATGTGAAATAAAAGTACTGTTTCTCAATACTGCTATCTCTGGTTGGTTGAGACCATGAGGTTTATTTCCTAATTGATAATAAACCTTTTGGCTGATACAGCATGGAGTCAGATAGGGACAAGATTGAAGTCAGTAACTAAGCAGCAACAAAGGAACATAAAGTTTGAAAATCTTCAGAAAATTTATATCCATTATTTCTGACTTAAACTTCCTTAACCAGGAAGTTTCACATCTTTGTATGAGGATACTGATAAAAACCAAAAAAAGGAAAAACAAGGAAAAAAATAAAATCTCCCCAAAAAATCAAAATAATTTTGCATGTGTTAATGAGGCTCTAGAATGATCTCGCATGAGTTTGTGAAAGGTATTTCACAATATATATGTGTGGGAGGCTTAGGACGTGCCAGATACTTGCTGTCTTCTTTATGGTTTTATTTACCTCACAACTAGTGTTTTCACTTTAGACTTGACTTGTTATTCTTCTGCACTGATTATGTACTGTATAAACTGCAGGGGGAAATGATCTTTGATGGATGATTGCAATCAGGCTGATAATATATAATTTTGATTAACCAAGAGAGTTTGATTAATTTTGATGTTAGAATCTGAATAATCCTATGCTGGAAGAAAGAGCTGCTTGCTGTCATTTAAAAAGAGTAATAACATAGATAGAAGATTGTTTATTTACAACTCATCCAAATACTGAGCTGCAGCTTTCCTAAATTTTATCTGGAAAAGGTAAACAAGACAGTGCTGTAAAGTGAATTCGATATCAGTGATGTATTTACAAGAATATATGTTGTACACATTGTCTGTTTGCCTGAGCTCTCTGGAATAGCCCTCATTTATTTATGTTTCGTTTCTGAAAAACCTACAGTGACTATTATGTTCAGTATCATTCTTTCTACATTTTTGCCTGTGCTACCTGTGGTGCCATTCCCACAAAAGTCACACTAAGTGCAACACTGTCCTCTTTATGGTCTGTTATGTACTGTATGCATGTGTGAGAGTCAGTTTTAACTGGCAGTCAGATCTCTCTATCTATTTTTGTAGATTTTTCTTGGAATTGTTGAGGGTCATATTGCATATTTATTTCATCAATCTTTTTTTGGCATAATTCCATAATATGATCTTTCTATGCCTTTAATAAATAAAACAGCTATGTGTAGTATTAAAGACCAGGAGAAACAGTATTGGGCAATGCACACTACATTATGATAAAAAAAAAAAAAATTAAGGAAAGCAGCCCAAAAAGTTATGATGGGCTGCTGGCTATCATTTAAATCAAAACATGACCTTTTATTCCTATTAATTTGAGAGAAACTAGTAGGATAAGTGGTTATTCAAATAAATCAGGAGAGGTCCCTAACTTTGGAGCTGACACAGATTGTGGTCGAGTAAAGGGCTACAATTTTAATTGCAGCACATGTTAAATTCACATTACAAATTGCATTTATTTCTCCTGTATTCTCCTGAATTAATTCTGTGACAATAATTAACTTTATTTAAAAAATCAATATTCCAGTGCCAAACAGAATTACATCCACTGTGACAGAAAGACACTTATAATGCATTTAATGCTGTTTTATTGATTTAGTTGCTGTTTTCTACTGTAAATTTAAGCAGAATTGCCAGGGTTACAGAGACCAGAAGAAGTGATAAAGATACCTTTCAATCACCTTCTGTGCATTCCTGGATAGATTCAGGACATGGAACATATGTTCTAAACCAGATAGACACAAAGTCTATTATGAAAACAAAACCTAATAGTCCCTTCTGGCCTCAGTGTTTGGTCTGGCATATAGACATTCTCATCTCTATTACACAGAGCTGGAAAAAGTACACTGAAATTCTGTTATGGTAATATCAGCAGTTGCAATTGCAGTTTATTGGAACACTGCTAACTGTTGTCCTTTAAGGTTAGCCTACAGTGAAAAATAGAAGTACATTTTCACTGCTGCTGCTCCATACACAGCCAAAGAACACTGAAGGTTAAATACAAGTTGAATCACAGGCACGAGATATGAAATGCATTACAAGTTTTATTACTGCTGTAATAACAGTGAGGAACATTCCAGTTATAATGGATAAGAAACACTTCAAACAGGTGAGAAGATGCTCCTAAGGATAAATTTTAAATTAATTTGCTCATAGCTTTTGGCTGCAACACATGCATGTAAATACAGTGGCTTGCAGCAAAAAAATGAGCCTGCATTAGTAAAATTTAAAACCTAAGTAGTAAATAGTTATTATGAATTCTTAAGTATTGTTTGGAATGCCTTTGTGCCTCATTCTGAGGCTTGCCTGCCAGGCATTCCCACCTGCCCTTGGAAGTATGATATGAGGATGGCTGTAATCAACATTCCCCTCGGAAATAAGAAGCTTTGGATTGCAAGGTCTCAGTCAATTCATTCACTCCTTAGAATTCTGTGAACTCTCAGAGGTACTTTTCAGTATAAGCAAATAACACAGAATACTAGACTGATTAATACAGCACACAGAAAAGCTAGAGAACCATTTTCTAATTTAGATGCAAGAAAAAGCATCACATTTTTGTCCTGGTTTATAAAAAAAAAAGTTCTACAGTTCATTTTTATGGTTTGTAAAAGTTAAAGGATATTTTGATTAGACTATATTAATTTAAAATGCTGAAATCATGAGCTTAGAGACTGTGCAAGCTAGAACAGTTTAAATACTTCTTAAAAGCAAACTAGAATAGTTTAAATGCTTCACAACCCACTATAGTTATACATAATTTGAACCTGAAAAAAATCTCTTAGCTCTTTTTGAATCAAATCAGTAAAGATTGTGAGGGAGTTAAAAGCCAACTTTAAGACAAATATCACTAAGTAGTAACCATATAATGAATCTGAAAACATTTCTCTAAAATTTGACCTGTGATAGCAGGAATTTTGAAGAGGGGAAAAAAAAAAGCAAAACAGGCTTTTTTCTTTTTTTTCTTTCCTTTTGTTGCTTCAATTAAAAAAATCAACAAAATACAAACACATAAACAAAAAACCAAAAAGACTCCACAAACAAACCAAAAGAACAAGGAACCACCCATATTGTTACAACTTAAAATAGAAGTATAATTTTGTTTTTACTTATTTTACTCTCAGTACCAAATTACTAGTTCATATATACTAAAAACCACCATGCTGCATTTTCTGCACATTCTGTTATAGCAGGAACTGAAGGCTGCTTTGGCAAGAAAATTTTCTACTGTTTGAAGAAGTTTGTACCCTTGAGTTTCTTTTATCTGAACACTATCAGCATATCATGTCTCTGAGTAGCCAAAAAACCTCATACAAAAACGTTAAGGGGTGGTTTGAAGGCTTTTTAATAAAACCCATCTAATCAGATTCAAGTTACTAACTGCCTAGGCAAGAGTATGTTTATTTATTATCTCTTGCCTGTCCAACAAAGATCTAAACTTCCATTTTTCTGTTGTGAATTTGAATATTTTAAAGGAAATGAAATAATTTGGATATGATATAGCACAAAAAAGTCTAAGCTCTCTTTGCTAATGCAGTGAGCTGCCTTGAAATGCCCAGAAGTCAATGTAAACATTGACAGAGGCCTCCTAAACTTATAAACTACTCACAGAGCATGGAAAGCCTTTTTTCTAAGAATGCCAAATGAGTTATAAAGGAATGCTTTATTTTTATGTTTTCATGGGCCATTACATCTTTTTTGAAGCAGTGTTATTTTGAATGAGTAAGTTTTGAATGTATGAAAATACAGTAAGCTGAAGTTTATACTGAAAAAACCCATTTATTATTCAAATATGTCTTCATCATTCATTCACTAAACAGTATTAACCTTGGTCTTAAAATTGTGAGCTATGCTTCCACAATTTATTCAGGCAAATAGGCCTTTCAGGTTCTGGATGCAGTTTTAGACAAAATTTATCCATACAGGCATTCTTATTAGACTCTTGCTGTTTAATATAGCGTTAGTGATCTTTTCCTCCTTTTGCTCCATTTTTTAACACAGTTTCTGAAATATAATGGTGCTCTATTGTCAGGGAGAGATCACAGCTGCAAGTTCTGTTTTGGGTCTAAACATTGCAGAAGAAATAATTGCAGTGGAAATAGTTTTGATACAGGTTTACTTTTTTGAGAAAACCGTTGCTTTTAAGTCTGTTACTCTTGGAAGATAACAATGAGCTACTGGCTTCCAGATCCTGCAGCACTGAGAAATCAGAATCAACTGGTTCCCACCTATTACTGAAGTCCCAAGCAGTAATACCTTCTTTGAACAAATGCATGATTTTGTCACCATGAATGTTTGCTGCTCTGGCTGAATTCAGAACTAAAAATGAGCTTTAATGACCAAAATTTTGTTCTTTAAATATAGACAAGGTACCTGCAATCATCTGAAATATCTTCTTGTAGCTCAAAGGTGTAATAGTAGTGGCTAAAATATTATGACATGAGATTGCCGAGAAAGCTCAGGCTCTAAAAAGATTTATTTGAGAAAGCACAGGTGAAATAAGTCTTACCATTTCTTACATGTGCTGAACCGAAGGAAAGAGTTTTAGTTAGAGCCTTGCTCAGAATGACACTTTATGCTGTAAGCTAAAATCTGTGCCAGAACTGGGATGTGCAGCTAGTACTCTCAAGGTCTCCTTTTGACATTTAAACTTCAAGGATAAACCTTCATTTTATTCTCTTCTATGCTAGAAGGATTTTATTTACTGGAAGCAAAGCCTTATTCTCCTGTTAAGGCTCAGGGCAGCTAGTGTGGTTTCACATTACAGAAAAGCAGTAGGATTTTTTCATCTGTACAAAAAGGTACACACCTTTTCCTTTGTATCCCAGAAATGCACTACAGACTCCTCATGGTATTACACTTCCCTGTAGCAGGGCTGAACTGGAAAGGAATCAGGAGCACCATTTCTGGTGTTGCCTTGGTTGCCAGCTGACCACAGCCAACAATGAAGCATCAAAGTATTGCCTTCCCACCCCTCTGTCCTGCTTCACCCCAGCTGGATGGGGGAGAGCAAAGGTGAGAAAAAATTGTGGTTCAAGATAAAGATGTTTTAATAAATAAAGTAAAAAAACTTAAGGCATCATTCACCACTTTCCACAAGTAGGTCAATGTCCAGCCACTCTCAATGAAATGGTTACTTTAAAATATTAGCCTCTATTTTTCTGCATTGAATATGAAAAATAGAAATTATCACCAACAAGCTCTGCCACCTTCCTTGTTTTTGGGAGTTTTAGTATTTTTTTTTATTATTATTTCCCTCTGCCCCTCTGATCCTTCTCCAAAGGACTTACATTAATAAAATAAAATCTGACCTTATAAATTTTGTATTCAGTTTTACAGATCATGAAGTTTGAGCTATTCAGATAATGTCAGCAGCTATTCTTAATATGTTTTACCCAGTGTGAACTGACCCTGAACTGAATGTTTGTCACTAAGAAATAGAATGTTTTAATGAGTTTATTATTCATTGTTAAAACTTCTCTTTTTGGAATTTGTTTTCATACACATGGTTGAGAATGCTTTACAACACAGTAACTCAGAATGTGCAGGAGGGGTCAGTTTTTGTTGTATTAGCTACTTTCATGCAAAATACTGTACTTCAGGTCCTTTTTAAGTGCAGAGAGGGTTGTAGCTGAAAGAGATTTTAACTTTTGCCATCTAGGACTACTTCATCTTGTTAGTTTAGCCACTTGACACAAGAAGCCTGAACATATTTACAGAGATCATAAAATTTAAATAACCATTCTTGGGAGTGTTTTTTGTTCTAGATTACTGACATCTAACTTAGCCTGAGAGTTTAAACAAGTCACCTTTTCACTGTTCATTTTCTAAAAGATGGTGAAAAACCCATATACCTGAATGTTTTGACAGATGTCTACCTCAGGCATGTAAGTTTTTATGTTCTAAGGCTTTTATGTTCTAATACAAATGGTTTAAATTGATTTCCTAAAACATTTGGGCACATTAGAATTTTCTTGGCCTAAAATTCATGTGTGACAACTTCGCTTTCAAAACATCAGTTATTAACTTTAAGGCATAAAAATGTAGCTCTCTGTATACATTGGATTTTAAGATACAAAACTTATTTTATGCTTACTGCCCAAATATTTGGGCAAGAACAGCTGTTCTCATAGCTTTACCTTACAGTTTTCTGTGGGTCTCCTTTGTGTCTCTCAAAATTACGACACAAGAGGCTCTTGCCAGGGAGCAGAAAAAAGTGGCTTCTCTGAGCAGAAAATGGAGGTGGGAGCCAAGGAGAAGAGACAGGGCCAGTGCCCTCCCACGTGAGGAGTGCAACCCCAGTGTACCTGACAAGAAGGGCAGGGCAGATCTGGAGATCAGCCAACACTTCAGTGCTCAGTGAACAAATCTGCACTGACAGAGCAAATCTGAGCTCAGGCTCAAAGCTGAGCACAAACACAGCTGCCACTGGTAAGGATGAGCCTTCTTAAGGGTCAAGGGGAAAAGGTTGGGTTTAATGCAGCTCCCAAACAGGACAGTATGGGAGAACGTAAGCAAAGCTTCTAAGAGTTCTTCTGATGGAAGCATCTTCCAAGGTCTCACAGCTGCACCATATCAGACTACGGCCCAGAGGGAGAAGAGATTGCAGGCTCTGCTGATATAGGTAGAAACCTTACAGCTGTGAGGTACAGTGAGTCTTATTTAGACAGCGTAGAAGTGAAGGCTTCTCATCTGTTTAGGAAAATTTCAGGATCACTACAGTGTTAGAGTAGATTTGGGTAGCAGAAGATGGATGAGTGAAACTTTGATGTAAGGTAATGTAGCTCACAAGATATAGCAGGAAGAGGTTCTTTGCTTCTTGCACTCTCTTCAGCTGTTCTACTACATTGCTTGGTCTGGGCTATTTGCTTTCAGCCTGGGTTTAAATATGCCACTGTGAACAACTGAAGATTTTGTGCATTGAAAATGAGCAGCACCTGGTTATGCTGCATCATTTAGCAAAGCCATTTCTACTCAAAGATTACTTTCAGTTGTAAACACATGAAGAATTAATGAAGGAATGGTTATGAAAAAAAAATAATTCTTCATGAAGATGTTATTCTGACAACGTTCCGCGTGCCATACCTAGTCCTTGCTTGCTTACATATAAAGTCTAACTTCAAAAGGCTAAGTTCAGTGGATTTGAAGGTTGTTTGCTTTTTGTTTATAAGAATCAAAGAACGATTTTCTAAACAAAACCTTGCAGTATCAAATAAAATGTGAAATGCATTTGCTCTAATACTACATTTTTAATTCCCTTTTTTTTTTTAAATTCACTGGAATGCAGTAAAAGTACTGCGTCTTCAAATGCACAGTAAGTTCAAAACTCTTGCCTGGACCACAGGTGGCAGTACATGTTTAAATATGAACATATCTAAGCATCTTTTGTCAGTATAGAAGGAAACTTGATTTTTGCTTGTTCTGGTTCAGCTAAGGGAGATCAAATATGCTTCTTAGACTGTGAAGACAAACCTGAGTTGAAAAGTTGAAATATATGTAGTAAAGTAACATTGCACCATATGAGAATGTTGTAAAGTAACTGTGATTACAGAAAGTGATACTGTAGAATAGGAAAAGGTTCTGTTGTTTGTTCTGAGTTCTGACCAGCATTTTTTAGGCAGATGAATTACTTTATTAAAGCTAGACATGGATTAATTTATTTGTGGCCACATTCCTACATGTGCCTATAAGAGCTTGAGCATTTTTCTGATCTGCTTTGGATTTGTTTGCATTTTTCCTAAAAGTAGATAGTGATGGCTAACAGCTTTTAATATAACTACCAGAGGCTGACTCAAGATTTCAAGATTCTATTATTCTAAATTAAAGTATGCTAGAAAAACTTAGGGAGCTATCTGTGACCAATAAAAAAGCATTGGTTTTGTCATCTGAAGTACTTAAATAATACATCTGCACCAATTAAATACTTCCATCATTGTAGCACCTTTTACCATAGGTGGTCTGATAAATTCTGAGATATAAAGTAGTTAAAATGTTCATAGTGAAATCAGAAAATGGAAAAAAGTACTAAGAGAAAAGCTTTTAGGCTTTATTTTTACATTTGAGATTCATCCTTCATTAGCAAGGCAGCACCTAAGCATTCAGTAAGAGTGATGATGCAAGGTTTTCTTTTACATGCTAATCTTTCTAAATGGCCAGAGAGCATTATCCCATTACACCATTATCCCATATTCTTCCAGATATAATTTACTATTTCATTTTATAGTGTCAGGAAATAAGGGGAAAAAAAGTTATGTTTGCACGTATGAAAATAGCTGTAATATATTTTATTGTCTCTAACAGGAAAGGATCTTGAATTAAATTTCTGAAAAATACTTAAAAATCATTTTATTGCAAAAGTTTTTGTCTTATGTAAAGAGAGGCTGGTTTTTTTTTCAAGTGTGAAGAGAGTATCTGGCTCATAAATCTGTTTATAAAATGCCATCATGACACTACTTTCTGACTCCAATGACTAGCTTACTAGAAAACTAAATTTTAAAAGTGTTTATAGTGAAGAGGTTTTGTACATTTGTAATCTAATTAGGAAAGATTTTTTTTCGCCCTCCCCCCCCCCCCCCCGACATTTATGCAGAAAAGTTTATTCCTCTTCTGTCCTTATTTTGGAAGGTTAAAATAAAATGAATGATGATTAAAATAAAATGAGCAACTCTCCAAAGACCATATATAGGAGCCTTTCCTTAGCATTCTCTTGATTAATTCCTTTTTCTTAAATATATGCATATATTTTATGTTGGTATAAATGAATATATATGTGTCTGTGTGTGTGTATATATATACATATAAGTTGAATACAACATTACATTAAAACTCCTATCAATTCTCTATACAATGTATTTATCAACTTACCTCCTTTGGAGAAAATATCTTACTAGAAAATGCACAGTATGTCCTAGGACTGCATTTACCTTCTCCACAAAGCTTGACATTCAGTCATTGATTAACTGGTATCCTCAGGTTTTTTCTGGCTCTTCCACTTCCAATTCATCATCTCAGAGAAGTACTTTAGCTGTAGTGTCTTCAAGTGCTGAACTTTGAATGCAATATCACTACTTTTTTAACCTTTGTCCTTGTAGTATCAAGTCACCTCAAAGGTAATTAATTTTTAGTTGGTTGATTTTTTTTTTTTTTTTTGCTAGGTTTGTTTTGTTTTTCGTAACAGTGCTGCTGCTATTTTTAATCCTAACATATTTCATTAGTACTCCTGGCCTTTATGCAAACACCATTAATGAAAATGTGCTTAAAAAAAATCTCCAGATATAAAGATCTTGTGTAGATGGGATGTTGTGTTGTAGTAGATGCCTAGAAACACCAACTAGAAGAGTTACATGAACTTGTGTATAGCCACAGTGTTATGTTGTACATAAAGTCTCCACAAATTCTGATGTGTATACTTCAAACAGCGTGCCATTAAAAACAGTAGATTTTTTTTTTTTTTTGACACTGGGAAAGTGATTGGGAAACACTGGGAAAAAAAAAAAGTTTGAAATAACCAGTCCTAGCGCTCCATCTATGCAAATAGCTGTGTGCAAGTTTAAGTGGTTTTGACCTCTACTTACCGTTTTCCTAATTTTCTCAACAGAATGCATATTCTGGCAAGGATGGAACTCTTCCATATGTGTGATAGAGATTTTATTACAGCATAAAGTCAGCCTTGCAGTATAAGATCATCTCTTTTGAACACTATGTACCTGTGAAATTACTTTATTTTTACTCCAGAGTTTTTCTATGAACTAAGGAAATATTCTACATCCCACAAATTGCAGGACTTTCACATATTTATTCATGTAACATTCTATATCATTAAAAATATAAGTTCACTTTTTTTTTAATGTAAAGGGTGCAATAGGCATAAGGCATTTGATATCACATTTTAATTGAGAAAAGAATGGAATAGTCTGGCAATTAATAAATGTATCTGTAGAGTTTGACCTAATGTTAGTGAAAGTAGTTTAAATATTGAGATTTTAGAACTTCATTAATGCTGTGCCCCACTTCAGATGGTATGAGAAAAGAATCAATAACCTTTATTAGTGTGCATATATCTAAGAATCCTGCTTTAGGGGGGGTTTAGTCACATTTAGATTTTATTCCTATTGTCATATCATCAAAATAAAAAATGAAAACCTTTCCATTATATTGAACTTATGGCCTGGAGTTGTTTTTATTATTATTATTACATTTATCTTGATTATTGCAAATACAGAAGCACTGAGAAACCACTACAGCCAAACAATTAGTAGTACATCTTGAAGGGAGGTTTGATAAAAAATTTCATAATATAGGCCCAGTAGAAGAAAATTTTATAGCTGAAAAGTATCTGCTAATACAGGATATTGTTTAGTTGCTTTTATTTTAAAAATTAAATTAAAACCTAATCAATATAGAGACAGAATTTAGGTTGGTTTAGATTTGCTTCTACATTTTGAAATTGTTTGATGTCCACTGAGTAACTGTACTTTACTGTATTTCATGACTAATATTTCAGATTCATAATTCTGAATTACCTTCCTTTGGAAAAGTAAAATAATTTTTTCTTTCATTCATCTTACAACTAAAATATTACATAAATGCAACACACTAGAATGGTGCACCACAAACTTCTGTGTTCATAGATACTAGAAAAGCTCCTTGAGTCACCTACAAATCCACTTACATAAATACCTAAGACTGTCATAATCCCTCAGCCTGTGCAAAAGCCTGAAACTTTAGCCTGTTGGAGTCAGAAACTGTCCATTCTTCTACTTTATTAACCTGAGAGGGCTCTCAGTGCTGTGAAGGGGTGGTTTGAGCGCCGCTGATTACACCGCTGTGGGACTCGGTGGAGCACAAAGCTTGCCCTGTAATCGCTGTGCTGACCTGTGCTGCAGCCAGAGCTGGTCCTGGTGATTGCACAGGTGCTGCTCTCTGACTGGGGCCAGGCTGCCCCTGCCTCTCCAAAGGGCTGGCTGCTGCAGGGAGGAGCACATAAACACTGCTGGCAGCTGGAGTAAACAGAAAAAGGCTTGGAATTGATATTTTAGCTGAAAAGCACCGCTGAAATGTGCAAAAACTGAGATTGTAATGGCTTATATTAATAATGAAATAAGAGTATCAGATATGCTTTTTCTTTCTAGAAATAATTTCTTAATGAAATTTCTTTGATTTGGTTAAGCACCTTACACATGGTTAAGGGCCTAGTCATTAAAATTCAAGACTTCTCTCTCTACACTCATAGAGGTACAGTGGATACTGCCTAGAAGCTCTAATGTTTCACTGATTAAATAAAAAGGAATACAAAAACTTAGGCTATTTCATACAGTTTTTGATCTGTGTGCATAAGTGTTTTTTCCTGACATCCTAATTGTAACCAACGTCATTAATATCCCATTTACGAAGCACAAACTCGACAACAAAAAATAGTAGATGTTGAACCAGGAATACAGTTTACTGTATTTTTATTTTTGTAACTTCTTATAAAGAGGTAATTGCTGACCAAGCTCAAACATCTTTTACACGTCTAAAATCCAAAAAATACAAAAAGAAGACCAATGTCAAACAAAATATTTCGGGGTCAATGAGTAGGAACTCTTCTCCTGCATGTTTTATGGTTCCTTTCATGATTCAATGCAAGAGTGAAAAAGATCAGCACCGGGGAAAATGGAAGACTTAAAAATACTGCATTTTTCTAGTCCTGCTTGGTATATCTTGTTAACTTTTTGGCCTGTTTATGCATCTCTTGATAGAAGGCACAGTTTCTTTGTGGCATCCTATTTTATTTAAAATGTACTCATTTTAAGTTATTGTTTCCTCTGCTGAAACTTGTTACTGCTCACCCTCTCTGCCCTTCAAGTGAGAAACAGTAATTCATTAGACATAACTGTGATACAATATTGTGTATGCAAAGTAACTCCTCCTACCAGTGAAATTGCATTCCATGGAGGTGTTTTCATGGCAACCTTTTTTGAGTGACAGAAGAAGAAGAATACTCAACTAGCTAAAAAAACATTCTGTTGTTTAACATGCAATTTTAATATAGTAACAGCTTGCAGAAGGAGTGTTGTTTTCCAAAATGAACTAGATTTGTCACTTTTTAGGGTCTAACTGTACTTTCCTACCTCGTGAGATTAAGATGTGGTACCCCACCATATTGCCTATTATTTGTAATTCTTGTTCTGAATCTCAAATACAGAGCATGAAGAATTCTATAGCTTTTAAGTCATGCCACTTTCGAAAATGCTAAGTCTGGCAGCTGAGCTGCTCTCTTCTTTAGTTCTTCGTTCCAGGGCTGGAAGTTGATACTGAGTAAAAGCTGGATGAGGGAGAAATGATCGCATCTTTCTTCTGTGTTACTGACACAAGGAACTGAAGAGCAGCTAATGGGGCAATGGAAGTGATGGCACATTCTGTAATGGCAGGCTGATGAAGCTGCTCAACTTCAAATTACAAAAAGTCAGTCTGATCTCTCCAAAACTAATTTTCATCATTTTTTACCATCAAATGTCCAGAAAGCAACAGGTGTCAGTCTGTATTTAGAATGCCAGCAATCTCCAGAGTCAGTGAAAGGTGTGATAGTGAGGTGTGGGCTGCTGTAACAGGGACACGAGTGAATGAGAGTGAGGAATGCAACCAGCTGTCAGCATCCTGCCAACATGTAGCACAGAAATACTGCTGTCTACTGGGGAGTTTGTAAGCTACCGTCTCAGCCACTGAATATTAGGTGGTGATTTCACCGTACTGCTGAAATGAGAAGGAAGAAAAAGAAAAAGCTTTTCCTTTCCCAAATGTTCACGTAGTGCCACTGCTTCTAGACAGAAAGTAACAGGGACTGCAGTGACTGAAATTTCTGCCTCTCTTCCAGAGAAGTACAAATTCTGCTTCTGTTGGAGTGTCACTTAACAGTGAAAACTTTTCAGTGCACTTTATATGTTTTCACTGCCTTTAAATGATAATCGATGTCAATTGCCAGCTCATTACAAAGTTTTTCATGGATCATCAGAAATGCAGTACCTGGGGGCTGGCCTTTCTTCTTCCACTGAAAACCAATTGTACCTACTATTTACTTTGAGGTACAAAAATGTAGTCTACAAACTAGCAGACCAAAACAACGACTGCATCAGACTCTAATTATTTCTGTTGGAAAATTTTACTTTCTCTATGGCCATAAAATTCTCTAATGATTTTTATCAAGAAAGAATTTAGCGATGACAGTCTATCTAAAGGAACATCATGTTTAGATCTATGGGGCTTTTTTTGCTTTATATCACGAATCTCAAATAAAGGAAGAACATTGCCTTCTCTTTCAAACTCATGCCATCCTCAAAAATAATTACAGCATGAAAATTGGACACCTTTACTATGAACAGTTTTCTGCTTAATACATTTTGCATAGCTTAGTGGGTTTCTTGTTTTTGAGTGGTAAGTTTTTTCCTTTGTAATTTTGTTGTTTTTCTAGGACATTTACAATTTGTTTATGTATTAATTGTCTTGATGAAAATTGAGGTCAATTCCTTAAACTGTGCCTTTGAGCAGCCAAGAAGTTCAGATGAAGTCAGGAAAAAAAACCAAAGATGCATTTATGAACAGTTTATGTGGTTGTCCCCATATTGTAAATCAAAACAGTTCTATGACTTACTCAAGGTTGCACAGTATGAGCCAATTCACTGTGGAGTTGTCTAGCACTGAAGTGCTCAGTCATGGTTACAAAATACCTGCTCCAGCCTTAGGTATTTTTGAGAGCTTCAGATGCTGATAATTTGAGATTGTTCTGCTCATTCATTGATATGTGAGGAATTAAAGCTCACTGTGAGAAATTCCCAAGCTGGGGGACCTAAACTGTTAGGGTTTTTGTGTTTTGTTTTGTTTTTCTGGTGTAAGAGCAAATCTGTGTCTCAGATGCAGTACATATTCATTTATCATAGCAGAGGTCTGAGGTTTAGGAAGCCTGAGCTCTGAGAAAGAAAATATTCCTGTTCTGTGACAGCTTTATGAAACAAGCACGTTGTCATGCATTATTACTGAAGTATGCTTTAGTTCAACATGAATGCCATAACCCAGGCCACTCACTCAAATATATCAATGGATAGACCTGTTGTTTTCTGACTGCAGCCCTCTTTTTAGAAAAATTCCCCCTTGTTACTGAAATTCTAAAGCAGAAAGTAGCTGTGCCAATAACTGGAGCAGAATAAAATTTAAACAAGTAAAATTCACATATTTTTCTTATTTCTACTCCCCTCTCCTTTTTTAAAAAATTTTCTCTCTCTCGAGGCAGGAAGAAAATGAAGTTGTCTACCATTAAGCAAAGGACATAGTGAGTCTTGACTGTCATAGGGATCAAAATTAAGCCTCTGCTTTAAATAGGAGACATTGGAAATGCCTGTCTTTTTTGCTCGTTTCACACTGCAAATTCATCCTTCTGATTACTTACCACATGTTCTTCAACTAAGCCTGAGCTATGTATTTCTTTTTTAAGAAATATATGTAAATACATACATGTCAATTGAAAAATATCAGCAGTGGAGTTTTATGTTAATTTTAGTTTTAGTTTTTCTTTGTTTTCTTTTTTTAGTGGAGGAATTGTTGGTGGTTTTAGGGATTTTTGTTTGTTGTTCTTTTGTTTGTTTGAGGTTCTTTAAAGAAACAGTCTTAAAATTTGGATGAGAAATAAAATTTGAATTTAATAAAAGCATATGGTTGTACTTATATGTGGAGTATAGATTGTACAATAAAACTGTTGAAAGAAGTTTTAGTAGACTTTAAATGACAAGACTGAAATTTCTTCTTAGTTTTTGATCTGTGTAACGAATGGTAATTCAAATTGTATTTTTCATCACTGAATTTTGAAGTGTTTATTCTCTAGGCATCTCTTAATAGAAGTTATGTCCTATAATTCCATGTGAATTAATAATGAAAGCTTTATATGGCACCATAAACCAGAGTTTAAGAAATAACAAAGAGCAGTTAAAATCTAGAAAGCAGATATAAGGGCAACATGAAAAGAGCAGCACATATTAATTGAAGTTTTATAAAAATAAATCATATTCCATATGTTAGCTGTGGCTTTTCAAAGCCTATTTCTCAAGCTATCAGATAAACTGAAAATCTATAAAACCTCACTTGAATTGCTCTGGTTTTAAATGATGCTTTTCAAGGGGACTCTCCAAATACTTCAAGCCTTATAATGATTTTCTTCACAGTTCTCAACAAATTAGCGTGTTCTTTTGATAAGTAATCAATGGTTCTTACATGTACTGTACAAATAGAAAAAAAATGCTGTTGTATTACTGGAAAGGTGGTGGTTGTTTAGGGGTTTTTTGTTTGTCTTTTTTCCTCTCCCTTTAGACTTAAAAAAAAAAAAAAATCCATGATAGCAGGATTCCCTTTAGCTTATGAATTAATTTCATAACTCATTAAAATACCTAGAAAAACATCAGCTTGTATTCCTTGGGATATTTAGCATTGTTCTGCTTCCAGCAGCACCTTCACAGACTTGCAGAACTTTGGCATGGTCTTTAGAATGTGCTGTTTGACACCTGAGCGAGCAGTGCCAAATGAGATATCTCTGGTTATACCCATCCATGAGTTAGAAAATGCTTGAACACTGAACAGAGATCCCTGTGAACTCAATAAATGCTTTCTACTTGTTCATACTTGTAAAGTATTCATATTGATATATCCTGCATGCAATTGCAGATAACCCTTGGAAAATGCATTCTGCTCTGCTTTTTGCTTCCCACTTTTTTAATCTCACTGGGCCTCTGTGTTCTTCTCCAATATATTCTTGCTTCCTGGTGACTGCAGCCTTGGCCTCTGTCTTTGGTCAGAACTGCAAAGCTGTGATTGTGGAACTGAATAAAATGGTACAGCACAAAGGTGATGGCATTTGCATTTCCAGATTTGATGTACCTCCCAAGGTATGTCTGCCCTGCTTCCATTTCAGTTCTTGCTTCTATGGTACCTGTGAGTTAATGAAAATAAAAGAAGAAAGCTAATAATATATTCAGGAGACAAGAAAATAGTATGAATTCTACAAGGTGTTATTGTAGCTTTTTTGTTCTTTATTTTCAATTCTACCATTAATGAGGTTTGATATTCCCTCTAGGCAATAACTTGACATAAATCAAAAGAATTCTAATTACACTCTGAGAGAAGATTGATTAGAGCAACTTTTTCTTTAATTCCATGTTTGTTCATTTAGAATTTAATATGAATTTTTATTTAATTACTTAATGTTTAACTGGCTTTAGAGGAAGGCAATGAGAACAGTAGAAATCAGTTTGTTTTACATGGATACAGCATACACAGTCTGTGAGCAATCCTTTAGCTTCATTTTGAAGATTTATATTAGATAAAATGTATTTAATATTTTGCCATAATTAATTTTTCTTCTTTAAGGGCAATTTGAAATGGAATTTTTGGCTTCAGGGAACCAAATTGCAAAACCTGAGACAAAACCTGAGGCCTCCTTTTCAGATACTTCTATATGCTACAATACTGCAATTAGAGGACAGAACTCTTCCTCATGAACTGGTAAATGTGCTAAGAAAATTATTTAAAACATGCACACAGTTACACACTCATACACACACATGTATATTTATACACATACATATATATATATGTGTGTGTGTATACAGTAATATCTGATGTCTGCTGCTAAAGCTGGATCATTATAAGTGAGATTTGGAAACCTCAGTGAAGAACTCACTATGGCAGGATGTTCTAACTATAAATAACTTTTAAAATAATATATTGGAAGTTTTTCTTAAATCTAGTAATTTGTTGAGGAAATATAGCGAACATTCGTCCAAAGCCACAAAGAATGTTTAATTTATGGGGGTATTGAACTGGAATTTAAGAGTTTTAGGCTTTGACTTTCAGTTTCTTAATGTAATTTTTGTTATTTCTTCTGTACTAGAACCAGTACTTGCATTCGTCAATACAGACAATACTTAAGAAGGCATTGAGCCATTTTCTACTTTATATTCTAGCTCTGAAAGAACTTACATTTTTGATGTGCCTAATTCCCATGTTCTAATGATTTAATTTCATTTCAGACATGACTAATGAAACTTAGGAATCTGTATTTCATATTTATAGACTACAATCAGTTCAAATGAAAGAGTTTTTCTATTTACTTCCAAATTATGTATGAAGAGGTTTATTTATCCGACAGTATTTGAGGCAATTTTAAAAAAGTAACATTTTTCTCCTAGCAACATTAGTCTTTTGACTTTTCAACAGTGGACTAGTCAATTGAGTCAAAAAATTTTTACCTGAGTTGTTAGTTGGGAAAAAAAATTCCAAGGAGAAGCACTGGATAGACCATTATTTTCACAGATATCAATAAAAATGAAAATTTATAAGGGGGGAAAACCTCACCGTACATCAGTGTCAAAACTAGCATGGAAGTCCACAGTACATGTAGAATAGTGTAGAAAACAAAGTTGGTTTTGAGAGTGAAAGAATTTCTATCTGTCCTCAAAAACTGAATTTACAAGTAAACACCATTGGCAATTCATGCTGAAGTCACATTAACTCCAAATTAATTCATCTTGATTAATGTTGCTATGATGAATATCAAAGACATTAAAAATGATTAACCTATTTATTGCAGCATCTTGCAACCTGGAATAATGTTTTGTAGAACTGGCACTAGCGTTGTGCATCTGTCTTTTCTATTTATGTAGACCTAGATGCAGAATAATTTATAGGACAACTGCTATAGTTCTAAAAATGTAGGCTTCATGAGCTTGGCTGTCTCCACGCCTGACTGCAAATTCACTGGCACATGCCAACAGGCTTAGTGAATACCAGATGTGTTTCTGTTTCTTTGTTTTGTAAGCATGTGGTGTTATGTATCAATATATTCTTATTCCTGACTGCTAAAAAGTGATGAGCTTAATTTACATGCTTTAGGTTTCTTTTCCAAGGGTCATATATTAAAAGAAAAAAAAAGGTATATGCTAACCACCTTTATTCCCATTGCTCACCACTGGACTTCAAAAGATACTTTTACCTCTTTGAAGTTATCTAGCCCACTCAATAAGATGACTAGATACAGAAAAAGTTAGATATACATACAACTCTACAAGTTTGAAATCCTAAGGTACTATTTTCTATGATGTCAAAATTTTAATTACTTCTCAAAAGCTCCCCTTGGTGGAGAAAACAGTAGGGTAGTTTTTCAGTTGTAACAATACCCAGAAACAACTGATTTTTTTTCTTTTTTGGGAGATCATACAAATATTAAGGACTAACATCCATGAACACATTTCTAATAGAAATTAGTTCAGGAGATGTGATTTTACTAAAATAAATAGATGTGAAGAACAAAATATTTTTCTCTGTTCTTTTGAAAAAAAGGCTTATAAGAATATGGCATAGAAACAAGTAAACATTATTTATGAATAAAAGAATAATTCAGAAAAAAAAATGTCTGATGGCAAAGTAGATGAACTCTAATTATCACAATGAAATTTTTTGTGTTGGACATCAGGAAGAACATGACATATATTTTGGTTTACCATTTCTATAATTAAATGTGTTTTGGAGGTGAGGAAGTAGTGCCATACAGCAGAGAAATAAGTAGAAATGTGCTCTAGACAGCTGTGAAAGTTGAAGGGCAGGGAGGGTTGTTTGCTAATTTGTTTCTTAATGCAGGATGCTGTATTTGGGAAATGTTCATAAGAAGGATTACTTCTTTTCTTCAGCTTTAACTCAAGCACAAAATAATAGCATGTTAGAGACAATGTGTGTTCCATTAAACAATTACATTGCTTTACAGTGGGAGGAATTTTATATTCACATGTGCAGTTTTAAGGATTTCATCTGCTAGGGCCTGATGTTTTAAATCTGCAGTCTAAATTATTCAGGAAAAACAAATTTGTAAAGAATGTAGAGCTCATTAGTGTCCTTGGGTGCATCCTTGCTGTATTAGGTGAATAATCCCTTCACACTACTCCCACAAATCCCCCAACACTGGATTGAGAAAGCACAGAAGACATTGAAATTTCTTTCTGTTATGACATTATTATGCTACTGAAAGAAGCATGAAGGTAATCCATGTCTCAGAGGTGTCTGAGACACCTCAAAGCATTACTATTCCTGTAGTTCCTCTAGAGTTTAGTTAGCCTCACTGTTTTAGGGGAGGATTTTTTTTAATAACTTACCAGTAATTTTTTTTTGGGGGGGGGGGAGTGAGTAAGGGGTGGACACAATAATGGAGCATTTTAATAATGTGAAATGAAATACTCCCTGACCCACCTCAGGATCAGCTGTGCCATATGCACTGTGTACATGTCCAACAGCAAAAACTTGAAGTGAAAAATAAATAGGGAACATGAAGGTTCTTTTCATTAATTTCTTTCACCCATTAGATTGCCTTTTGATAGTTCTGACTTTGAGGAGAGGTCTATAACCCACACCTCCCATTTCACTGATGCTTGTCTGTACTGTAGCAGGGGAAGGGAGGCACTGTGAGGAGAAGTGAGAGATGTACAGGATTGTCTCCACATTTCACTAAGAGTGTCCTGGCAAAAAATGCTTTCTTAAAATGACCCCTTTAATAAAAAAAAAAAAAAAAAGAATTAGAAGAGTAATAAAGATAGTGAGCAAATGCTGCATTACTTCAAAAGGTAAGCATCTCCCATTTGTGCAGATTCAGGCAAATCATGGATGGATTTTCCCGTGGTTTGCTGCACAAAAGTCGATGATGTCCATGGAGAAAAGCTGTCCCTTGTGGTTAATATTGTGACCTATTATGCAATTACCTTACAAGAAATCTATTCCTAAATTATGTTCTTATAAGAACCCCTTGTTGCCCTTAAAATAAAGGTAAGGCCATGGCTGGTACCAGATGGGAGATGCCTGCTGGCTCCTGTCTTACAATGAGCTGGCTGAGGTTACTCTGCAGCCAAATTATATGTGCAGCTCATCACAGGCCTGAAAGCCACCCTGGATGTGCAGCCCAGCACAGACCTGCCCTTGCTCAGGGTTTTCTTAGATTTTATGTGGATCGCCAGCTCTGAAACCTGCAACAGTCTTCCAGTCAGGATCTATACTGTATCCATTACTAAGGAGTAAAACTTTGTCAATATTGTAAAAACAGAAAGGTGAAAATATGTGGGGTTTGGGTAACTCTAAAGTTGGCACGTATGCTGGGAAAATCTGTAGAGCTCATAGGACCTTATCTCATTCTGAATAGGACACCAGTCCTGTAGAGACATAGGCAGACAAGGCTGGAGAACAATTGTGATAACTGAATGTGTTCTAGAGTGCCTGGAGGCACAGAAGAATAAAATAAAAGTTTACTTTTCTGAGAGCAATTTTTTCTGCCTTCAAAAAAGGAGCTGTAAAAGGTAGTAGGAAAGAAATCCACTTAGTTCATACTGTATTTGTGCCACTGGACTTTGTAACCTTTCATTGACAGCTTCTCTTATTAAATCTTTTTCTAGCTTGTCTAACACGCTTTTTGGCAAATCCTGCATCATAAAAATCTGTAATCCAGAAGGTGCTTTGTGAGATAGATATAGCAGGTGCAGAACTGAGGTGCAGAGCTTGCTTTTGTTTGCATAGTCCAGGGTTGTTTCCTTTTTTTTCATTACTGCTGGAGGTAGAGAGGGTTACACAGGCACAAGGTGTGATTCTTGGGGATGTCCTCTGCAGGGCCAGCAATTAGACTTCAATGATCCTTGTGGATCCCTTCCAACTCAGAATATTCTGTCACTCTATGATACAAGTGTTTACTGCAAGTGAGAATATGGGCATCTCAGGAAAACGGGCAAGTTTAACGAGCTTTTGCTGAGATATATATAAAGATAGACACTTCTTTAGAACTTGTTTCATTTTTAAATCCTTTAATAAATGGAAATATGCCCTATGCAAAGTAATGCTCTATTTTTTTTTTTGTTTGTTTATTTTTGATTCCTCTTTTGATGAATCTGAATGGATTCCTGTTTGAACAGGAGCTTCTTTTGAAAACAATATTGAATAAAAATACACAATTACAAGAAATTCACCATAACAACAGTGAGTTTTTCTAATAGCTAATATGCACTTTAAACAAGGGGGATTTTGATCTAGTCTGTATTAATCAATCTACACTAAGTGATAACCACTGTAGAACAAAGATAACCTGGTTGATGGCTACCAGATCACGAAGCCCTTTCTTAACATTTCATTTCCAATTTTATGTTCCTTTTAGGATGCTACAGTAGCTCCTTGAGCTTCTTTTATTGTAAGGTTCTCTTCCCATTATCAACATTTGCTCTGATTTATTAACAACATTGTTACAGCACTAGTGAACAAATGTCAAATGAAAGATTATATGTTCCCTTTAATCTTACTCAGTGTTCTCCTTTTTGCCTATTCAAGGATACCATTTTTTATTTTTGACACAGCATAGCACTGAGAGTTTATTTTTCATTATCTGTGAGTCCTTTTTGGAATCATTGTTTCTTGCAGCAAATTTTACCATGGTAGGTTTTGTGATTATGAACCTTTTTTAAAAATATTTCTGTTATGTGACTTTAAATATGAATGTGTTGTAATCATCATTTATTAGTCTTCTATGTTTAGATTTCCAAGATAATCTGAAGGAAGGTCCTGAGAGCCAGCATCCTCCAATCTAATACTCATACTATTACTAATGCTAATGGTAATACTCTCAATCAGCAAGAAGTTTTCTCCCATATTTCTCAGGCATCATCCCAGAAATCTCTTTTGACTTCAGCCAAATTTGATACCTGGAGCTTCAGTGCAACATTGATAAAAGCCAGAGAATCTGTTAACCTATTTCTGACAATAACCCACTCCATATATTTAAAAATCTAGTCAGCAGGTGGCATAGCCAATAAGCAATAGATTTGTAAAAATAGAATGGGTGGTGATAAGGACTTGGCATCCACAAGGCAAGTGATTGGGTGCAATCTATTTGAGGTTTGCTTTAATTATTAGCAATAAATGAAGCTGACATTTTTGATGATACCACGTGACTCTGATAAAGACATGCTATTTAAGATGAAAAAAAGTTCTACATTTTCCTACTTCTTCAGTAACCTGCAGATAATCATAACTTTTAAAGATTTAAATTATAATAATTCAAATCTTCCCAAGAGCTATAGATAATATAGTCTAGAATATATTCTTATAAATAGGGCATTCCAAATTTTATCAAAATGATATCTTTATAACATCTTAAGGTGAATAAGTGGACCATCATTTTCCTCATATTTCTTTCTTCTGGTTCTTACATAATGTACATTAAATTAAGTTTAAACATTTTGTCTGACTATTTGGAGCTATTTACTTAATGTACTTGATTCTCATATGCTGTGGACTGAGTAATTGATTTTCTAGCTGAATATTTTCACTGGTGTCTATTCCATTCATACAACTGGAACGGTAAAAATGTCTGCAGTTTCTGTAATGGAAGATGCTAATGGCTGGATAGCTTCTGAGCATTAGAGTCCCCTCACCCTAATGTCACCTTCACATCTCTCGTACTGCTGGAAATTACTGACTGACAGGCAAACTCCATTACTCTGTGACCTTTTGGGTATTTTCATTTTTCCTTGAATCACAAGTACTAATATTCCTCACACTACTCATAGATTCCAGGACTGGAGTTGATCAATAGAGTTATTGCTACAATCAATCTGTGTGTTATCAAATTCATCTCCCTCTGGTAAAGTTTAGGTCTCCCACTCTCCTTCCCACTGACTGGCAAAGCTACACCTGGAGTAACCTTCCATCCTGAACATGTATTTGAGCTAGGAAAAGTCTTTCAGCACTGAAGCAGGAGAGTTTGGGTCTCACCAGAGGTTTGCTGATGTTATGAGGGGATGCACTGAAGGCATCTGACAGGCATTGGTATTTGCATGTACAGCAGTTTTTCAGTCTAATTCTGAAAACATCTATGTAATAGAAATTCCAAGAAGTCACAATGTGGCTTAAAAATAGGAATATGGAAATACATTCATTCCTCATAAAATTAGATATGATGTGCCCAAGGCAGCATTTCATTTGCAGGTTTTTTAATTTTCTCTGAGGGTGAATTTTTTCCAAGAGATCCAAGGTGCCTTTGTCTTACCTTTCAAGTATTTAAAGCAATACCTTTACAAAGCATCACCTTGCATGTGTTCTTCTACAGTCTTATATGGTATATGGCTATTTCTTCCCTAAACCCTATCTTTGTAAATTCTTCTTTGGACACACTAATAATTAGATTACCTAAAACAAAACATTTCTCTAGCTGTATCCACACATGGCAAAGGTACATCACCTTCTTACAGCTCTGGTGTTTGATGATGTGGCTTTGTGCTTCATTTCTTCTTCTTGCACTTTTAAGGGATGTAAATGGCCTAAGTCAATAAAAACATGAAACAGGGCAGGTGGACAAAGAAGAGGGCAGCATTGTGCCAATCTGCTAGTACAGTGTTCTTATTTACTGAATTATACAGATTGGATTAACATTTTATTGTGTGTCTTTTTGGTGGTTGTCTTTCTCAGATCATCATTTATATTTTTCATTATACTACTGAACCATCGTCAGCTTTGGGGCAAATTAATGATGTTCAATAATATGATTATATTTTGCTGCTTCCTGTAAAAGAAACTGTGCTAGCCAATTTTGAAATGTCAGGGTAGGAATTCACCTTTCCTGGTCATGTGTGCTACAGAGCATAACTAATCTCTTGAATATTTGCAGGTTTAAAAGTGTATTGTTCAAAAATAAGCTGATTTTTAATATCTCTTCCATGGTCAATAGAGAGATCTCTACTGATCTTAAATACTTGGAATGAGCGGGAATATTCAATATTCCTCAAATACTCTGGAACTACCCGTTTCACATCGTTAATTAGAAAGGGAGGCAAAGCAAACAGCTGTCATTTAGCCAATTAACCTTCAGATAGCTAACATCCTTTTTTATTGTGAAAGGTTTTGGGCTTTTATTTTTTTTTTTCTTCAGGAAAGCTAAATATATTATGAACTATATCAGCTATTTTGGAGGTACATGTGGATAAATCAGAGGATTGTAGTTTGTCAGTGTTAGAGATGCTGATTTTCCTATTGAGTTTATAAGTGATTTTAATTTCCATAATTATTGTTCCAATATAATTTTTGTTTTTCACCTGAAGAAAACAGCATTTTGAAAATCCCCAAATCTTTCTACTGGCTCTCTAGAAGACACCTAATCCTCCTCTGGTGTGGTTGGTGATTTAATCATACCCATCTCCAATAGTCATAGTGTATTCAACACCTCTTGTTAGCAGTGCAGAATTCACAAAAGCACAATGTGCAGAAATAAAGTGCTGGTGACTCCCTCTTAAACCATTCAGATAGTATGAGATAACAAATAATTGACTTAGCCAAATATTTGACATCACATGTACAAATGAACTAGTTTATCATGGCTAGTCCTGCTGTGTTTTCAGAGCAATGATTAATAATTATTTTGAAAGCAATTAAATCTTGAGGCATAATTTCAGTATTGACTATTTTCTCTCCAAACACAAAGAAAAAAACTTTTTGCTTTGCTGTTTCTGATAAAAGCAGGATGTTGTTTCATGCTGGATGCTGTTGACCACTTAATTTCAGCATCTTTACTGAATCTTGGTTAGCATATGATGTGAGATGAGAAAAAAATAATTTCCTCTTTCTTTAAAATATTTTAGACATGTCTCTTATCACCATTTTACTATTTTTCTTGGTGTTAAACCCAGTCTCTAAGGTGTGAAGCTCAATAAATTCAATTACTATACATGCCCAACATCAGTTATCAATAACTGAAGTCCATGTTTGTATAACTTTGTCCTTTTCTGGTGAGATGTTTGCTGTGAATATGACAAGACATAAACTTGTAAAGTCAGATTAATTCTCTTCACCTTTTCTAGAACTGCAGCCTAATCTGTGCAAAGTCTGATTTACTAGATTTGAACCCTTTTCAGTTCTTGAATATCCTCTTCTTCTAGCCAAATCCTAAGAGCATAGCCTTTGAGATCTTTGAACATTTCAGAACATTTGGGAGTGCTGTTTTGGTAATAAATGAAAATTCATCTTCCTAAGTTAACCTAAGTGCTAAATAACCAGTGCACTTGTTACGGACTTTCTATTGCCTATTTTACTTGCTAATTGATTTGGGGTCCATTAGCACTGCTTAGCAGACCTACATAACAGTGTATTAATAGATAAAGCATAACATTATATTAACTGATAATAAAAAAGGTGAATTGAAGCACATTTAGAACAGCTTAAGGACAGCATTTGGATGATTTTGGAAGTTTGTTATTCACACCTGTTGAATATATACTGATTTCTTTGAAGTTTTAAAAATATATCTAAGTACTTCAAACATTATTTTAACAAAAGTAATCAATTATTTTAATTTTAAAACAGCCTAAAAATGCAGCTAAAATTATTTACATAAAATTTTAGATACCATTAAGACAAATTAATTCATCTTTTTGCTAAATTCCAGATTTTCGGCATCTCTGATTAAGAGCTAAAAATAGAAGTCAAGAAACCATTTTGCTACATAATGAAATAATTAGTACTTCTGAAATAATTGTGTCATAATACTGCTGCTACTGAACATGATCTGCCAAATCGTTCTTTTTTTTCTTGAAGCTTCAGAATGAATGGTTTGTCTCAAACAAACAAACAAGTTATTCATTCCACAGGCTATAAGAAACAGCTGTGATTAATATATCTTCTGCAGCTCCCAGTAGTTGCATATAACATTCCAGGGAAAAGCAAAAAAAATCTTAATGCCTGAGGTGCTGTCGAAAACAAGGTCCTTTGAGGGGATCAAGTGAGCTTGATAATAACTGAGGAAAGCTGTTCCTGACTGGAGTGGAAGAAGTAACAATGGAGAGTGCAGAGATGAGAGAAAGAGTATTACTGATTTTCATACTGCTTTTATTCCCTTTCTGTCTGAGTTCCAACCCTGAGTCTGCACCTCTTTCTCTTTTTACATACGTGTGTGTGATAGGGGGCACATGTGGTGGACTTTTTTAATCTTTTTAAGATCAGTAGGTTTTTATTTTGTTGTAATGTATTTTTGGCCAGCTATCAGCTTGATGCACCAACTGGTAAAGGCCAAGTGTGAACTTGCTTGCCAACAGAGCTTATGCATTTCTGTCAATTTTTGTCTGCTGAAAATACTCTTTTCTGCAGCAGCCAGCAACAGCAAGAGCAGAAGCCAAGAATCAGTGATCAGATCTTTCTTTCCAAATTGTATCGTGTTGCACAGTTAAAACCTGGAGGGGAGGCAGATGATGTATCTCCATTTTTAAAAGACACTGAGACTTGTGTGAATTATTTTTGTTTTATTTCTGATTATTTGAAAATTTCTAAGTAGAAGGCAAACTTCATTGTTACAAACATGATGGCAAACAAATCACAGTCTGAACAAACTGAAGTATATGTTTTTAATTTCCTCCCAGTAAACCACTGATCTTTAGATTTAAAGCTTTGAAATGTCAGCTTTGCAAAGTTAGTAAATATTCTCATCTAATTATCACAGAGTAGATTGAGGTATGTCCTACCTAAATGTAAAAACATAAGATGTAGCTCTGAATTTGAATGAAGCAGCTTGAAAATATACACTTATGAAAAAAAGATATATCTAAATCTACAGAAACATTTGCACAGATTTCTGTGAATCAGGACTTCTGTATGTGGTGTCCTCAAGAAGTCATTTTATGTCATAACACCTGTTATAGATGTTTCTTCTTAGGAAAACTGTCTTCTAAATATAAGATGAAGAAAAAATATGTGTTATTTAATACTGATGACCAGAAAATTGATAATTTTTCTCTTTAGTCTGGAAAGTGGGGTTGTTTTGACTTTCAAGAAAACACTAAGGAGGTTAGGTCACACCCCCTTAAATCAGTTATGTTTTCATTTTGTTCAGAGTATACCCATTAAATTCTAAAAGAACTTAAAGAAAAGATAAAGTAGTAGTAGAAAATGACTAATCCTTTGATCTTGAAGCAAATTGTCCTAAGAATTGCCTAGAAAGTATAAAATATGAGTTTTTCTTTTTTAATCTGAGATGGCTTAGGCCAGTCTTCATCCCAGAGAAGTAAGTGATGTAAGCTGAAGCTGTTTTCCATCCCTCCTGTGCTACTGGACATTCAGGATTACAAGTTTCCTGGGATTCAGAGTGTGCTCATGGGAGCTGAGGCTTATAGTCAATTTGACACTCTCCTTTGAGAGTTCTTGTCCTTTTCCCACTTTTATGTGTTTTACCTAACAACAATTTAAAGCAAACACATAATTGAGACTGTAGAATTTAAGGTGATCAGATGAGATTTTTACAGTTAAGTTTTATAGCTCTCCATGAAAAACCAAGCTACAGTCTAGTGCTTCCCCTGGGCCCAATTAATCTTGGTTTCCTTTTTAGCAAGTGAACAACTCCAACAAGAGAGGTGCATACAGGTTGTTTGTAAAGGTCCTCTCAGGGGAGGTAGGAGATGCAGATTCTACTCTCCTGGGCAGGAAAGAAAACAACCTAAAAATCTTCTGCATCCTACACACACTTGAACTGCCAGACAGCTATAAAAAGGTCGAAACCATCACTAACAATTTCCTTCTTAAAGAACTTATGCAGAAATTGCCTAGTTTCGTGATCTTGCTAATGATTACATATGAGTTTAGAACGAAGATAATTAGCCAAGTCAAAGCTGCTGTAGTTAGAAACAAGATGGAAGCATAATTCTAGGTGGTAAATCTTAATACTTACCTTAACCAGATATTTCAGCATTTTTATTTTATTTTTAAAATTCCATGCAGGTCCTATTAATGGCTAATCTGTATGTTTTAATCTACTATTAATAAAAAGAAATGGTGAAATGAAGTTATAATTTAACCAGCTGCACTCATTTTGAATCAATGAATTTTAACACATTTAAAACTTCAGAAAACATTTCTGTGATAATGTTCCTTAACCTGTACACTGTAATGTATGGATGTGGAGGCTCTAAGAAAACTATGCAGTGACATTTTTATTCTGTAAGGCAAAGAAATTAAAAAAAAAGAAAAAGAAAAAATAAAATAAAAGAAAAGGTCATCTCCTCAGTCCCAATGGAAAATGCTGAAAAGTTCATGTTGAATATTTACATGTAAATCAAAATTTGGAAACTTTTGCCCTTCTCAAAAGATACATGAGTCTAAACAAGTCATTAACACAATTCACTTATTAAGATTTATTTGCTAATAGGGAAAACACTTCTGCAGCATTACTAACTGGAGGGCCACATCTGAGATTAGATGGATGTGGGATAATAATCATTAGTGCTCGCTTGTTTAGGAGTTTAAAACAATATGCATATATAAGTGACAGATACAGAAGAGCTAAAACATGAGTTATGAGCAGAAGCAGAGTACATACAAATGCTGTAATTTTCATAAAGCACAGATGAATACAAATATTTCAACTGTCATTGCTCTAAAAGCAAACAAAAGTACTGCTAAACATTTGAAGAAAACAATTTTTAGATAAATTAACTTTCCAACTAATAGATATCATTGCTTTCTAATTTCTATTGCCAACTGTTTAGCAGCATGCTGTTTATTACTTATCATAAATAATAATATTTTACTAATAGCTTTTTAATGAGCAATAAATAATAGCTTTATTAATACAAAGTGCTATAATTTGTTGTATTCTTGGATTTATTCCTCTGCTGCTTGCTATGCAATATTTTTTTTTAAAGTGGTCTTTGAATTTCTTTTAAAAATGCAAGCAATTCTACCTGACAGATATTTGCTGACAGACTGATACTTTAATGACATGAAGATCATGCAAGTTCTTTCAGTTTATAACTTTACTTTATCAAAATGTTTACTTTTTTGTTTGTTTGTTTGTTTGTTTTTTTGCATTGAATTTAGATTTTATTTGCCACATTCATTGGGATGGAAATAAAAAAAAACAGAGTGCAAAATATCTACTTACTAGGTCAATTCTCAATGGATGTCTAGCTTGCATAAAAACTACCATTCCATGAAAATTATTAAGTGTATGGGGAGAAATCACAGATCAAAATCCATAAAATTCAGAGGTTGCCTAATAGTTAAAATATCTGGGAAAATAAATTCAAGATAAAATTACTGTTATCATAATGAAAACCACATAAAATATGTTGAGCTTATTCTTTTTTCCCCTTCTCCATTGTGTCCATTTTCAATCAGTCCTCCCTCCAAAATAAGGCCCAATAATTTTGCATTTTATGCATAATTCCACTAATTCTTCCTCCAGTAGCTGAACACATTTAGGAAGATTTCATATCCTTTAACTGCAGCTAAGATACTGGCTGAGTGAAAGTTGAGAATAAATTAAATAAATACTTCAGATTCCAGTTCATGAATAGGATTTTCTCCCTAAAGTAGAGGAGAATCTGGGTGCATATTTTCTCTGAGATTAAACTTGAAATTCCAGTGGTCTTAACTATTATGCAATTTTTGACCAAGCTCTATGCAGAGATAAGAGTCTTTCTTATGGAAATATATTTTAAGGTACACTTAAGATGTAGGTATAGAATACTCTTCAGTTTTAAGCTCTGAAAACATCATATAAGATGCACATTTGTGCTATAGTTGTATTAGTATTGTCATGTTAAACTGGTAGCTGTCCTCAGTGGTACAGGATAATGACATGCAAAATTTTGTGTGTATTCTTCTTCTTTTCTGAGGAGATACTGTGTCTCCAATGAGACTTCATTTTCCAGTATTTTTATGCCTATTTAATTCTCCTTGTGACACCAAATGCCAATTTAGGAATGAATGCATGCCTGTGATAATAATTCTGGTTTTGTTTAGGGACTTTCTGTGGATGTTTTCCCCCTGCTCATTTGTGGGTTTTTTGGTTGTTGTTGTTATGTAAAATAATATACTATTTTCTTTTTATTTCTAATAGAATGCCCTTAATCTCACCCTAAATTATATTGTAGAAATTGAACATGTTTCTTCTGCTGACTGAAATCTTCTGGTATTGACACAAGTCTATATATTTAAAACTACCCTCTGGGGTGCACAGGAATTTTGACAGATTTACTGAATGAAGGCCCTGATTCTGCCAGCTATTTGGTACTTTGCTTTAGCTAAATAAAAAAAATTCCAGTGGAGGGCCACAGGGGTGACTAAGTGAATAAAATGTCTCTCTTATGAGGAGAGACTGCAGGAGCTGGACCTGTTTAGTCCAGAGAAGACTGAGGAGGGGATCTAATTAATGCATATAAATATCTCAAAGTCAGGTACCAAGGGGATGGTGCCTCCAGTTTTTGTGGTTTCAAAATCTCAGTGATGCAAATACTGACAAAGATAGTATGCCATATATATCAACAGATGTTTACATTAAGAAATTTGCATGCTTCATTACAAAACATGGCAGTATGTGAAGAGAGATGCTCAGGGCTTAAAATATCCCCTCCAGGAATAAGGAGATCTGTAAATCCCATGTATGTGAACCATGGTTTCTTATATTTTAGGTAAGTAGCCTAACCATCATTAGATATTTGTATTAAAGTATATCCTATCAAATATTCTTCAGCAAAAATTCTGTTCAGCATATAAAATTGATGCAGCCCAAGAAAAATAAAGCAACACTTAATATCCTGAACATACTTAGTGATCAGAAAATTGTTTTCTTATAATTCTTCTTATTATTTCCCTAAGAGATGCCTTAAAAGAATGTTGCTTTAGAACATGCAATTCAAATTCTCTGTGCACTCCTAGCATGGCTTTGTGATTGTCGAGGTACTGTCACAGATGGGCAAAATGCCAGACTGCAGTGCAGGGAGCATAGGAAGCAATGTGAGGACAAATATTCAGACTTATAAAGTTCAAGATATTTACTGAATTGACACCTTCATAACAGTGTCTCTAACCATAAAATACATAGCACCTGGAGGGGAACAGAACATAAGTGAATTTATCAATGTTTACCCTGGTGTCAAGAAATGGTGTTTTATTTATTTAAATGTTCACACAATCTCTTTTCCAATTATTTAGTTCAGACTGCTGGTGTCAATGAGTAAAATATCAGAAACCAGAGCACTATTATGTAATTATCAGATTAATTTAGATGTTTAATGATAAATATTAAATTATATTGCATCTTCACTTTCCCCTCTTCTAATTTAATCTTGCCTTTAAGAGTAGATAGAGTAAAGTTTATTGGCATCTCACTTCTGAGAGTACTCTGCAAATATAATTTCCTTCAATACAGAGTGAAATTAGATCACCCACATGGCTTCACTGAGTATTTGATTGAGATAATTTGATTTTAGATTATTACTTTTAATATAGAATATCTTGTTTTCTATTAAAATTGTATTATTAATAAATTGTAGCACACAAACAGAATAGTGGAAACAATTCCTGGATCTTCTAGGTGAAAGTGTATAATTTCAACACCTGGTATGCAGAATTCAGACCATCTTTTCCAAAATCTTTCCTGTGACTTTTTCAGGCATTCCAAAAAAGAGTATTTCAGCTCTTTAACTATCATACATTCTACATATATTATCATGTTTGTTCAACAAAAACTGTATTAAAATTCCAGGCATGCAAGATTCTTTAATCATCAACTCAAACCTTCCTAATTAGAATATTCTAATTAAAATAATTAGTCCCTCTCCCGAAGGGCTAACACATTGATCTGTATTACTTCTATATAAAGCCTTGAACTAATGCCTTTTCCAAGATGATGACCTATCAATAATAAAAGACCAAGAAGTAAATGCTGATTAAAGAGCTTTCTAGTTCTGCATGTAATTTTATTACCAGGTGTGTGTATTAATATTCTGCTGTTATTTTATCTTTCATACTCACAATCTGCTCTGTGTCTGCATCTACCTAATGGCTCACTATGTGTCTGCTTTATTTGGTGCACAGAAGTGTGTCATAATGTGGATATCTCTCATTTTCTTTCTCCTCCTCCTCTTTCTGGCCAAACGAAAACCCACTAGCCTGAAGGAAAATTTCCAAAATGGAAAGTGTCAGGAGAAAATTTCAGACTGGACAATTATTGTTTGGGAACTGAAAACTATACAGCTAATGTTAGGCAAATTTAATTAAAGACAGAGCTTGCCCTTCAGCATTTGTGTTCTGTGGGCTGAGCCACCATCTGTGGAAGGTTACATTTCAACTCACTGCACATATATTAAATCAAGTAATAATGAATAAAACAGCTGCAATACTGGGGTGTTGGGGTGGATGCGTTTCTCTCTGCCACTACAAAAGTAGCTGGACATGAAAATGTTCCAGGAAAAAAAAGAAGGGAGAATATTCCAACCTGCTCATCTCTGCTCATTGTTTTTACAGCATCTGAATATTAGAGAATTTTGACTTGTGCAGGTTTAACACCCTTCTAACAGCATATTTATAAATGTCTTTATCTAAATGTCAACATTCATTTCAGTGAAACATTAGTTTGATTTTTAAGTCTTAATCCTGGGAGTCTGGTACCTTGTGTCTATTTTTGTTTTTCTGAAGAATTGCTTCCTGGTTTGCACTCACTCTTTTGAACAAAATACTTAGAGACTTCATATATATTCCTAAATTCAAGGGTAAGCAACTCACTGTAGAGTTTCCAAAAAAATTTACAGACCTGAATCTTCTTTAATGAACCTAGAAAATAATCTACAACATCGAGTCAACACTTATAAAGGGAGAAGGGTAAATTTTCTTTTCTATATTTTTCCAGGTTATCACAGGATGCTCCACTTTATAAGGAAGGTAAAAAAATGCTTTTATTTTTCTTGATAAACAGCTTGTTGGCCAGTGTCTTTTTTCTGATTATCAGTATATCTGAAGCAGATGTGTTTTTTCCAACTTAAAATTATTTTAAACAGAATGCTTTTATACTATAAATATACCCTTTTCTTAAATTCAATAAAGTAGTATTGCAAACAATAATTTCTGTCAGTGAGAGCAGCCAGTACAATAGGTCTCCACTACAATAAAGCAACCATTATGGAATTTGTCTTTAAAATCTAAATAATAATTCATCTGTTTGAAAAGGAACACTGCCACCCTCTGTGCACACATTAGCTGGAGAATCTAAGATGAAAAAAGTGTATCTTTCCTATGCACAATCAGAAGCTCAGAGGAGAGGAAAAGCAGCAGAATGAAAGCAACTCAGGTCAGAGAAAGACTGAATATAAAGAAAATGTGGGAAAATATTAAACAGAGTTTTTTTTTACAGCTAATTCCATGAAAAGCAAGAAAAAATTGGCTTCTGTCTTTCATTCTGAATCTACTCTGCTGGTCCTCGTCTAATGCCGTAAATATTGTAATGTAGATATTTCTTGAAAAATTATGGAGAAGTTTCCATGTAAATCTGCAAGAGAATTCAACAGAGAAATTCAGATTCTTCTCACTTACAGTACAGGTGGTAGGATTCTTTCCACGGCCAAGGAATCATCAGTATTTAAAATGGTATAGTAGCAGCTGAAGCAAATTTCTTCAACTTTACTGAATTCTATTTTTTCAAATAACATCACTCATTCTACTGTTCCTTGTGTTAAGACAGTAGGAAAACATCCTGAGTGCTTTTGAAATTAATGCAAGTTGCAGGCTGTGCAGAGGGACTGTCATGCTGGTGATAATCCATGTAGGAATATTTTCATATGAAAGACATTATTAAAGTCAAAACAAAGGACATGTAGAACTGTAATTAAACTTTCTATAGTCTTGAATGGGAAAAAAACAAATTTATAGGATCAATATTTTCTGGCAAAGTAATTTTAAAAATTTATTTAATGATTTCTTTTATGCACTGGTTTGATGTGTCTATACTTTACTTTTAGAGTTATATGGTGGTAAGATTTAATTTAGAAACAAAAGTTGTTTTGAAATGAAAGCTTAATAGAGTTGATTCCATTAGAAAAACCCACTTTATTCATGGAGATTTTTCTTAGTAAGGGTTGAATGTTCTTCTTATTAGAATTTTAAAATTCTTAAAATGAAAGCTTGATAGAGCAAAATTAGGTTTTATTAAATATCTTATGGAAAAAAATGTTTTTTTCCCTTTCATGACAGAATTGTTAAAGAAACCTCTTGCGGACCTTTAAGGCAGTTTTTCATAGAGTACACCGAGAAAAAGGTGTGCTAAATTGAATTCTTGTCTCATGTGAAAATAGAATTTTTCGAATGGGAATAAATCTATGTAGTACGTGGTATTTTTGCAAGACTGAGCTGAAATCCCCTGCCATTATGAGAACAAGACTTACACAGAACCATTTCTGCTTCAGACAGTCCAATATTGCAAAATTTCAAAAAATATGCAGATAACAGCAGAGCAATAGTGTAACTTGTAGAAGCATAAAATCTAGGGTAAATATGCCTTCCCTGAGATTAAAGGTAGCATTTATGATTGTCTCTGGAGTTATGCTGCACAGAAATCTGTGTAGTCACAGCTAGAGTTCTCATCTGTCAGGGGTGCAGGCAGTGTTCTCTTACATCTTCCCAGCTGGAAGCTTCTTCCAAGAAGAAGGAGATGAGCAGAAGGAGTAAATGTCAATGTGTGCACAGTGCCACACTCAGGCCTTGTGTTTCTGTGATCTGGGACACACCTTAGATAGGCCAGACATGTTAACATTGGATGGGCCATGCCTGACCACATGGGGCAAGGCTGTTCTAGGTTGCAACCTGGCTGGGTTTATTAGCAGGGCTTTAGACTAGATTTGGTGAGGGAAGAGGATGTTGTTCTGAGTGTCAGAGGAAGCAGGAATCAACAAGGAAGTACCTGTAGATTATCCCAAAGGAGTTAAGAGAGGGCTCCCCCACCCCAAGGTGGAGAGGTCGATTTCCCAGCTGAAGTGCCTCTGCACCAGTGCACGCAGAGGGTGGAGTCCCTGCCCTGGGGGGCTAAGGGAGGTTGCAGCTAGGTCTTACAGGTCTCTTCCAACCCACACCATGATCCTAATTACACCATTGTAAATCTATTTATATCACTGTTTGTGCAGGATTTCTCTGCTGAAGTATTACAAATATTAGAAGATCCTCAACCCACAGTTCTGCAATTGGAAAGTTGTGGTACATTAATAAAAATTCTGTTTAGTGGTGATACTGCTGTCATTACACAGGGAAATTTTGACTCATGGTTGTCTATGAATTGGCATCTATTCTAGCAGCACATGTTCCCCAGTGTGGTGGCTCATCTCCCCTGTGTGCTGTCAGTGTGTTACCACTTGAGCCTGATGAAGGCTACACAATGCATGACTAGATGCCCTTTGTGCATCTGGGAGCAATACTATACAACAATAATTCTGTTAATAGAACATACTTTCTATTAATTTGTTTTCATTTTTAACATGTGTAACTATATTAAAAAAATGACAGCAATAAGAGGAAGAAGAATAATTTAATATGGGTAAAAGTGCAGCTTAGTCAGAAATTAAAATCATTATATTGAAATCACAGGTAGATAAAAGCAGTGCTTACTGCTTCCTTTATTCTAGTTTAAGTAATTTACCAGCTCTGTATCCTATTTATTGATTCTCTGAGCATGTAGAAGGAAAAGGAATTGAAAATATTTGATGCACTTTCCTCTATTTTTATCAAATTCATGATATTCAATTGATCCATTATTTCAAATAGTAGAAGCAAATAATGTTTGCTCCTTCTCCCTGATGGAAACACTACAGAGTACATCAATACAATTCTTTAGGAAACCTGGCATTTTTCAGAAGATAATTAATTCTTCAGATAAGACATGGAATTTGTACCATCCTTTAGCCTAGATTGAATCTTCAGGAGCATGGTGATTATGTTCTGCCACAGTAGGCATGATATTGTAATTCCAAGTCAGAGTTTTTTCTGTACTGCAAAATAGAAGTATTATATCTTTATTCTTCCCTTCAATTACCTCATTATTATTTGCTAGACCTGCAAATACACTAATGTGGGACAAAGTATCAAAAAAAAAAAAATCCACAAAAATTGTTCCCTCACTTCTTACCTCTTCTGATCTTTATAGGCTGTTTAATTCTTTTTTGGCTTTTCCTAAGAGGAAGTTCATCATGCTCTTCCCTAACAGAGGACATGCTTAAGATAGTGGTGCACAGGAGATGAGATGGATCTTATTATTCTCTATTTCCTCTGAAGTGTCTTAAAGAGAATCACAGTCAATTTATCAGGTTGCTGTTTGCAAGAACTGGATATTAACCTAACTACCTTCATCAAAATTACATCTGGATTTTTGTAAGGTCTCTGTTTACATTTAAGCATCTTGTCTGTCTTACTGAACATAAGCCTTCTGCTACCACAAAACTGTGTGCTTTTGCTTTGAAATGCAGCAGTGAAAGAAGAATCCCCATGCAAACAAAGAAAAAAATCCAGATTAAAGGAGAAATGAAAAAATTACATATTAGTTTGGTGTCTTTGCAAGATTTGAACATTGAAATAGCAGAAAAAATTATTCTTCTTGTATTCACCGTTGCTAAAGTAAAAGTTTTCAGGTGGGAACCAAATCCTTGGATATTATCTATCAATTGCATTGAGTGTAAAGAAATTACTCTGACTTACACAGGCTGGAGGTGTCACCCCGATGATTTCAACAGAAATGGAATAGATCTCTCATCACCACCGAGTAGCAATTTTTCTATTGGTGTCACAGTTTACCAGTCTAGAAGAATAATACTGGCCATCTTGCAGATACAGGGAGAAGAGTCCTAGTTTTCTTTTGTAGGACTTCTAGCAGCCTTGAGTGTATTACGCATGTATCGCCGTCACCATAACAACAGAAACAAATGAAGGTAGGTAGCAATATGGAACTTTTCTCTGTCTGAAGGAAACACAAAGCACATTTCAGAGGATAAAGCCTTGGCAGGCAAAAAAAAAAAAAAAAAAAATTCCTATGTCTACTCAGAGCTCACTTGAACCAATAGCAGACTGAGTTATTAGCTGAGAAAAGTTTACACTTGGAAGGCCTGAAGACGAAAAGTGGCTTATTTTTAAGCCACTTTATTGGTCCCCCAATACTGCAAATAGCAGCACTGTGCATGGAGTGCCAATTTAGCTTCAAAGAAACCAGGTATCACATCAAAAGCACTGTAGTCATAGCAGCACAGCAATTGGCAGAGAAAAAATAAAATCCTAGTAAGTAGCTTATTTCAAGGTAAGAAGAGCACAAGGAGTCTTTCTGTGCTGCTGTGCTGTACACTAAGGAGATGCCTCTTGGTTTGGGTCACTACCATAACTGAGAGTATTTTCTGTGGCACTGGGGGTCTGGTGCGGGATGGAGACAGTAACTTTTTTGTGACACATTCTCATTGCCTTCACATACTTGACATGTTTTGTATAAGAAAAAGTTGGAATTTGGGTATTTGCATTTTAAGAAATAATATTTCACTTCCTGGAACATTTTGATACACAGAGAAAAATGTCTTCTGTTAAAATCTATTTCCTCTAGTATTTGTTATTCTGCAGTTTTACTGTTTAAGACTCCTTACAGTTCTAACTCAGATTTTCCATCAATAAACACCAAATAACATGTGTTGGAAGTAATTATATAAGCTTTTTCTCACCCCTTGGTTCTTCTGAAATGAAATCTTTCAGATATCCTCTCAGGGCAGATTTGTTTCTTTTATCTCTAAACAGTGCCAAGCAGCTGGGACACAGAGCTAAGTAAAATAACATTTCTTATTGTATTGTCAAAACAATGCATAAAACTTAGACATTAGCATGTCATAGATAGAAAAAATATGTGCCATTTTGATGTCCCCACTTAAGTATATAAAGTATACTTAAGTATATAAAGTATACTTAAGTCTATAAAGATTTTATCCAGCTACATTGAAATATAAGATTTCAAGGCCCATACACAAGTTTTGGGTACTGTAGAATACTATAGATCTTATTGACTCCCCTTGGGAAGCTATGCAAAAAAAGTTCATTCAGGTAGCAATATTTTTGCTGCTATTTTATAGATTAGACGTATTTCTGTATATTTTTCAACTAATTCCATCAATTCAAATTTAGATTTTTCTCACAAGAAATAATGAATTTAAACTATGGAAAACTTTTCTGAAATATCCTTTCAGCATGTCAAATGTCAATAAAGAAAATAAATTGGTGTGGCCTTAATTCCAGTGAGGTTGAACTAAGTCAGTAGTACATCATTAAAGACTCAAATTATACATCAGATGATTTAAACACACAATTGCCAAGTCCAGCTCTAATTTTATCTTTTATTAAAAAATCCAGAACCCAAAATGCTCAAAAAACAAAAATAGCATATCTTTTTTCATTCTGCTTTCTCATTTTCAAGGAGAAACAAAGAATCCCTCTTTCTTTACCTCCCTATACATCCCTACCTTCATGGAATTGAAAAAAAAAAAAACAATAAGAATAAAAACAAACCATAGAAAAATTACTTCTATTGCTTCTCAGAGATTTCAACGTTGGTATAAGAGTTTCAGATTGAACAATATAATGCATGTAGATGGAACAGAATGGTAAATGTTAACTTCAATTTTTAACTTCCCTCTCCTGCATTCTTTTTTTATATACTTCATATACCTGAAAAAAAGGTTGAGAGAGAAACCACAGCTATGTCTTTTTATTAGGGGCACTCCATTTTTATTCAATTTGTATGAAATGAGAAGTAAAATCTTCATGTCACTCAAATAATTTCACTAGCCAAACTACACGCTCATAAATGTCAATCCTCCTGACAAAATTTTTAAAGCACCTTTTCATTTTGTTTAATATAATTTGTATTTTATGGAGCCTTACAACTATAAAAAAAGTACAGGCAGTTTTTATTATTGAATCTCAGTGATTTTTTAAGTTAATGAATTCCTACAGCAGTAACCTCTTTACAAGACTGGAATTTTTCCTTAGTGTCAGTATGTGTTTCTTTTCTTCTTGGTTATATAGTGAATTTTCAATGAATAATTTTCAAGAAGCTTTTCTTGTTTATTAAAATAAATTGGCACATGACTGTTAATTTCTTTGAATAAGGATACGACTGTAAATTTTTTCAGGTGACAAGATTTTGAGCAGCATGTACCTTCTAAATTATTTCTTCATTAATAACTAAGAAAGAGGAAATGATGTGCAGGTCTGTTAGATTTGACATTATCAACTTGCTGACTGATTTTGAGTGGCATTTACAGCGTGTTCTAGGAAACCTTTCATCACTTGAGTATTTTTTACTCAAAACTTGCTGTATTAGAATTACCCCTTTTTTGAACTGGATTGCAACTGGCCCAAGGGCTTTTGGGAATGCAACAGGATCCATTCCGTGAGTTGAACTAGCTGGATCTTTGTGTCATAGAGAAGATTGTATGGCTTCTGTATCTTATTTGCCCCTCAGAGATTAAAGATGTAAGAAGAATGAGGAGAGATGGATCTATTAATTCTAACGGCCAAATCACTGAAATTGGTTGTAGTTTAAAAATTATTGTTAATTTCTGTGTGTGGCGGAGGGTTCCAGAGGAAGTTAGTTCCTAGCTTAGGATTTGAGGATCATGCCTCAAGTTGCTGAATCTCAGCTATTTGCTCCGAGAAAAGGTGTACAATTAGTTATCAAATAAATACATTTAAAACATTTTGAAAACCACAAATGAGAGATGATTCTGTTACCTTGGGTAGACACAAATGCAATTCTCTTCATTGCTTCACTTTCTTTTTCTAGCTGCAATATTTGTGTGGGCCATAGCATTTTTAAACACCTGGCAAATAACAGTTAATGATTGCAGTATGCTACGTGCACATAATTCAGCTCAAAATGTTACCAATACATCCTGCCCTGTGTGGGCTTTCACCTTCCATAAAGGTTAATGCTTGGTCCATAGTCATGGATAGGTAATTTTACCTCATGGAAAAGGAATGAGACCCAAAATGAAAGGGTTCAGGGTGCAATGAAATCTTGGTCAGTCCAATGAATGGGGTGAATTTAAGTGTTAGATTCATCTCTGTGCTGGTACTGATGTGAGACAAAGGAGAAATGCATTTGCTACACAGAATAATTTAGCAATACAGCATAAGGTTATTGGTGATGAACACCTCAGAATGCAAGCCTCCTTCTCAGCCCATGATGGCTGCAGCAAGGACTTTAAACTGGGCAATTGGGTCATAGAACTCTAATTATCTCATGGCTCTCATTCATCTCAGTATGGATTTTCCTCCACACGAACTTCAACTCTTTGTCTTGCTTATTCTAAAATGTGTGCTTTCTGCATGTTTTGATTGGACCCTACAGAGCTTGAGAACGGTGTTTTTCTCAGAACTAATCTCTAAATTACTACACAGAAAAAATCTCAAATTTACTACACAGAAAGATAATGTTGTCACTCTGAAATGGAAGAGATATACAATTTAGGAGTAGGAACTTTAAGAAAAGGGGGTTTTTATGAGTCAGATATTTCAGAACGTGGAATAAGTAATTTCTTACTTGATTTAATAATCAGTTCAAAGTTCATGGATTACTCATTTCATTTTGGTGTGTTTTAATTATATTTTATGTAGTATAATACTAGTTTGAATAGACAAAGAGCTTTTGACTCTTTTGCTTTATCTTTCTTAGGAATTTGGATTTAAACGTTCCAACTTTACCTATTTCAGCAGGCCTTTGTTCATAGGCAATGTGCAAATATGGGCTGGAATAAGGCCTGACCTTCAGATGAAACCAATCAAAATACTTTGAGACATGAGCAAGGGTAAATTCTTGTCATTGTGCTTCTTCATGGTTGGTTCTTTGGTCCAAAATAGCATGGTGAGTTTGTGGCAAGCAAAACATAATGGCCATTATTCTGCATTAAAAAAGCTGCTGGATTTTACTGTCCTCTCTGCTAACTAATCATGGGTAAGCCATGACTGTTAACTAAGTTCTTAGTTATAATACGGGTTCTTGCTTTAAACAAGAAATTAGGTGCATTAGGTGCTTGGAACAAAGAGGACATTAAATTAAGAGTTATGTAATCTTTAGTAAAAAAGATACCTCTTTAGTCAGACATAAAAGTGCTTAAGCCAGCTCAGTGCCTCCTTGAAAGGCTTAAAGATCCCTGTTAAGCATTTCAGATTGTGTGCATGACTAGCATAGTTTAGTTTTAAGGTTCCAGGCTTTTGGTAAAACACCCTTGTGTTTCCTGTGCAATACTGGAATGGGGATTTTAGCTATTTAAAATTTGGTGTTCTGGTGGTTTGATGTTGGCTAGATGTCAGGTTCCCCCAAAAGCCACTTGGTCCCTTCCCTCTGGAGCTGCACAGGGGAGAGAATATATAGGTTCTAGAAACCAAAAAAGGAGGAGTATTGTAGGGAAAAGCACAATAATGTTAATAATATTATCATCCATTCTATAAATGCTGCAGAAGTGTTACTTCTAGGTATGTAGGAATATTATTTCTCTTATTCTTAATAATATATATCTAAATAACACGTCAAAAGCTGATTTTTGAATGGAAACTATTTCCCATTTAGAAGTATTTCAAAAGTAATTCCATTCCAATAGCCAAAGATTTTCTCTTCTCTGTGAAGTCTGCAATTGATAAAAGCCTAGAAAACAGGGAAAACAATTTTTTACTTTTGAAAGACAAAACCATTTTAAACAGACACACTGAAAAAGTATGAACCAGATTCTCAGGTTTTCAGAGTGCACACTTTGTGCTTTCAGATACTCCTCCTGAGTGATGAGGTTACAGTCATGCTTTCATGAGAAAAGTAGCATCACAGCTGAAGCAACTGCTAAAGCTCTGTGCAGATATTCCCTTTTCAGATCTAGAGTAACCACCAAATGTAATGTTAAAATATTAAAATCTACAGAAGAATTTAAAATGTAAAAGAGAAACCTGAATCTGGTCTTCAAGAAGTTGGTGGGCACTATTCAGGTTGCTAAAGATATAATGATTTGGTGGATTATAGAAAACAAAATGAGACACTTGGGTTTAAATAGCTCCCCACCAGTGTGATTTTGGGCTGGAGATCATGAGGGTTATGCATAATTCAAAGACACAGTTCAAGGAATTCATAAGTTTCTAGCAATGTCCACAGTATCACAAAATAGATGTTATTAAATTATATGTTATAGAATGTTTTTAATGTTTTTGTTGCGTTAAAAATAAGCATCCTTAACAATGAAGACAAAAGAGCAGAACTCTGAATTAAGATCAGGTTTTGCTTTACCTATAAAATAGCTTTAAGATTTGACTATCAGTGTTTGCTTCATCTAAAGGATTTTATTTGTATTGAAATTAAAACAAAATTACATATAAATATAATTTCTGTAAGAAATAAGTCAAACCAATTAATTGAATAGATTTGCAACATGGCAAGTTATCAAGAAAAAGAAAAAGCTGAAAATGAGAGAAAAAGGTTGTAGCAGATGAAGTGGAGACCAAATTTTTGACTTTCATAGACATTATTTCTGTTTGAGTTTGAAATCCATCCTGCAATTATACCAACATACTGCTTTTGTTCAAACAAAACTTTGAGATGCCAAGACCATACTGCTTATGTACATCATTTATACATGAAAGGGCTGAACCTAACATCTGAATAATCCAGGTTACGTCCAGCTCAGCAGCTGGTGCTTTATGTAACATCTTTGCTGGCATGACATGGGTCTTTAGCTGCCCCTTGTCTTCTTGTGTGTTACATTTTGTGATGAGTTAAAGAAATATGATAGCTTCCACCTGATTTTGTGAAAGACCAACCTAGGAGATAAAACTACAGGATATTATATTTCACTGAGTCTGGTATCTTCATCATCATCATAAACACCAAGTAAAGAAAAATGCTGTGGATTTTTTGTAGGGTAGTGACATTTACAGGGCTCCATCTATCATTCAATCTCTTCAATAGACTTGCCAAAAGCACAGGGAGCAGAAAAACACACTAAGCATGTAAGCAATATTTAAGGTCTGAATATACAAGAGCCGTAGTGCAGGATCAGAAAGGTAAGAGTTTCTGTCATTGGGTTCAAATGCCCAAAAGGTATGACAAGTTTCATCTGAATAAAACTGTGAATCAAAGGTGAAGTTTGATAAACTTTTGATATACCCTTGTGGAAATAAATTTTCTTTGCATGTTTAGGTCTAAGTCCACATCCATCCTTTGCTCTGGCTTTATAGTAAACTGTATATTGACTGTAGTAAATGCTGTAAGGGAGGCCACTTTGATTTTGGTTTTGATTGGTACTACTATGGACTACAAATATAGACATAAAAACCTTAGAGTTCTTTCATGGACATGACTTCAAAATTGTTCTCATATCTGTCTATTTTGCAATGAATTAATTTCAAATTTTGAAAAATTATTAATGACCACTGTCCCAACTGTTTATTGTCACTTGCCAAAACAAATTTTAAACTGATTTCAAACATTATTTTTAAATTTTAAATTGCAAAAACTGTTGAGGCTTTAAACTACACAAATTTTGTAACAAAAAATTGTGCCTCTGGCACTGTTTGATATTAGCATTAAGGAGAAATTTGACATGTTACTCATGCAAAATTTCTACTTGAATAAATATTCAATATTGCTAATAAGGAGTCAAATCTTAATTTGAAAAATATTCCTGTACTGTCTTTGATTTTTTTTTTCCTTCATGAAATGTTGAAAGGATAATTAATTTTTGGGAAGTGTTCTTTGCTCCGTTTTTTGGTTTGGGGTATTTTCCACACTCTTTGGAAGTTACTAGCACAAGTAGTTTTGCTGCTCTCTATAAAAATTGTTTCTTCTCACTTCACAAAACAGAACATAGTGCTAATGAGAAAACAGATTTTACAAGATCACCGATTGCTATTTTACACATTCATATTAAGCTTCAGAAAAACAAGTGACTTGTAAGCAACACAGTACACCTCCCTTAACTTATTCTCTACTTTTTTCCAATGAACATATGAAGATTGCCTTGCGCAGGGAAAATTTAAGAAGAAAATTCCTAATTAAACTACTTCACCAAGTGGTTGCATTAAAAAAAAAATAACATGGAATCATTAGCTTCTATAACTTTTCCACCATTCTTTTAGATAAATTGGTTAATCTTTATTTTCAATCACCTTGGTGGCAGTAAAGAGAAGAGCCTGACCGACCTGAATCTAACTAAGTACTGTCATTTTTGGTATGGTTAATGTAGAGCAGAGCTGTAATTTATTTTGAAGAATATGTATTGCTATCTGAATTTGCTAGTAATGTTATTTATGAATTGATTTTCATCAGTAAAATTTTATTAACTGAGATTGCCATAAAGGCGCATTATAGGAGATAGAGGGTTTTTCATAAAAAATTGCAACTGTTACTGTATTTTCTTCTCTGCTTCTTCTTTGCCAGCCCAAACCTGTCCCAGTGATGTCAGAGCACATTCAGAATTATCTGAACTAAGACGTGACAGTAGTTTTCACCATCATGAAGTGTTTCCATGATAGAATATATATCTGGCAGATACCTAAAGGGATCAAAAATCTAAAGTAAATGGTAAACAAAAGTAAACGTGAATTGCCAATACTAGTTTCTGAAAGCACACTTAGGAAATCCTCTAGAAATTGTAGTGTCAGATTAATTTTAGTACCTAAGCAAATCTGGTATTTGTATCTCTGGAAACATCAATTTGGTTTTGGGGAGATATTGTCTTCTGTAAAACAGACTGGGGAAATAATCAATGTATTGTCTCCATGGAACTTGCAAAAGTGATGTCTTCGTTTCCTCTGTCACAATTCAGTACATTTCCCATAGGGTTATAGTTAATAGGGTGAATTTCTGTAAACAAGCTTTAGCCAAGCTTAAGTATTTGCTACAAATACTTCCAAATACAAATACTTCAAAAAGTGTTTTCTACAGAAGCTTCAATTTTTACCACCACTACCACTGGTCATGATCAGTTGAAAACCTGCCACATCCCATAAACTGAAATGGAGCCATGTCTGCACCTGGATAGGGGACTTTGAGCTGCCACCTTCCCATTACAGCATCTGAATATCACTGAATGAGAATATGACAGTCTTTTCTTTGGCTTGTCAGTGAATGTTTGGCTAAAGGCCAAAATATACCTGGAATTGCAGATTTGTTGGATGAGCCATAAAGGGCTTGTAAGAAAATTTTACTCTGCTTTTCTTTACAGCATAGTCATTTAAAACCTAATATTTTTTACTAAGTGCTGACTAACATCTCTTTTCTTCCTTTAGAATCTCTACCAGAACTGTCAGTAGTTAGTAGTATCGTAAAGGTGCTATGCCATTTGTGGTTCCAAACTCTTGAATAATTCCTGACTTCCTGTTGTAATAAAAGCTGCATTCCAACTTGAAATGGCTCTTTAACACTAATGGTTTAAGTTATCCCTAATATAGATCTGCACACAAAGTTTTTTGGGCAAATATCATAGCTGGTTATGATTCAATTTCATATATTAATAAATATTGAACATGCATTGTACTTATATTCATTCATATTTGCAATGAAGTGCCAATGAAAAGAAGCTTAAGGAACAAGACTCTTCAGAGATTAAACAATGAGATATAACAAATACTACTTAAGAAGGTAATAAGTTTAATTCACTTATATGGCTGCTTTATTACCAGACTGTTGTTTTGTGATCTGCATGAAATGAAGGTCATGTTGTTATAGTTTGGTGCCTACACCCCAGCAGAATACCAGAGTTCAGTAATTGGGCTCTACTTTTGGCAGGCCCAGATGATAGCTTGGCTTTGCTTATAAATAACTGGCCCATTTTCTGGACATCCATAGTAAATTCCTCCAGAACCAAGAAGTATTTTTTGAAACTGGAATTTGCAGTGATGTCGTTTTATAGATGTTGAGTTAGTGAATAAACTATTGAATTCCTGGGCAAAACATACATCACACCTTCCATTAGCTCTAAATGTATAAAGGATTTAAAAAATTTTACTACTGAATAGATTTGGCTTCATAATCTTTTTTCCTTTAACCTTTATAAATTTAAACGATGGCAATTGCAACTAAATACTTATTTGCTCTTGATACCAAAGTTCTATCTGTAATCCTGCTCAAAATCTCTGATGTGATATATTTGACATTTTCCCATGGCTCTCATCAAGTTTGAAATTTGTTCCAAACCTATGCCCTTATGTTTTAGTTGTTTTTTTTTTTTTTTTTCTGGTCGTTGTTCCTCCTCTCAGCCCTTGGTGCCAATGAGTAATTGGCAGGGTTCATTGGTCTTCTGCACTAGCAGTTACAGGGTTTGCTTTCCCAAACTGCTTTATTCCTCTCTTGGCACAGGACAATGTGTACCCTTGGCCCTCCACACAAAAGCATGGAACAGCACCAGCAGCAGGCGCCGAGGTGGCAGCAGCCGGTTTGGCACCAGAAGAGGCAGCATCAGGAGCCTCAGCAGGAGCAGAGAACACTTTTTGTGCTCTCACTGCGTCACAAAGCCAACATGCTCTCAGCTTTCATGTGCGAAGGAGGTACTTCTGGTTTGATTAATTCTGTTTCAATTTCTCTCCATGGAAATTCTTATTTAAAGAAGGAAAAGAGGATGAAAGCTATTTTTTAATGTCTTTTTAAAAATGTATTTCAATCCTGCTATGCAGGTTTCTGTTGCAGAAGTACTTTGTAAGTGGAACCCACACACTTCTTTAAATAGATCAACCACACTAAATGAAATTAATTAAGTAGAACAGTACAAAAACAGAAACTGGAGATGAAAATAACAGTGTAAAATACTTAGTGCTTTCTTTTAATGAAAGAAAATATTACAGTGGTTTTTCCAAGCCACTTAATATTTGCCAAGTGAAACAACTCATTGCACTTCCCTAGTGAGATTGTTCTCTTATTTAACAGATCTCAGGAAATGTGTATTTGATATTCACTTTGTATTTTCACCCTCAATTTTACCATAAGCAGTGCTTTTACAAGCTTATAATGTTCCTATGTAGAGTGAACCATTTAAAAATTTAAAGCTTTTGCCTCATTCTTTTTAGAAAAATTATTTCATTACAGGAAAATTCTGATGGAGTAATAGGCTGAATCAAATTCCTACTGTAATAAATTTATATGAGTCATAAAAAGAATGAAGACTGCTGATGACAGCATTCCATCAATTTGTATAAAACAGTCAGTATTTTAAAAAAAATCAAGTAAATTTTCACATATTATGGTTATGTTGTGAATTACTCAAACAGTGATGTCTTTGGTCTTTCACCAGATCTAGATATTTTTACCTTCAGTATTCTTCAAAACAATTTCCAGCATTTCTACTTCTGTATAATAAATGCACATTTATATGAGTTAAACAGTTTGAACCCAAGTGAGAAATAACTGAAATGCCTTCAGTCTCAGTTCAGTCTGAAATCACTCCTACCTATAATTAATTACAGGTTTGTTGTATCATTCCTTCATTCTACCACTGAAATATGTTGAGCAAGGTCCCACCTGAGAATTTATAAGAAAAAAACAATATAAGTATTTTTACCAGGATCAAAGGTTACTGTATAAGTGAGAATAAATTAATTCTACCGCACCATCAGCACCAGCATTTCTAGAACATTACTTAAGGTGTGTTAGGGTGTGAGGGAGGTCTCTTTTTCTCTTACAACACAAAAAGTAGTTGCCACCTGTGTCTTGCAAGATATCTGTAAATTACAGCTTGCAGCAATTATGTTGGTGTTCTGCCATGCAATAAAATGAAATGCAGCAGTGAGTAGGACTTATAGCAGAACACACCGTTTTGGTTTCTACAGCTGATAAACAGAGAAGTGTCCATTATTAAACTGCATCACAGTTTTATGGAGAGGAAAATAATCAGGATTTGCTTGCACAAAACAAGAAAGCAGTGTCTAGCTTTTTATAATGATATTTGCTTAACAGAATGGTACATTTAAAGGTCAGCTTGATAATGGAAATAAGATTTCAAGAGAGAGCTGTTCCTTTACCTTTGTTGTACCTACACACAGACAGTGGAGTATTGAGTTTTGAGTGAAATCTCACCATTACCATTTCTTCAAATATGAGTTAAAAAAAAATCAAACCAAGCCAAAACAATTCTTTAGCATATATTCTACAGAAAAAAATAATTAAAAATCAACAGTTTTCAGAGGGTGAATTTGCAAAGACAAAACCAATAAAGAATCAGATCACATGTAAGTTCTAAGGGGATCTTTTAATATTGCGTTTATAAATAATAGTAAAGCAGAACTGACTTCTGGTACTCCTTTTTGGGTTTTATTTTTAGGTAGGTGGAAATTAACTTAAAGAGTATTTGCATTTTTCTCCATGCTTCTGCCCTTCCTTCCCCCTGTTTTCAGTTCGTTGGAAAAAAAAATCAGAGATGAGTAGATATGAACATTTTTCTTTTTGTATTTCCAAAATGAAAAAACTTCATGTTTTTTGTCAAGACAGATGTTTAGTCTTTAGCTCAGTTCCTATGGTTACAAAATTCTTCAGCATCTTCTGTAACAAACCAATATCAACTGTGAAAGTCTCAAAAATAAAGTACTTGACTGAAAAAAGATAGCACAGAAACAGGCCTAGGGGCATATCTAGAGCTACAGTTTCAGGAGAATAATTTCTTGAGGTCGACAAGACTAACATGAAACCTCTAGGTACAGTAAGCAAAGCAAATAAAGACAAGGGGGAATAAAATCAGTGACTCTATACCTGCTGCTTGACTCTTGCCCTGTATTTCATTCTGTAAGAATACTGAGAGTTATCTTGTTAAAGCAGTGAAGGATACTGGATCTAAGATGATATGGGTCAATCAGGAAAGCCTCTCCATTTTTACAGAGCTGGTAGTAGTCTGGTCTGTTCTTTCATGCTGATCCCTGGGAAAGAAATTATCTTGCCCTACTTCTTGAAGATTTCTTTGCAATTGCTTTACTGTCTGCAAGGACTAGGATTTCACAGTTTTCTCTGTTTTTCCCTTCAACATTTTATCTTTATAAGCATCCCCAGTACTGATGTTTCTTCATGGAAATATCCTTGCTGAATTTCTTCTGCTTAGAAAGGGTTTTTTCCCTTCTCTTATCTAATCTCAGTATGTTTTTCTTTAGCATAGGGGTCATTTCATCTGTTGTAAGACATCTTAACTCAGCCTTTAATAAGAACAGAAGTCCTCATTCTATATTACCATCTCTCAAGGTTTCCTTCAGTGCTAATGCTGCTTTCCCTCATTCCTTTCTTTTCTCTAAACACAAGATGTTCAGTTCCTTTTTGCTTTATCAAGAGCCTGAAGTTCCAAAGGAAGGAGAACACAAAGAAATTCATATCTGAGTCACTCAAAACTATTTCAGCACTTTTACAAATACTGCATTCAGTCTTGTTAGTTAATGATGACAGCCTCAGTTCTCTTTGTGATGGCCTTTCACTGCTTCTAGAATTTACATCAAACATTTGCAAATCTTCAGAAACAGATTTAAAATATTTACAAGGCTTTGAGTGTTTTACATTTACTGTCACCTTGTAACATTATTGATCTTGAATGTGGGTGCTTGCCTTGATTTAGCAATGCTTAAAATATTTAATGCCTATAGTTTGCTTTGAGTATAACAAAATGAAAGAAAACGTCATAAAGGAATAAAGAGTAAATTAACATGTTTCTAAAGAAAAACAACTTACCTCACAGCATGTAATAGAGTCTCACATAATGCTCACTGAACAAGCCTTTAGAAAGATTTCTTGGGAAGATAAATTTAGGAGCACAGAATGAAGGAAGAATATGTTAAGAATGCAGAAAATCTCTTCCAATAAGCAATGGACAAGAGGTGTAAAATGTAAAGGATTCTAAAGGATCTTGTAGTTGTGCTTTCATTAAATCGGAGTTTTTAAAGATCACAGTTATAGGCTTCCCTTGTTTATATTATTACTACTGCTTGTCTGTATTTAAATAGTAAGGATAAGATTGTTGCCCATGAAATATCTGCCAGACAGGTATACAATCACCTCTGTAGTACTGTCTGCATATGAGACACACCAGGTACTAAATCTGGAACCAGTTTGTGCCCTAAGCCCTTTAATAACTTGCAGAAGAATGCAGATAAACTGTGAAAAATACCTTTGTCAAAGTATTCCTCTCCTCTAAATCTTAGCAATTAAGGTAACCTGTTGCTTCTAATGTCATTAGAAATATTGGAACAAAACTTTTCATTTTGGTATCTATATGGATTTTAAAATTGAACATGCCTACATTCTTTGAAGCCTGAAACCATTTTTGCTATACCAGAGCAATTGAGCTTAAGGACCTACACCGTTCCTCCCTTCTGCTTTCATGTCATGTGTAGAGCTGAGGAAAAAGTGATCTCTGCAAACAGGAAACTATCTAGACTTGGGAGAGCACCATAATTTAATATGTGCTACTACAACATCCTCCAGCTTCATGATTTTTCACTCTAGTTTTATATATGGGATATAGGAAGCAGAAGTTCAAGTTCCTAGTGCTTGAATCACTAGTTTATTATCCACTTGTTAAAACTGATCGCAGCAGTGATGTTTTTATTTTCTTCCAAACATGGAAGATTATATTTGAGTTTATACCCATCATGACAAACAAAAAATCGTGAAAGTGGCAAAACCTTCCATGAAATATCTCTTCCCCTATTTGATTTGTCAGTCTATCTTCTTAGGGTCCACTTGAAAGTCTCAGAAAGAGATTGGAATATTTCATGTGTGGTAGAAAGTAGGCTATAAAATTATGAAGTTAGGAAAAATTCATTTCTTTTCTGTTAGCTTGTAGATCATTGAATCTCATTATTCTTCTCATTCTTCCAGTATCCATAAATGGTGAGCTGTGGCAACTACAGGTAGGATTTTAGAATTTTTATTATAATGCTTTTAGCATGTGTTTAAAAGTACAAAACCATAATAAGACTGTTTTAAGACCATAGGCAGCTTAAAGTGGTTCTTATTGTCTTTAGAAAACTATAACTTCCTGAAATGAAAATCAAACAGAAGAAAAAAAGAGCATAAATAAATAAATAAATAAATAAATGACACTGAAGTTAATGCAGCCAGGATCCCCAGACTGGTGTTTTGCTATCCAGTCTATCTATCAATCTACAAGTAAAGGCTAGCAGAAAGAAGTTGGATTCATATTTTCAAGTGTTTTTAAAAAAACATGTTTTAACAAGCATATTTGATGAAAATTTTCTACAACAGGTTTATTGATTTCTGAGTGATATTGTATCAGTTCAAACTAATCCATCATGAAAGTAGGGAGAGCTGATACTTCTTTTATCCTCCAGAAGGGTGTGCATGAATCAGTAATTACAAAGCATTGCTGAGCTCCTCCATTTATTTTCATCTTGTGAAGAGATTAATAGCCATCCTTGAGACACCACCTGCTTCCCATTCTTCAAAGGGATGCCAGGGGCTGGGAGGTCTGCTGGATGACTAAGGGCAAGGCAGGGTTTGATGAGCTAGCAGCACCTTTGGACTCAGGGAGGAAGAGGAGGAGAGACAAGTGTTAGTTTGTACACTGGATCCTCCCAAACATTCCATCCACTCCTTATTTTGACAAAGGTTTCCTGTCCTTCTCAGCTTAGCTGGTTGTCCAGAGCTAAGACAAAGAGATTGTGCTGTTTCAAAGAACTGTAGCTTAATTTCCTTTGAATGTGTCTCTCTTTGCTCACTTGTCACACCTCAACAAACAATATGTAAAACTTATTGCAAGTATAGTATTGTGAGTCATGAAATTTAAATTTGGAGAGCCATTTTGCATTCCATATCTCTATTTTCTGTGACTGCATCAGGTTCATGCATCTTTCAATTTCAATTTAACTTTAGACATGACATGGTTCTATGTCTTCTGTTCAAAGTCTCCCCAAAGTCAAAACCAAATGTTTAAGTACTGTGTGGTGTTTCCTTTGGATTTATTTTTAATTTTATTTGCTGTTGATGTTTCTTTTTTGCCATTTCTCAAATATGGGCAAAAGATTGAATATCTTGGGTAACATATTAAATGATTAATCTACAGTTCATGTCTTATTTATATTTCTCTGGATTATTGAAAGGATTGTTCTTCATTATCCTAAAAGGACATGAATTTAGCTCTGTTCTCAGCTGCAGTGAAGATGGTAACATTGGACCCAATAACTTAAGAATTCTGAAAAAAGGATTCTTGCAGAACATTGAAATTACTTATGGTTTACTATTGATGTTAGTAATACAGAGAAAAGATTTAAAAATTTACATTCCTATTTCGATACAAAGAGACCCCCACTTGGCTTAGTATGCTTGAGATTTTTGTCGAGTTTTCTATATTTATATTCAGTAAGGTGCACAAAATAATGTCTTGAATATTTTTTCCAAATTTCCTAGTTTTCATTCTTTAGTTACAGTTCAGCTACCAGGGTTGAGCACCACATAATCCTTTATATATTCCCAAAGAGGAATTTAGTAAAGTGCTTGTTCTGATGGTTAAAATGCATCTTTTGAAGTTCATCTATCTCACAATTTTATTTCATCAGTGGGGGAAAAAATTGAAGTTATAATGTACAGAATACTATTTTCAAATTCTTATAGTTGTTTTCACAGATGAAATTTGCATTGTGTTATTCTGGTCATGGTATGAAAAGAACTCTTCTCTGCACTGTGGAACTATTATCTGTTACTTCGACAGAAGCAGAATATTTTTTCAAAATATGATTACTGATTATTTTCTGCAAGCAGCCTACAGTGAAAATTGCTGACAAAAATTATCTGGCAAGATAGAAAAATAGATAGTTTGTTTCATAAGCTGAGAAATAATCATGAGTAGCAGAATAAGTAAAAATAATTAGTATTACACTTTTCAAGATTAGTCCAGTTCTAAAGGAACTAGCACTTTTTTTCCTTTTTAATACATTGTGAAACTTGACATGCAATAGGATCTTAAAATAAGGCTCTCCAAAGGTAGTCAATTTGGAATAGTAAAGTTTTGCAAGATTCATTTCTTCATAAATTATTGTTACTCCATTAAATCCTGAACAAATATAAAGATTTATTTTATTCAAAAGGTACTTTTCTAAGGTTTCTTACCTGTTTTCCTGCTTATGAATAACCTTATAATTAGCTGGAACACAGCTCTTATTTATGTATTTTAAATGACTCGTAGCTGTGACAGGAAACTTAACAATAGGGAAGACTAATTTTGTTTCCTGTATTCTGGTCATGCACAATTCACTAGCGACTCAGTAGACCCTTCTAGAGCCTTCCTCGTGCCAGGAGTTTTCTCTTGTCATGTTGATGACTTCCAACCTGTTTCATGGGGTTTAGGATCTGTGTTTTTTTTTTTTTATCTAGTATACTTTCTTCTTGGAAATAAAAAGACAAATGAGGTAATTGTGTATAATTTTGCTTTTATTGTTATCCGTATTGCATTATAGTACATCCCTGGGCAATACAAGTACTTACATCATGTGGATAACATTGCAGTGAACTTTCCTGGGTAAAGCATAGATATTATTTTCGTTATAGTTGATGAAAATATTATAGATTATTATTTGGTCACAGAAATCTGAGACATAGGATTCCTGCTTTGAGTAAAATCAGCCAAAGCATAAATCTGCAGACAAGTGATTTGGTAAATTTAGATTTTTTGCTTTTCTGTAACATGTGGAAAAAACTTCATTCTTTTTTCTCCTGTTGTACACAACAATTAAAAATTTTGTATGAAGCTGTTTCTATGAGCTGAAGGAAGTAACTGTGGGGAAGTGACATGTGATTATTTCCTTTGGCTGTGTCTTTGGCAACTGTAACATCAGTAAGATATTTATTGGGTGTGTGGGTACTAATATTTCTTTTACTTGTTTAACTCAGAGATTAGTGTTTTCAGTTTAGACACATTAAAATCACTGGTTTTGCCTCTCCTTCTGGAGTTATTAATTATTCAGATGTGCAGTCCAAGGAAGAACTCCACATAAAACAAAATGTTGCTGGAAACCTGAAATTTTGCTTGCTCATTAATATTTAGCACATAAAAATAAAAATATTTAGGGAAAAAAAATACCTATAGAAGTGAAAAGAGATTTGGAGCCTAGATATAGAGTATAATGATCTTTTTGTACAGGTCCTGTTCTGGACCAGATTACCAAGTATATGATCCAGCATCTGAATTTGTGGAAACTCTTGGCTTTAAAGCATTTTGAAGCACTGTATTCACTGTAAGAATATAATTTTGAAGCTGAAACAGGTGAAACTATTCATAGAGTTAAGTAGAATTTTTCAAATTTCAGCCTAAACAAAAATGACATGATAGCGCTAAAAGCGACATAGAAAAAAACTGGCATATTGCAAAATTAGTTATTTGCTACCCTTTTGTTTCAGGTCATTTCTCTCAAAAAACAAATAAATGAGCAATTATATCAAAATTATAAAGGTGGATAGAATGCAATTATCTTTATTCATTAACTTTGAATGCTCAATAAAAATGTCTGAAGACCCAAGAAATATTTACTGGATATCCTTAGAGGAGTTTGCAAATAGTCCTTCTACAGAGTTGGTATACTCCAATATAAAAATGTATATGGTACCTGAAATACTCATCAGGTTTCAGAAGTAAGCTATTAGATGTAATCACTCTAATATGCAGTGATAAAATGCTCACAATGAATAAATGTGCTTTCTGTTCAACTCTCTTCTTCCTCGGAATCAGTGGATTTTGGCTTGTCACACTTGCACAGCTGCTCTGTTTGCCTTCTTGTGCAAAGCTGCAACCACACACCATCAGCAGGGCACCACAACAAGCAATAGATGGTTAAGCCAGATCCATACAATGCAGAAATATTTTCCTTTTTAAATTACAAGCTCATTATTCCTTGTGTATGTGATAACAGTGTATGTCCAATTTTGAATGAACATGACTGCTCAGGTAATAGACTTCATCCATATTTTTATATGTCTAAGGACAATCTGGCCTATGGTATTGTTTTTGGGTAGTTTCTACATGTTGTTACACAACTCTAAACAAAGTAAAATTTTGTGGCCCCTACACAATATTGCCTTTCAACAATAGCAAGGTCCTTTTTCTTTAAAACACCTGTAAGAGTGCAGCTTCCTAAAACATAACTAAAGGCTTCACTGGCACAGCTGAGCCATAGGTGTGTCCCGCTGTGGGGGCTGACCTTGGCTGGAGGCCAGGTGCCCACCCAGCTGCTCTATCAGTCCCCCTCCTCACCTAGACCAGAGAGAGAAAATAAGATGGGAAACAACCTGTAGGTTGAGATAAGGCAGTTAACTATAGCAAGAGATTGTGTTAGATGCTAGCTCATTCTTTGCCTTTACTTAGAGATGAATACTAAGTCTTTTCTGTGTACTATTGTCTAAATATTCCTATGTATTTTTTTTTCCAAGTCCAATATTATATTCAGTTCAAAACATAATGTATAAGTTTTTTTTTTTATTCATGCAGGAGGATTACAAGCCTAATGAGCAACGTGAGTAATGATTTATAATTTAATACTGGTTTGAGGTTTATACTGAGTGTTCTAGTCACATAAGTTTGGTTTCATCTGTGCTCTTACCAATTATTTTTTCATGAGGATCCTTCACAGTTGCAATAACTTTGTCATGGGCAACTACATTTCTGCATTTTTACCTCTGCTAAAGAATAGAACTGTGGCCCTATAACTTAAAATTAAATTAGTTCAGAGCTAATTAATTATTTTCATAGATAAGAACTACTTATTATTTTTAATAACATTTATAAAGACTAGTTACAAAGAAGGACACATCCTAGTGCTATAAAACCCTCCCAGGGAATTTAGGACTGGGGAGTAGTAGAACCTGCAAGTATATATTAGAGGGTCTTTCTGCACTAGTTACCAGTTAAAATCCTCTCCTGGATTTTCCTCTAGGAGGAAATTGTTGGTGATCATCCAGGCTTTTGATCACATTAAAAAATTCTTTTATGGAAGGCATGCTGAAGATGTACACTATAATGCTACAGAAATTGTAAGGAGTGAAAAAGGAGACTTTGTTCTATATTCCCTTTGAGCAGACTCTGGCTATTGATTGTAATTAATGCATTTAAGAGAGTGCAAAACCTGGTTTTGCTACTGCCCATTATTTCAATGATCATGCACATTTTGGCATAGCAAAGAGGATATTCACCTTCTTCTGACAAAAGCACTTTATCTTTGTGATTATTCACATATGTCAGACTTCATTTGAAAATACATTATCATATGCATATAAATGATCCAGAGTAAAGCTTAGGAGAGGAATGTAGAAAATTCTACTATGAAAAAGAGAATTTGGGGAAAAATATTCAGAGAAAAAAATAATAAAAATTTGCACTTTTTTGCAAATCTCTCCTCTCTTACGATTCTTATATCCTCGTGACAATAGCAACACTTTTTTTTAATTAGGAATTTGTATGGCTCTAATTTTGCCCTTTCATAGAGAAAAGCTGACATGTTTGTATCATTTCAATTTTGGTGATAAGAACCCTTATTGTGTGGACTTTTTTCCCTTTGTTTTTCATCTTGCTGCCTTCTGGGAAATATATTAATACATGAAGCACTGGGATTAAGGCAGCTGCATTCTGTCTTTTGACTTTCTGCCAGCCTTTAAAAGTCCTAGAGTCCACAGAACTGCAGGCTGTTGTGTGAGAATAAGGCCACTATTCAGGATGAGGGATGATTAATGTCCCTGCACTGCTGCCCCAAGGAACTGACCTTTGCACGGGTGAAACCTGGTTCAATGCAAAATGCCTAACGCATTTTTCATTAAAATTACTCCTCATGGCTACAGAGTGACCAAGATATTGAATGGTTAAGTGAATCACAAAATGATCATTTTATGAATAAGTGTAAGCTCTCCATGTATGGTTTTTACAAACAGGAGCTGTGTAGGAACTGGGGCAAAGGAAATGTGTATGAGAAGGAGAACAATGCATAATGTATCGTTATTTTTCCTTTCTCTTTTATGTGTTCTTAATTCTCTCAGCTGTAATATTAGCAATTACATGAATCATGCTACTTGATGTTAACCTTCTCAGGTGTTATATAACAATAGTTTAGGAGCTTTATAAATCACTTTCATTAGGGCTGTGAAACTGTTCAATTATTCAATTTTTTAAGAACAAACTATTTTCTGGGTCTTCTTTCTATTGCTTTCTGCAAATTATCCCAGCAAATCTATCTATCATGCTCTGGCACTTCTACATCTTAACAACAATGCAATTAGAGCTCATTACATTTTTTTTAATTCCTTGTGATGTTTATACCTCATTCCCTAAGCATCCACTCTATGGGCTTCCTCATAAGCAAGCTCTGCGTGAGCAGTGTCTGTGTCCAGTATTTTCAGAATTTGTTTCTTCTATCATTTCTGGGAAAGTTTCTATCATCTAAAGTCAATGAGGGTAAGAAAAATATGCAGTAAAAAAGACCCTCAAGTTAGGCTAGCCTATCAGGTTTAGTCAATACCAGAACAGCCAATGGCAAAAAATATTAATGAATTTAATAGTTCAAATGGAATCCCTAAAGGTAGCTGTGATATTGATAAATTACTTAACATAGAATAGACATATAGAAAGGACAGCAGTCAGTAGCAAGGTTTCATTGTTGTACTTTTTCTCCAATCAAAAAACTCTATTTGATAAAATGACATTTCAATATACTGAATTTTAAGTTTCCATTTTAAGGAAGTCTTGACTCCCTGTATTCTTATAGATATGTGACATAATAGAGTTAGCAATAGGAAAGGAAGAAGCTCTACAGAGATCTAGGTTCTAAACACTGATGGCAGCTTGCGTGATTTTCTCAACTCTGTTTTCAGTAGCATTTTAACATTTGTGTCACAATGGAAAAGTAAAAGTTAAAGAATTTGCCTATTTATATTTAGGAGAGTAAGAAATGAATACCAAAGTTGTTCAAACTGCATTTTTAAACTAGAGCTGGGCTGCCTGAAGATTCCAAAGGAATAAATAAACACCTATATCAAAAAGCATAAAATCTTAAGGAACTTGAAAAAGCATAGCCTCAGAAGACTGCTGGGAGAGATCATGCTGCTTTTTGGGACTTATATTGAAATTCTGATAGCTTTTTTTTTCATGATAAATATTCTGTGAGATTTGCTTATTTCTTTCTACAGAAAAGTAACAACAAAGTTAACATTTTTTTCAGTAATTTTCAGTGTCATGTCTACTTGTGTTCCAAACTGTAAGTGTTCTGATGGCTGCAACAGCTCTGACCGGTATTTTAAATTAATATAAATTAATTTAGTTTGAACAGAAATAGTGTGGATGTAGACTTGATATAAGGAAGAACATTTTTCCTCTTTTTTTTGTTTGTCTGGTTTTGTTTGGTTGGTTTTTATGAGGAAATCATTGGATATTCTATTCTTTCTCTACCTTATCCAGAGATTTTATGAAAACCTACAAATATTCCATCTTTTTCCTTTACCAGAAAGTCCACATAATCATTCACCTCATTCCATGTTGATCACTAATTAATTCTAGAGTGAGTTCAAGAAAAGAAAGATATTGAAGGAAGACAGACAGCTGTGCTGCCTTGTGGCTCAGAATTATGAGTTCAGTGCCTAAAGTGCTGCTCTGAACTCTACCTAGGCTTTGATTAAGTGCATATGCTATTCACTTACTTGCTTTTCTGCAATAACTTTTTGAACAACTGTGCCTTTGTTTTCTCCCAAGTTGAACAATTATTCCCTGTATGATGAAAGAAGGAGAAACAGTCACAAAATTTGGTTTGCAATTTGACATTGGTACTGACATTGTGCCCTCACACTGCAAATAATAGTACTAGATAAACTGCTTAATTAGTCATGAAAAATAAAGGTCTCTCCAGGGACTTCACTTCCTATCGATTGTTTATAGTCACATTTATTCGCTCTAGTCTTTGTGAAATAGACAGTTACAATCATTATCTGAAACATAGGAAGCATATTTACTTTTAAAATGAGTATTTAATAATTTAACAGTACTCTAAAAATAAATTTAACACTCAAGAAAAGTGTTGACAGCCTTATAAATTGATTTGTGTCTTTCTCTACTGAGGCCACATCACTAACTGAAGTATAAGCTTCCATCATAATTGTCTAAAAATAAAGGCAGCTGAATTATATGCTCTGCTCCCTTACTGGTCTTTAATTAGAAAATTATACAGGAAGAAAGATTATACAGCTTAAATCTTCATGAAAAGAGAAAGCAGAGATGGAGGGGAAGAAGGAAAGATAACTGACAACACTTTCCTAATTATTAGATTTCATAATTGTTTATGATTAATTTTGTGGGTTTATGAATATACACAAGTTAACAAAATAGCTTAATGAAAGACACAGGATAAAATAACTTAAACAATCCTAATTTTTTTTTTTTAGTAGAACATTATTCTTGCCCCTAAATATGGTTTGTTACTGATATAAACAATATTCCATCCATATTGTTTACCTGTGTCTCAGGTTATCTATATCAATATACTTTTCAGAAATCCAGGATCTGGGTATTTCAGCTCTGGAGACAAAGCTGTATTAGCTGTACATGTGTTCCACTGAGTTTCAAACTAACCAAGTGTTTGTGGTTTATTTTTTTTTTTCAGTATAAACCACGGCAGAAAATACATTAATTTATATAATAGCTAAGAACACTTTGCTCTTTACTTTTAAAACCAGAGATTTGCAGTGGAAGAATATAGTTGGTAGCAATGTAGAATTGAGCAGAACCCCAGCTCTAGAACTTACGTACCAAAGAATTATCCAATGGCTGAGTTGACCATGACTGGCTGCTGCGATAGGACAAAGTTTAAAATCTGTAAGAATGAATCAGACCTTCAGAGACTCATTTTCCCCCAAAAAACTTCAAAAACTATCAGACAGTAACAGTTTTTATTCACTTCCAAGCCAAGAGTACATATTCTTAAAAAAAAAAAAATCCCAATTTATTTATTTGGTTATAATAAATTCACTTAATGGTGAAATATAAATACACTTAAAAAGACAATTAACTGTTTAGAGATCTTGATTCATAATTTGAAACCCTATTAAAATCCACAGTTATCCAACCAATTATTTAGGTAATTATTTTGACCTATATAATTATTGCATTAAAAAAGGATTTAAGCAAAAATATTCCTCAAGCAATTTAATTTTATTAGTGTAACATAATAAAGTAATCAGAGATGATAACAGCAGCAGTGACTTTTTCACTTAGGGTAAATAAAATGGACCTTTTTAAAATATATAAAAGTACAGAGTTAGCATTTATGATTATGAAAAATGAATTATAATTAAGGACCACATAAGAATAAATATATGCTTCCAAAGCACATTTATTTTGCACTTCTCTAAGCCTGTGGTGGTGGTTTCAAAAATCATAGCAGTACTTCTGTGAGACATGCTGTGGCCCATGGGAAAGCTAGGATGAGTTCTAGAGTTTTGAAGGATGGGAAGTGGTAGGCTATAAAATGGGAAGATGAGTTCATCTGTATGTTTTTGGGCAGTGATTATGCAGTTATACATATAAAAGCTTCAAAATTTACTGTAGGAAAAAAATCTCATTCTTATTAATTTTTATTTTATTATTTTATTTAATTTAATTGGGTTTTTTTTTTCAAAATTAGTTCCTCTAGCTTGTCTGTGAAATTTTAGATTCTGCCCCTTCTGGAGAGCAGTGGAGAACATATGACTTGGGAGCATATGGACTTGGGAGAATATCATAGGTTACACAGAAAAATATTCCAACCCACACATTGTAGCTACCCAGCAAAGTAAATGAGTAAGACCTGAATACTGTAAAGAGCTTTGCTTTGTCCAGAAGAGTTTAGGTCTTGAAAAGCCACTTTATATTTTTTTGTGTATATGTAAAAAATGAATGTAAGCTGTAAATGCACATGCAAGTACATCCGTAGAGAAACTACTTGGTAGAAAAGCCGTTTTCTTGAATGCCACTAATGATAATAATAATTTGTTTTAGAATAAAGCTCTTGATAAAGCAGTGTTTTAAGAGGTTCTAACTCTACCAACTTTCTCTTGATCTCAATTTTTACTCTATTACTTCTATTAATTCCTCCAGTGTCACAGTGAATAGAAACAGAATATATCCAGAGACTGCCTTTTTTTTCAATTCATTTCAAATGCTGATGCTTTCTATTTGAAGTAAAATTGCAGAGGAGCCTCTGCCATTTTAGTTTTCATACTTTTCACTGCTAAAGTACTGTGCAAATTTATGGTAAAATTTGTTAATGTTCCCAAAAGTAAATTTTTCACTTTAGGGAAGCACAATATTCTTCATCTGGGGACTGACTGATTGATATCGCCTGGTGCTTTATTCCCAAGCTGGAAAAGACAACATTTTTCCCTCCGAAGAATCCTTGTTTTCACTCTTAAAAGTAGTTATTAACTTGTAAAAAGAGCTGTCACTGGTGATTATAAGATGTCCTACAAATACTAACAAAGTATTTGTAGGGTATCTTGTAGAGGAATATCACAAATATTAAAGAAAAAGCAAGACATGAAATAGGAGATAAATAGTAGGAGACAGTTTCAGTCAAAGCATACTTGCAATGAGAGATGAGCTCACTTTCAGGCACAAGTCCTCATATTTAAGAAACTCCCTTTTATTGTAACAAGCAGTAGTAGCTTGTCTGCCCAGTCCATCTAAAGAAATGGATTTACAGGGAACTTAGGTTCCAGCTGATACTGAAGTTCCCACATACATTTGTAGGGAGTAGAAAGATTTCATATGGCCTGTACTATCTATCCTTGAGGAGTGATGACTATTCTAGGACAAGTCAGATTATCTCTATAAAAGTTAATTTGGTACAGTTCTCCTTTTGCAGATTCATGTTAACGCAATCTGGGGACTGGGAGACAATAGAGAAGACAATAAGCTGACTCTTGTGGGGGGAAAAAAAAACCCAACAAAATAAAACATAAAACAACTCTGATAAAGAAGCAGTCTCCTATAATGTATATTGAGAATGACTCATAAGGAAACTAGAGATTGATTTTTCTAAATGATTCCATACATATCTAGGTGTACTTCCATGCACATTGCCTGTTGCAGTCTATATGAAACCAATTTGGTTTTTAGGGCTGCTTTTGCATTGCGTTCCTTGTCAAAGCCCCAGCTGAAGATAAAACCCTGTGTAGGATCTTAAACCTGACTTGCTGTTACATTTTTTAAGTGGGCAAAGGTTGACTAGTTCTGCAGAGGAGTAAACATTGAACCTGCAAGTAAATAAAGAAGGAAATGACGTGGCCGGGCTGCTTGGAGAATTGCATCACTGTTCCCATGGTTTATGATTTTGTATCATGAAAAGGCATGGGAACTCCTTTTGGGTATGAGATAATAATCAGTTACAACGTAGTTTATGGAGTGGTTTACTTTTCTGAGGAAAAAAAAAATAAGGTAGTGCTGTGTACTTAATGATGAGCTGATGGTGATGTAGCTTTTTTAGATCTCTTGTACTTCGTAAAGCTACAATAAGAACAAATCAACAACCCCAATAAAATCATGTGCTATTTTACAACTTTTCATAGCCCCATATATGAAAAAAATAGAATGGCATAATTTTCTTGTCTCCCTCTTGCTATCTGAATAGTACATAAGTTATTCCCTACTGATATATTACAAATTGTCTGGAAGAATAGGGTAACCATGTTTACAATGGCTTCTGAGGCAACATAACTAATTTTTAAAGAGAAACTGAGCGATTTATTATCTACCCTGTCTACCTTGTATGTTCAGTGCACTTCTACACCATTAACTCATTTCTTTAAAAATTTATACAAGCTCCATGTTTAAATGAATTATAATGAGTCTGCCCCCCAGAAAGCCATCATGTAAACCTCCTCTATTCTTATTTTCATTTTTGATGTATTACAAAGGAACAACAAAAATTAATAGTATTACTCTGTCAGATTAAGTGAAAAGAAATATTAAATTTAACACATTATATTTTTTTACAATTTGAGAGAGAAGTATTTTGCTATTATCTCAGAAAATGAGTTTCAAAGTCAAATTATTTTGGTTTTCATAAATAATTTTAAAGACAATTATAAGAATGCTAAGTGACAACAATCTAACTAGGTTTGTCATGGATTGAAAACACCACTTTTTATAATATATTTTATAAAGTATGTCCTTAATAGTTTACTCAATCATAAACACAAATATCTTGAAATTCTAATTTTTTTTTAGAGAAGTAAACTTTGAATTTTCTATGTTTCAGCAAGAAAGTAAACTACTAGGCGGTTTCAGAATCAGTGAATCTGTAGTTGCTATTTTGAAGACCTCTGGTCTTTATGAAGACCTTTGTATTGAAAAAACCAAACCAAAAAACTTAAACCAAAACAAACAAAAAAACTATAAAGGGAATGGCAAAAGAAAAAGAATGGAGATTTTTTTTTTTTTTACCCTGGTTACAAGTGGACACTGAAAAAGATTTGAAATTGAAGGAATTCCAAGAACAGCTTGAAAAGACTCCCCCAAGCACATAAACACCTATAGAATAAAATCCTGCGTATTTTCCTAGGAAGGTACAGCAGAACTAAGAAGCACAAAAAAGAATGGAAGGAATGAGAGGAAAGAAGACTAGTTTTCCTCTTCCAAAAAAAAAAGACATAAAATAGGGGAAATATGATAGATATCCTTACAGTGAATTATATGATGAAGATAAAATCAGGTTTTGCTTTTATATTGAAAGAAATGAAAGTTACTTAGTAATGTCCTATGGTTTAAAAAAAATTAAAAATCAGTGCTTTTCTTTGTTTCTGCCTTAGAAACTCATTGCTATGGGCACTTTGGCGGCCAAAAGCACAAACAGATGCGAAGAAGGCTTATGTAAGTCTATAAAAGACACAAATATTGATCAATACAAAGCAGAACAATACGGATGCAATCTCAGTCAAGGAATTTCTAATCATGGATTAATGGAAGACAACACCTTAGTAAATATGATACTTCATATGTCTTGGGTTTTTTTCAGCCATTTTGCCTTAATTAGTATAAATTTCCAGAATAGGAGACTAGTCTGTAATTAAATTTTATCTGACAAGGAGTATTAGTTCTAAATTTCATGTAACTTCTACTATACATTCTTGAGACATGATCGTGCCTCATAGGTATGTGGAAAATTCCCTGAAAATAAATCCACGGCTTAGGAGCGTAACAGTCATCTATGTCCATGATTCATTCAAACACTTTCTTTTAAACTAATAATCTCTAAGGATTAATTTATTCAATGAGAACTGAAAATCCTGGGCACTGTACAGACAGCAATTAAGCATGGAGGGAGTGTTTCTTTTCATTCCCTTCTCAGACCCTTGGCTGGGAATCAGCATATTCAGAAGATCTTTTGTAGCCATCACATCAGAGAGAAAGATTTCTTGCAATCACTGGTTTCTTACAGAATATGCTGGTAGTACTTTACAGAGATTTGTGGGGTATAGAGTAATCCCATACTGAAAGCAAAGTAAACCAAGAACCTTTCCTAGTGAAAAAAAAAGGTTGCCAGACCATTTCTGAACAAAGAATTTGAAAAGTCTTTTTCTGTGAAGAACGGTTCTTGTCTGTAAGTTCTGCAGCACTGAGGATGTCCAGTAATGAGTAAGAAAAACTGAGGGGACTTTGCTTGTAGGGCTTCCTGGTGTTTCGACATTTCTTTGTAAACAGCCAGGCTGTTCATTGCCTCTATCAGCTTGAAAAAGCTGTAACTTATATCTTCTACGTTTTTTACCTTTTGAGAGAAAGGAAATTTGCAAATACCCCTTTTGTAGATGATGGATTTTGCATATGTGTTTTCTTCCTCATCTTTTAAATTTTTCCATCTGAAAAGCTTATCTACTAAAACTGCAGTTATGACTGACAGCAGTGAGACTTACATATGCCCCTGTTGGTCTTAAATGTTGAAGGTTCTGATTTTTTTTTGCACACCAAACACTTGTTTGTAAAGCAGAAAAATGAGTAAAATGCAGCCAGGCCATCAGCTGTTAATTGTTGCTCAGGTTTGAGGGAAACATGCTCCATCCAGAAGCACAGCAGAACAAATACACAGAAGTCTGCTTCTGTATTTGTATGTGAATTTTAAACTATGCTAATTTTATACATAACAGTTGTGCCAGGCAGACTCTATTTACATTATTCCTGTAGTTAGCAAGACATTGATATTTGCTGGCAATGAGTGTTTCCAGAAGAAAACCTGCTATTGTGGTGCCTCATTCCCATGCATCAGTCATATGTTATTATGGTTTGGGAATATCAATTAAATACAAGAACTGAAATTATAACAAATTACAGATCTTTTTCATTTCTCAAAGCTAGAAATTTGCAAAAGAGAAGTATAAAACAAAGCATGGTGAAAGGAGCTAATACATAACATTCAGATATTATGAGCTTGAACCGCTTACAATGTGTGGCTTTTCATGACCATAAGCTAAGATCTTTCTGTCACATGAAAGAGAAATAAAGAAGGTCTGATCCTTTTTAGTCCTAGCAACAGGCTAAATTAAAAGAAATCTGTAAAATTTATGCTACAATAAAGTGGTGAAGATGTGGTGCTTAATCTTTATAATCAAGTCCTGGATTTGATTGCATTTGGCTCCCTGTGTTTGTCAGAGACATTCTTCTTGTGGTCTTTCATTGCACAAAGACTACTTTTTGCAAAGTTCCTTCTATGCTTATAAAAGCATAAGAAATCTATTAGTTCAGCAATGCAGACCAGGACAGATGCAAATGTGGTGTGATTGGATACAAACAGGAAAATGACAAAGTTCAAAAGGAAGAATTATGAAGATCACATAACAGGAGGAAACTATCTGAAAGCTACAAATAGATTCACCATGGCACCAAATTTTAGTTGTGTACTTACATTAACAATTGCTGAGAATTTAAATCTGTGGAGTGAGACACTTTCAAAATGCATTTATGATCTCAGGTTGGATGAGTCTGGGCACTAAAATAATCATTCAGAGCTTTCATTTTGTATGTGCACCACAGACCCTTTATAGAAACATAGAATGTGTAGTTACAAGCCTACATTTTATCTGAAACTGCAAATCTAGAATTCTTAATAAAAAAAGTGACACTTCATATTCTTGTTTTTACTATTACAGGTGTGGGTATACCTTCTTCTCTAGCGGAGTGGTCTAACTTTTATTCACACACAGAAAGACAAGTATCCCTCTCAACATTTTCTTACCACATTGCGAACTGCATTTATCTTGGATTAACCACAGATTTCACATTTCAAAAAAAATTTTTCTTTCTCTTATTTGTATTTCAATACAGTTCGGATTTAATCAAGAGCTAGGCTTTGATCCAGAGGTAAGAACATCATTGGGGGTTTTTATCCTGGATTTCAACTCAGAATATTCCATGATTTTGCGATTCTGTGATTGCATTTCTAAATGGTCTTTAAAAAGCTGGCCATAGAATCGCTAAAGCTTCAAGAGACCAGAACCATACTGAAACATTCCTCGCCATAAGAGTTGAAAAAATTTTGAGAGTTATAAGAATTATTCAGGTAGATCAGAAGCTGGTAAGAGAGTTGCTGGAACAATGCCAGGAGGGGTGAGAATTGCCTACAGTTTCCAGGAAGAGACTGGTAAAGGAAAGACAGCTTTCTCAGAGGCTAGGTCACTTAAAGCTGATTAGCTATGGAGTAGATGGGGAGTAAAAAACAGCTTAGGATACAGAAAGAAGTCAGCAGGGCTGAGCCATGGAGAATAACTAGAAGAATATTATGACACAAAGGTAGGAAGAATCATGCAGAGATGAAAAATGTAGGTAGAAGTAGCTTGTACACAGATGTGACAAGATATACCTTGGTGAATTATTCATAGGAAGAAAAAGTGATGCACAGCTTATCAGCCTTTGATATGGGGAAAATGATCCATTATTGGATTCATGGATAATGGAGTACTTCATGAGGGCATATGTGTAAATTCCCTGGTAAGAAAATGTTTACTTTGTGTGATGTGACTATAGTATTGTATGAATGTTCTCCACAATAGTTATTCCTAGGTGATGTTTGCAAGACTCTGCTTTTAGTACTACAAAATATATTATTTGTTTACTATTTGTTGTTAAAATGCCCTATTGTCTCTGTTTTCTTTTTAGTGTTTCAATAATCTACAACAGCCCCTACAAATCACTGAAAAACAGTTCAAATAATCATTAGCAGGAAAATGGTTAGTTCAGCTAAGATGTAACATTTTTATTACAAACTTCTAATATTATTAAGGGAAATGGGAAAGGTACAGCTAAAAACTAAAAAAAAATTGCATTAATTTTCTGAAAATTTAATGCAAGTACATTTATCGAGAGAAAATGATGGTGTGTAAAACACCCTCCAGTTATACTATGCAATAAACTGAGAGAAAATATTATGCCTAACTTCACTTTTGAAAATTTACTCTCATGATGATCATAATGGAGACTTTCAATAGCTAAGAGTAATTTTTGCTTATGCATATTTTGTGCATTTCTATGAAACTGCTTTTTATTATTTATGAATAATCTATGTTTTGTGGCAATATTGTTAAAATACAACCAAATAAAATTCTTTCTTAGCATTTATTTCAGTCTTTAGAAATAACCTGGCTATATTTTATTATGTTGGGTACTATTAAATTAATTTTAGACATAGTAGAAATGTAATTTTTAAAATGTAGCTTATGTAATTTTTCTTTCTTGCCACAGAGTGACTGAGTATCTTGTAATACCACTAAACTGTCCTGCATCTCATAACAGAAAATTAATCGTTTAGCAACTTTATACTTATTTGTACTTTTACTATTCAACTGTGAAGTGACTCACAAAATTACTTCAATGTCGCAGTCCTCTTGTCTGACATAGAAATCTCAGTGGAGAGACAAAGGGTGTAAGGTTAATTCACTTTCATATGTGAATGGGAATCCTCCCTTTATTGTCAGTGATAGAGTTAAAAAGAAAAGCCATGCTATATTTAAATGTTGTAGTTGTAATATATTCATCAAATTGTTTGTAACCAAAATATCTTACTTTAAACTCTGTGAGAGTGCCTTGATAAAGGCCTCCTTTGATTTATAATAAGCACATTTGTTTTCTACAACTGCATTTAAAAAAAAATAATTAAAATTATCTCCAATATTGAGGAAATTCCCCTGGTGTTATCTTCCTGTTGGGGGTGGACCATCACTAAGGTGTCACTTTTGACTGTTCCTAAGGTGTGGTCTCATAAGGCATTTAAGAATATACATGCAGGAAAAGAATAATTAACTGAGAGTTTCTTAAACCACTGATATGCTGTGCTGAGGTCAGCTTTATACATTTGCTTACATTGACTCTACAGATTCTTTATGGCATCAGATGCCATTTGGAATGTGGTTAGAATTAATAACCATTGCAGGAATGGTTTCCATGATCCTTAGAAATTGTCTATAGTCACCTAAGTGTAGAATTTATATTTTTAGCTGGAATAAATTAGCTCATATTGCCATAAAAAATCCAGTAATACAATTAATCTTTGGAGAAAGTATGCTCCTTTGGGGAACATACAGCATATGAAATCCAACAGTATCTTAGAGAATCTTGATAAAAGATCCAAGAGACATTGTTCATAAAACCAAAGGAGAATGCAATTAAAGGCTGAAATTCCTATAAAAGAAAGCATTTCATGGGAGGATATAAGAAACAAGAATAACTTGGGATAACCTTTGATTGGTCTGGAGCAGACTTGGTTGTGAAAGATAGAGCTTAATAACGTTTTCTCTTGCAAAATTTTGAAGTTATTTTTTAAAAGTAATTTTCAAATATTGAGCAAAACAATTGGGGTCTTGTGCTTTGAGACTGTGTTACTGAATGAAATGTTTTCTTGAAGCCTTGGTTCCATTTGCTAGCACATTTTAGTGGCATTTCCTCATGGATTGTAAGGATTCTATCAGTACTATGACTTTTTGCTTCATTGAGGTGTGCTACCTTCCAAATACTCTCAAGTTACTGATGATCTGAGCATTATTCATCCACTAGTCCTGGATTTATTTATTCACTAATATGTCTATATGACATGGTAGCAATTTCAAGACCTTTTTTATTTATTTTTAATTGTTATTATCACTTAAATTAATTTTTAAGTTGTTCTTTGCAGTTTATCCCATGTTCCCAAGATCCAGGCAATAGGATCTAAAGACTGTGGCTGTTTGGAGCAGCCCTTCAGTCAGCCTACCATGGTCAGAAGTCCTGGAGGACATCACAGATGGAATGGTAGATGTAGCATGAAGTCCCTTGTCCAGAGGTATTTTTCTCATGATAATGTCCACTATATCAAGTAGAAATTCTACAGTAACATTAGGTATCCATTAGCATGACCTCTGAGATAAATAAGGTAGGCTTTTAAGACAAGCATGGTTTGTCCAAAGGCATAATTATAGAGTGCACTGAAGTGCCCTTTCTGATGACATCTGTTTGCTGATACATTTTGCTGCATCTTCCAAGTGGGCAATATTGTCAACATAATTATTGCTTAGGCAAAGAGGAAACTACTTCCATGCTAATCTAAGAATTATTTCATACTTTATTTTGTGGAGGCTGACTATACTGGCCCTCAGTTACCCTTAGATCGTTTATTGATATTCTGTGTTGCAAACCTGCAATTAGTAACTGTATCTGCTGAAAAGCAAAGACTAATTGACATCATTGGGTAAGCAAGAGATCAGCAGGGAATTTGCTAAGAAACTGATATTGTGACCTCCATCTTGGAAGAAAATAGGTAATAAGGAAAGGTGATCACAGTTAAAAAAAATTAGAATCTGTTTAAGTGGATCGAAACAAACCCTATGGAGAAGGATTGGTGGGTGCTCGTTGATGAGTCCAACATGATCTGGCAATGTCTTCTTACAGTCCCAAAAGCCAGCCACATCCCAGGCTGCATCAAAAGAAATGTGGGTAGCAGGTCAAGTAAGGTGACTCTACTGCTCAACTCTGCTCTTGTGAGATCTCACCTGGAGTGCTGTGTCCACCTCTGAGGCCCCCAGCTTAAGAAAAACATGGACCTGCTAAAGACAGTCCAGGGGAGGGTGACAAGTGTGATCCAAGGGCTAGAGCATATCTCCTGTACAGACAGGTTGAGAGAGTTGAGATGGTTCAACCTGGAAAAGAGAAGGCTCCTTCAGACCTTAGAGCAGCTTTCCAGAATCTAAAGGGGGATTAAAAGGAATCTGGAGAGGGATTTTTTACAAGCATCTGAAGTGATCGGACAAGGGAATGGTTTCTAATTGAAAATAGGTTTATATGAGATATTAGGAAGAATTTTTTTGCTTAGAGGGTGATGAGACACTGACACAGGTTGCGCAGAGAAGTTGGTGATGCTCCCTCCTTGAGGGTGTGCAAGGCCAGTGCTCAAGGCTTTGAGCAACCTGCTCTAGTGGAAGGTATCCCTGCCCATGGCAGGGGTGTTGGAACTACACGATCTTTAAGGTCCCCTTCAACCCAAACCATTCTATGATTCCATGATTCTCGAAATAAGACCTGGTATGTCCCAGGCACAGCCCCACCTCCACAGAAAATTTTCCTCAAATTTTCCTGTCTCAAACCAAAAGCAGGACTTACTCAAAAAGACAGGACAATAAAAACCATTTTGCAGATGGAAATGAACAGAGGTTGGAAAAGAAGGTGTTAAATATCTCATCCTTTTTCTCATTCTTTGTCACTATTTCCTGCCTGCCCCTTCTAATAAAGGATGGAGAATCTCCTCCTTTTCTTGCAAATGTACTTATAGACACACTTTTTTGCTTTCTTTCAGGGCAGAAGCCAGATTAAGTTCTAGTATTATTACCATAATACTTATGTTCTGCTGTCTACAGCCCATTTGAGTCCTGGGTAGAATTTTAAAATTTTCATAGTTTGATAAGTCACAATTTTTCTCATATTTAATGGTGTTGCACCTCCATATAATTGAATATTCTGAAAGAAGTCAGAACTGAAAGTTAAATTAACAAAAAATGTCTCTATGAACAAAATCAAAATATGCTCTTTTTTTTTCTTTTACATGATTAACTTTGAAATAGTTGTATTTATTTTACCATAAATACTAACAGAATTTTTATGATTGGCAGCACTGAAAAAGCTCAGGGACACCTACCTTAGCAAATATGCCATCTAGAGTCAGTTAGTATCCAGTTTGTAGGTAGGTGTGCCCTCTTTCATTCGGGGTTGTGTTTTCTGAGCTAAGAAAGAAATTTTATATCAATGTAAGTAGACCAGTAAATAATAGTAGACATTTTTTTTTTTTTATAACTAGGAAGCAAAGAAACATTTGCAGCATTTAATCATAAGGTCTTTGCTACAAGGATTTGCTAATTGACATTCATATATTTCTCACAAAATAATTTTGATAGCATTGGGTAATTTCAGGTCTTGTACAAAATGTGTTTTATGCATGATCAGATAAAGACAATCAAATTTTGTGCTTTGAGGTATATGCAGAGCAGTGTAAGAGCTGAAAAATGTACAAAACTCTCTCTCCTCTCAAGATAGATACCTTAGTGTCTATCACACTACTGGTGTCCCATTTTCTTTTGATAAAATTGAGGGTGAGGGGGAAATGAACAGCTGGGAATTTCCCCCTTTCTGTGTTAGTTATTGACCTAAGATTGTGGAGGAATGAGTTCGGGTACTAAATTAGTTGTCAAGATGTTATGGCATATATTGTGTTAGCACTGGAAAATAAAAAGGGAAAGTATAAATAAAATGACAAGTTTGATTAGGCAAAAGCTTAATACAGTATAAATAAAACATAAAAGCATATTTCCTGACATTTGATTCTACTTAAAATATTTTAACTACTTAGAAGTCATATTGCCTTATAACTATATTCTCTTTCCTTATGTACAGGAAAAATGAATGTCTCTCTTTTTCAATAACGGAAATCTGCCTTCTCCTCAGATTATCATATTCTAGCAGTAGTCGGTGGAATGTTATCAGTAAAAGAGAATTTAATGATCTCAATTCATCTGTGTTTTCTGTTCAAATTAATGCAGTGTTGGAGGAAGTAACCAACTTTAAAAGTACCAACTCAAATCTCAGCCTGTTGTTTCTTCCTTTGAGCCCAAGGTGTTAAATGTTACTCCCCCGCTTCTTACAGCTTCAGTGATGTGAAGAAATGTATTTTCATATAGAGAACACAGGATCCCAATTATGTCAGTCAGCTAAGGTATTATAAAGCCTTGAGTCAGTTGCAAATAACAGATAACAACATTAAAGTCAGTCTGTCTCATTACTCCAAGAGCATATGATGTGTTCCCATTCTTATAATTAAGTTTCTTCCTTTAAAATATTCCCTGAAATCTTTCAGTGGCATCCTCCTTAGACAAGATAAAACCTGAATGGTCAGAGTATCCTAAAGTATCTTTAGACCTTTTTCATAGTACTGTCTTATTGCTCTAATTAAAAGGCAGAGCTCCAAGACTTCTTATGCTAATTCAATTAAGGTTCTGGACTTATACTGAGGAAATTTGAGTTCATTTCTAGCTTTTCAAAGCCCTCTTTCTAATCTTGTCCTCAGATCATGCCTAATTTTTTACAATGATATGGTAGAGAATGATTGCTATTCATCAGTCTCAGATGATTCAAACTTTCATGTACTCATGCTGTTCAGACAACGCTGGTTGAAGCTACAGAACATCATATCTGTTAAAAACATAATTTATATGTTGTAGAGAAGTTTAAACAGCCTTTGGTGGTGGGAGGGTGGTGCCTAAACTGAAACCAGTATTGCCTGTTGTTTGTAATCCCAACCCTCCACATTTCTGGGCATGTTGAGCTATCTTCAGAATTAAGCATTTATTTCCTTGTTTTACCTCTTCCATTTAACAGCCAATGTATCTGACCACAGCTACATGCTTTCCAAAATCCATAGTGAATTACACCTTTTTTTCTCTTTGACATATGACACTCTTAGAGTTCAAAAATCACTGCAGCTACACTGAGTTTATTCATGGAGGGGTGAAGAAAATGATTTTTTTTTTATTGCTATGGTTTATATGATTCATGCAGTAAAAAGTTCACAAGACTGTGCTGTGTAAATACTGAGTTTGAAAGTACTTTTATCTTTCATCAATGCTTAAACATGTTTTCCTTAAATACACAGTGATATATAAAGACTCTACCAAAATTGCTCAGGATCTCAGTGTCTCTGCTAAAGCAGCATTTCAAGAGAGATGGTAGCCACAGCAAGTCGATGGCTAAATGCCAGTTAGAAAATTTTATTTTGAAAATACACTTCACAGTTCATTTCATAACCATGGACAGACATGTCTCCTGCCTCTAGAGGCAAAAAAAAAATTCTAGGCTAAGGAAACGGGAAGTATTCTATAAAGGCAGATGAAACCCTTTTTCTAATGTTTTATTTTTCAGTAGCTATTGCTCTTATTTGTGCAAAAATCTCTACAGATAAATTTCAGAACACCTTTCTTCCATAAAGGTCTACATTACATAATATATAAACCACAATCACTGTAACACCCTTTAGAGTGCCTTTTTTTTCTTGTCATTTTCTCTCCATTTTGTTCTTTGTTCTGTTTTCATTTTCTTCTTCCTTTCTTAGCTGAATATACTCTTCATAATGTTGAAGATATTAACATAATATAATGTTAACATAAAACATAAGGTTTTAAAAAACAGGTCAAAGGCTGCCAAAAGTTTAAACACTTACGAAGGCAAGTGCTACAGATATTCCAAATCATAATGTTCATACTACTAAAATTAATGAAATTTATGCTGAATTCCAAGTTTTGTAAGAATGCTTTTTGATATATCTGTGTTGTTCTGAAAATATCAAGGGATTCATCACACTCAGTAAAACCCGTATCTGTTTAAATTTTGTCTTAAAATTACACTAGCTCTGAGTTTCAAAGGCACAGCTGTATTTGTACAGCAGTCAATGAATATACAAAGTAAGGAGAAAGAACCAGGATCTCTGTGTCTGTCATTAGAATTTCCTCAGAAGATGGGGGAGAAGTAGAGCACTGACTTTAATTGTTTGTGCTGCAATAAAATAAATAAATACAGAGAAAATAAGATGGCCAGAAAGAAAGAACAAAAGTGAGCAGCTTACTCAAGAGTGAAGCTGAAACTATTCTTTTTTTGCCCTCTCTAACCTTGGTTCAGCACTGTAGGAGCATTTCAGCTTTTACAGCCTGTGACCAGGCTGCCAGCCCCAGCTCAGTTCAATGTTTCCATCTGCTTGCAGTCTATGGGTTTTCCACATCTCTATATATGTTGCTTTTCAGCTGAGTTTTGCTACAGTGTAGCCTGCTTTTGTTCTCTTTTGTGCACTGACTGAGGAGGAAAAGGAGTCAGTTTAATTAATTTATTTATTTTGATTAAAAGGCAATAGAATTAAAAATGAGCCAAAAAAAAAAAAAAAAAAAAAAACCACAAAAAAAACCCCAAAAAAACCCCAAAGCTTTGACTCCTATTATCAAGAGGAAATCAGTTGTGTCCTGGTCTCTATCTGGTCCTTTTATTAAGGTCAAAAGAATGTCTGCATCCAAGTCCTTCTGCCCTTCACTCTTGGGAGGTTAGACCCCTCTCTTTAATAATACCATCTTTTTTTGTTTGTTTGTTTTTGTTTGCTTTTTAAATACACAGAAGGAAAAAAAATATAATCTCCTTGAATAGAAAATATCATGCTTGACAGAACTTCTTTTTATGGTAGGGAATAGGCTGCTGTGACTACCAAAGAAATCTAGTTTCATATGCTGTAAGTACAGCCAGGAGAGATCCTGAAATAGGATATGCTCAATAGGACAGTCCCACTGCACTGAATTTCTGTTCTGCCACAGTGTGCATTGTCAAAAGTCTTAGTGGTTTCTTTTGAAAATATAGTAAGCCCTGCAGGGGCTTCATCACTCTCATTCCTTTACAAAAAACCCAACACACCCCCAGAAAAAACCCAAAAAGCAAAAAAAGCCAAACAAACCAGCCCCTTCTTCCTTCTGCCATCACAGAATACTTTAGGGAAAGATGATGTCCCTTTTATTTTTATGCACTGCAGAGTTTATTAACGAAAGAACTAATTCCTACCACCATGGCACCTTTAAAATCTTAATAAATTACAGCAATAATTTTCTGTTAGCCATGCTACTGATCCCATTTGGATTTAAGGTTATGGCTCGTTATATTTAGCATCTGCTTTATGCACACAGTTTTCTCATTATGAATAAATCAATAAATCAATTAGGGGCAGTGAGCTTTGCAAAGGCTTGCAGTAGAAAAAAATGAAGATTGTGTTAGTTAACCCGTGATGCATCAAGTAACTGTTTTCCTACTACAGGCCTATCCAGAAAGGAGAGAATACTGATAGTGTCAGGAGATGAAAAATAAGGTATCCCACACAACAGGGAAAGAGTTTGGCATCTCACTGAATAAGACTTTCAGGCTACCTGGAAGTTTAAATATGCTTAGGGATAGGGATCCTGGGATGGTTAACTCTTTTCTAAATCCATGCTGCTTTCACCATCCGAATGGATAAGAAAGTATGGGAAGATTACCTTCCTCATCCCTACAGAGGACCGGTTCCCCCTTTGTTGTCAAATTCTCAGGATTATGCTGGTTTCCATAGATGCCTATGTGATGGGAAAATACTGAAGAAATAATACTTAGAATTTTTGTACATCTCACATTTCCAGAGATGCAAAATTCTCACAAAATTACAGTTTGTGGGTTGTTTCTCCCACTTTGCCTCCTACCTCACAGAGAACATTTAGGTTTTTTCCCTAAAACCCATTTACAATTTCAAAGAAACACATATAGAGTTTTAGGGGTAGTTTTAATGTTCATAAAATGAAATTTTGTTTGAAATTCACATACAAAAATACCAAAAATAATCCATTAAAACCCTTTATAGTTGAAACTGAACAGTCCCCTGATAGTTTTCTGTACTTTCCCTGTCACTTCTTCCCTCTGCTCAGGTGACATTGTGTTTCCTTGGAACCAAGAAGATCAAAGCAACTTGCGACCTCAGGTGGTTCTTGTGTTGTGAATTATGGAAACAACTACAGCTGCCTTGGAGGCTTCCACATAGCCTGGAGTTTCAGCTGTAAATTTAGCACAATAGCATGATCTTGAGAGTCAAGGAAGGAAAAGCACTTCTGGGAAGAAGGGAGCCTGTGAATTTATAAATTGTCTAGAATGTACTAATACATTTAAATACTCATGAAAGCTTATCCTAGAGCTAATTTTTTATAGGCTTTTCTTTACATAAAATATAATGTATTTTGCTGTTCTTCCCCAAAAGGGCAAGAAAGTGAGTTGTCTAATTTGTTTCTGTTCTTCCTATTCTGTCTTTCATGTATAAACCAGAAAATAGTTCTTTTGATGTTGGTTTTTGGTTGTCTAGAAATGTTGCTCTTTCTACATTTTTCATTAAGCTAATAGTTGCTTCTCAACTCCTAATCTTATAAATTACGTGCTTCTACCTTAGAAAAAGAAATAAAAAATAGCCCACAAACAAAAAAACAAACCCGTAAACCAAGAAAACCCGAACCCAAATCTCAAAGCATTTCACTTGGAAATAATTTCTCTTTATAATATTACTTAGGTGTTGAAGCACTGGGACAGGATGCCTGGAGAAGCTGTGGATGCCTCATCCTTGAAAGTGTTGAAGGCCGGGTTGGATGGGGCTACGAGCAACCTGGTCTAGTGGAAGGTGTCCCTGTCCATGGCAGTGAGGTTGGAACATAATAGTCTTTTAGGTCTCTTGTAACCTAATTTATTTTCTGATTGTCTACAAGAATTTACCATAATTTTTTATCAAAGAAAACCAAAAGTAAATAATTTAAAGCAAAGGAAAATTTACCCATGACATTTGGTTTTGTTAGAATTTTGATTTTTTTTTAATCAATGATAATCTGCTATTTTAAAATATGGTAATATTTTGCATGTTCTTTGGATGTCAACCTTTGTCTTCCACAAAATATGATAAGTTTCTCCAGTACAAGAGCTTCTATAAAAACTTCACTCATTGTCATAAATTCTTTCTGTAAGTATGAAAGCCTTCATTTGTAATATTGCTTAATTTTTATGTTTATTTAGCTTTCTCTTTTTTAGTGTTAACTTTTATTCAGGACTTACTTTGCTTAATTTTTATGTTTATTTAGCTTTCTCTTTTTTAGTGTTAACTTTTATTCAGGACTTACTTTGACCATGTAGTAAAAAATTGAACAGAACTGGATATTCTTCTGTTCTGCTCCTTCTGTTCATATACCTGAAGTGTTTGACTCCAGTTCCTCAGAGTGTCTTTGTGAAAAAAAGATAAAATCTTTACACATTTTTTGCAGAATATGTGCACTACTTTAAAAATTATTTTTAATGGTAATTAAGGAACAGTGGCCTCAAGGCTTTGAAGATTTGCTGATTTGCTCAGGGCCTGGACTAAAAGGTTAATTTGTATACTTCTTCAATAAATCAAGAACAAAATCTCTTGCAGGCAAGTCTCTAAAGATATGTGATTTGTTTCTAAAACAGGTTGTATATCATGGTCATTTATGCTTGGAATTTGCTCCTGAAATTGAAGCTTTAGTAACACAATTCAAATAAAACAAATAAAGAACCAGAGGAGAAATAAGACAAGTTTTGAATTAGAAACTTTTTTGGAAATAGGTGGCTGATGTTTATATGCTTTGGGATGCTATTGCTCCCAGCACTTGAATTGCTGTGTCCAGGTCTTCCTGCTGGGATTTGTCTGTAATATGCCTTTGATAGAATTAGGCTAATATTCAAATAGATTTCCTGCCAGTATTAGTTCAACTTTCAAGTATGAAACCTAGAAATTCTTTAGTCCCATATGTTTCTTTTTAATTGCAACTCAAATAGTTCCAACTTAGACAATAAAAGCAAAATTTAATTATAAACTGGAAATATTTTTAACATATTTTTGCAAACAAACAAAACCAAACCCAAGCCCAAAACTGTTGACTTTGAATTGAGTGATGTGCATTTGTGCTCTGGAAAAGTTCACTTTTTGTGTACTTTTTTTTTCTAAAAAAATTAGGAACTCCCACAAATGTCTGGGATTCAAATTTTCTCTTTGGTGGATGAAAAAAATGTATTGTCTGTGAATCTATATTAGCAAATCTATTTATTTTTACCCCTTCATAGTATGACTTTCCAATCTGGAGGGATCAGACCCCTTCCTAGATCTCAGCTACCATGGTGCAGCAGAGCCCTGTAGCAGCTGACCATGAGATTTACAAAAACAGAATATATATATATATATATATATATATACATATATATATATATCCTATTTCTCCCAGATTTTATATCTATAAATATATATATATAAATACACACCCACTATTTTCAGGGAAGATAAACAGGACTACAGAGGGAAACAGGAGACTGAGATATAAGAGGTGCAACTCTGTCAAGGCTTTCAGTGACATGTCAAAACTGAAGTAACCAATTTTTTAACTCTTTTAGCTCTTTGGTCAGCACTCAGATGCTTTCAAAGGACAGAACGGATCCAGCTAACTCCTGAATGTTGCGGTTTAGGCAAAGGTAAAAAAGAATTTGTTCAAGCCCAGTGAACATTTTGCTAAATGAATTTTGCCCTGGTTTCAATATATAGAGGTTAAAACTACAGTTAAATGGACACAGTCTTTTGAAAATAACAAATCCAGCCATCTAATATTAATAAAACTGTTTCTTTTTTTTTCTTTTTTTTTTTTTTAATGTAGCATCTTGTGAAATAAGTGCTTATTAAGCAGGTGAGTATACATTTCAAAAAAATTCTAAGGCTTTATCTTCAGCGTTATCTGACTTTTAAAAATTGAGAATTTTCTGTTTTCTGAAAGTCAGTGTCTGGTAATAAAAGCACCATCTCACCTATTTTCTAGTTTCAATTTTATCAAATACTTGAGAAATAGAACAAACAATCCAGGATGTGTCAAAAAAAAATGCCCATGAGTTTATTTTTCAAATCAATTTGCACAGGAAATTTTGCATGAGTTAATTTGAGAAAATGTGCAAAAATTTTGACACTAAGAAATGGAATGATACTAAATCCATTGCATAAAAGTTATCTACTTTTAATATAAAGGTTATTTTACATTTTAATTTGTCTGGGTCACAAATAGACGTGGAAATCTGCTGCAAAATCTTTCTGTTATTTTGTTAAATTATTATTTATCTTCATGGATTCACTCTCTTCTGCCTGTAAACATCTGACAGGCATATTTCTATCTGATTGTGGCTTTAAAATCAAAGAAATTATATATCTCTCTTATCAGTTTTAAGTAACATGAGAAAAATATTATGTTAATAATAATGATAATAATAATAGTAATAGTCGTAGTAGTAGTAGTAGTAGTCATCCTGGGGTTTTTGACCAATATATCTGATATGGGTTATGTCTTCTTCACTTCTGTAGTCTGAATGATAGCCATGAAATATTAATCAGCAGCTCTGAGTACTGATGAATAATAATCATCTTTCCCTCAGGAGATGCTCATTCATTTCTTCATGCTGTCTTTATGCTGACATGAATCAGCGCTTGTTTAGAAAAGAAAGACACTACAGGAACCAACACTTCCAATTGTTGGAACTCACACATTCCAAATTAGTGCATGCACTTTTCACAATAATGGCAATTAAATACTGGAATGTCTACAAAGGTAGTGGATTCAGCACCTTTTCAGGTCTTTTCAATCCTGGATACTTTTCTAAAAATTTCAATATCAGGGACAGTTAAGTGAAAACATATTGGTTTGTGTAGTAGAAGAGTCAGCAGAAGGTGGTTCGGGAATTTCTTCCAGCTTCTTTTGGCAGAAAGAGTGTCTTGTGCTATGTCACATGAAGTTTTCATTGCACCATTTCATAGCTTAAGTGGAATCATTGGTGAAATTCTGGCAGCCCTCTAGGGTTCCTGAAGCTGAAGTCACCATATTCCTGGAATAACAATTCTTAAAGATTTTTATATTGCTACTTAAAATCCTACTAATTTCAAATTCACTTTTGTTCCCTACATCACCAGCTCAGGTGGAATTAGAAATTCTCAAGGAAAATAACTCTACAAACTTGCTGACCTTGTAGTCAGTAAAATTTTAATAAATAGCATGACCAGAATTTAATTTCCTCCCAGGATTGTTATATATATATATATATTATTTATTTCGAAATAAATCAAGCCCAAAGTTTGTAAGAGACAAAACATTTGAAGCATCAATATTTGATGTGAAACAGGACACAGACTAATGAGTTGTGACCCTTTTTGAACAGTAATGCCCATATGCCTCTTGGTTATGTCCTGGATACTTCAATATCCATTGACATCTGAGGATCTGGTAATTTTGGCTGAAACAGAGTGAAAACATGACCATTATAATATTATACATATAACCATATTAATATATTTATTCAGTAAATGTAGGTTTTAGTAACGTTCTTATATTTCCTAGATTTTTTTTGCTTGATTGTTTTCTCATTTCTTTTGGTAAAGTTTGTTGCAGAATAATCTAAATTCAAGATGTTCAATATCTACTTCTTTCCCTTTTCAAGATTATCATTAGAATGATACCTCAGTTTTTGGAAATTCTCAGCTCTAGTCAGCTAAGTAGAGAAGGTTCTTCTCTCCATTATTTTTATTCCCAGGATTCTTGAAACAATCTACATAGAATTCTCAATGATCTCTTTGATCTCTAAAGTAATTCCAAATCTTTAAAATCCTCCTAACCCATTTCTCTTCTTCAGACATCATTTAACTGTCAAGTTATTTATAGCATATCTCCTGACAGGAGCTCAGAAGCAGCTGTCTGTCATAAACCATTGGGAGGCTCTGGAGAAGCTGTAGAGATTGGCCTAGTAATAACTCCTCTGTTTTGGTGACAGCAAATTTGGCTCTAACACTGAACAGCCCGGCCAGGCTGTGATTGCTCACGTGGCTGTGCAGTCACCTCCTCCTGAGGGATGGGGACAGTGGCTGCACAAACACTCCAGCAGTGACATGCAAGGGGACAGGAGCAGTCACAGCACTGCACACAGAAGGAACAAGTCAGGCAGACACCTACAGACTGCCACCTTCTTAAGAGACCCTGGTCCTCAGAAGCAAAAGGTACATAAGTGTCAGTGCTGCTCTGTGAATCACAGAATTCCCCTCTTCTGCTCTCTGTGAAATCAGAAAATAATGTTATGCTCTGGCCTTGGCTCAGCTCAGCTAAAGGAATTTGTCATTTAAATCAAAGCAATAAGTTGTCAGTAACTGGCTGCAGAAATAATGAAATAAAATCCATTGTCTCTGTTGAAAACTTTGTGGTAATCAATAAAACAAATTTGATTTAAAAACATTTAAAACAAGAAAAGAAAAAAGAAAAGAAGGTTTTTCTCCAGTTGACTATTTCAACAAGGCATTGAGTTCCATTTTCGCAATCACTGGGTAGTAAAATTGATATACAATTAGAACCAAGGATTTATTGGTAGCATAACTAAAATCTAAAGTTCTAACAAATTACAGTTTCAAATTCAGCAGTACCTTTCCCTAGGAATTATCACTGAATGAACAGAGCCTGTTTACAGATATATGAAAAGTAAATAGTCCTTACCACATGTGCATAATTTTCTGTTTATTTTCATGGTCATTTTTGATGGAATGTTACTGTTACATCTTTATGCTTGCCCACCTCAGTTGCTTCATAATTCTTTGGCTGACATTCTGTGTAAACCTGTTTATTATAAAACCCCAAGCTCTGTCACTGATGCCCTTTGTGCAAGCTCACTGGGAAGTAAGACAACTGAAAGCAAGGCAGCTGACACACTGTGTTTTTGCAATATGCTTTACTTTTCTTGTGTTGATGCTGTTAAAAAAATATTCCAACACCTAAATATCTTTTGGGTAATACTAATTTCCAATATTATTAAATATTAATTTTCCCTGAAATGAGAATGGAGTGAAACATGGTGGAAAAACTGTTTTTAATAAACAAACCAAAAATTATGATATCTCTGCCTGTTTTCGTATACTAATTTGACCTTTGCTTGACAAAAATTTAAAAAGTGCACGGCAACTCTTTCAGTTTAGCAGATGTGGTATACACAGACACTGTTACTGAGCCTTAGGCTTGATAAATTCAAAATGTTCTATTATTTTTCTTGAGGTCACCTTTATTCATTTCTTAATTTCTTTTAGTCTCTAGGAAGAAGACACATAATAAGAGCTCTTCTTCTCTGACTTTAATTTTGGAAAGGGAACTCTAGGCCTCCTTTACTACAGTAAGACTTTCTCTCCTGATAAGGAATCTCAAAGTTCACCAGGTCAGTTTTATTTCCAAGGAAGTTTTGAGGTGCTGTAGGGCAAATGACAAGAAAATTTTAAGTTTAATTTATATGTGACAGAAAACTGATCTACACAGAAATAATTTTCATATAATGTAACCAATGTTTAAATGGTACTATACAAAAATATTTTTTTTCAATTTGATTGGAAAGGTTGTAATGAAATACTCATTTCAGGAGAGCTCTACAAAGACAGTTTATATCCACTTTTCTTGTTTTCAATGATTTTTTGATCTTGTGAAAACAATTCTGAAGTTCAGGAACTTATTGACTTACAATAGTGCAATTTGAAACTCAAGGTTTACCTTGAGTTTTACAGAAAGTAAATAACCTGAGAGTATGAAATTGAGAAACAACTGTTAAGATATAGACAATTTTTGTTGGGGCTTGAAAATATCTGCTGAGTTTTAGCTTGTTAGTTTGTATGTTTGGATTATTTTGCTTAACAGAGAAGTACCTCTTACCTTAATGGTGCCAGCTGAACAGCAAAGCATTTAAGCTTCAGCTCCTCTGACATTTTGAAAATTAATGGAAGTTTCAACACATAATTTCTGCTGGTTTAGATATGGTTGTTTGTATAGTCTAGATAAATTTCAGATGAGTTCCCAGATCTCAAACATTTATCAATATCTGTCAACAACCCAAAGTTTCAGCACACTTCATTTCATTTATAAAGCTGTTCTGGAGCACCAGTGTTTGTTTGATCCAGGTGTTTTCTGAGTGTTGTAATCTATGTTTTCATCACAAGGTTGAGCATTTTATTACATCAAATGCTCAACAGAATGGAATACTAGTGAAGCTGAAATACTGCTGTATTACATTTGTCAAAAGAAATCTGTTTTAATGAGGGAACTGAATCTATAGCCCTTGTTCGTTGTTTAGTTGACTTAATAGATTTTTCATATGGAAGAGAGTTTGTACTGAAAAATGTTGATTGCAAAAAAATCCCCACAAAACAAAATAATTTCAAGAGCATGCTGATGGTTTTGGGTTTTTGTTTCATTTTGTTTCCAGGGTTTGTTGGGGTTTTTTGGCTTTGTTGGTTTGGTTTTTTTGGGGTTTTTTTTTGTCTGTTTTTGGTTTTGTTTTGGGTTTTTTTTTTTTTTTTTTTGTTTGTTTTTTTTTTTTGGTTGGTTTGGGTTTGTTTTTGTGTGGTTGGTTTGGTTTAGTTTTTCAACAGTGATAAAATCTACATTTCAAAATTCCCCTGGCTTCTTTGCCATGTATGTCAGCCTGACAAAACTAGTGAAAGTAATGCCCAGCTCTCTCCTAATCTGCAGCCCCAGAGAGGTAAATGGCCAAAGAGTGCTGAGGCCATGCTTTACGCTGTCACTGAGCACTGGGATTTGAACTGCTCATATGGTGTGGTTTAGAATTAAGAAAAACAGACCTTAAAGGACTTTTACATACTCTGCTACAGAAATAAACATTTGGAAGACCTACAAGTAGTAAATTCTTCCAGGGTCATACTGTTGCAAACCTCCCAGGGAATTCTGATGTTTGGTTGGATTTCTGTGGCAGTTGGAAAGCAAACTATGAAATCATCTTCAGTAAAGATTGAACAGCCTGTCGACTCACAAAAGAGCATTGTTTAATGATGAAGCCTAAAAAACTATCTAAACCAAATACTTGTAAATTATTGTCAGCTATAAACCAAAATCAGGTGGTTTTTTTTTTGGTTGGGTTTTTTGTTTGTTTGGTTTTTTGTTTTTTTGTTTTCTTTAACCAGTCAGGTTTTTCAAACTAGATATAGAGCATTGTATGGTCTGATATTTCAGAATTGAGATAGGTGGATAATATTCAGAAAAAGTGTCACTAGTATTTTCCTATGAGCCCTGCAATCCATAGGATTTTATATTTATGAAAATTCATAAAAAAGTAATCAAATGGGGCACCACTTATGGATGTTGAAAGCCAAGCCCCAATAGTTTGATTGCCTTAAAATTTTTTGGAGAGTTCCTTTAAGACTTTGGACTCTCTGTATGAACTTCGGGAAATGTGGTAAAGCTGCCACTATCATCTGTTGACATTTAGAAACAAAATATTCTGTGTCAGTTCTGGATTTGACAGAAACAGGCTAGACACCTTGATTATCTTAAGAAAGGCTAGATTTGACACTATTGATAATCCTCTTTGTATTAATATTAGATACTATTACTGCAGAATAAACAAACAGGAAATGGCTCAGAAAAGACAAAGCTCTTCAAATACAAACATTTAATTTATTAGAAAAGGATAGAAAAATATCACCAATTACCATATGACATTTTTTTGAGTGAGGGATATGTGTGTATCCTTGTGCTGGTTTCATCTTCACTCACATGAAAGGAGGTTTTAAAGTGTCACACCAATGAACATGTAATATAGTGAAAAATAGTATTTTGTTTAATCACTTGTTCATATAAAAGTTGCAAGACATAACAACCTTTTAAAAGAAAACAAAATAGTCTAGTCCTCCCAGCTATTTTGTAACTCAGTCTTTTTCTTCTACATAAAGAAGTTCCTGGGATTTAGAGAATCCCACAGTTTATTTAGCCAAGTGTCTTTGCTCAATGGTGACTAATTTCCCAGTGTATGCCACTCTTTCAGAACTTGCAGCAGGGCTACCACCTTGATTTGGCACTCAAAGCCTTTAGCATTAAGGTAAAGGAAATAGTTTTCTAACTTTACAACCTTTGAGGCAAGCAGCTGTTTTCCAGGGTACATCTGAATAAGATATTCACTGCTGTGAATCAGATCTCCAATATTATCTGACATTTACTGTGCTCATTAAATCAGCTCTTCATCAGGACAACAAGCAATCTAACTAAAAACAAGGAGACAAAAAGCAGCTCTTAGAAATTAAAACCAGTAAAAATCATATCATTCTCTGGTTAACTTGAAGGCCAGTGGAGCTGTGGGAATTGATAAGCATAAACAAGCTACTGTTGCTGAAGAACTAGCTGCTTAAGTTTCAAAGATGGACAACATTTTGGAGTAAAAACCAGAAGCACGCAGATGCACCTTCTTAATTTTGTTTAATTTCATCAATTTGAAGTGCTATGTTGTCTAAAAGGGATGACCTATCTTGCTGAAGTAGCTGGGAAAGTACTTAATGCTAGGCAGAAAGACCAGGAAGCAGCTGTGTGTTTAATTTTAATGTGTTAAAGTGTTTAAATAATGTGTTAAAGTGTTTGGGGAGTTTATGTGTTGTCTTTTTTAATGTGAGCAGTTGCAAGCATTCAAATTGCTCTCACACAAAGAAGGTATAAACAAAAAATTTTCTTGATAAATTTCAACTGATATAGGCAACTGCTAAAATTTTTGGTAGCAGGTACTCATGAAAGGGTCTGTTGCTTTTTCCAGTATGAGAATTATCCTTCCTTTCCCTTTCTCAAACATTAAGGGGACTGTCCAATGTTCTGGCCTTCATAAGATAAGCAAAATGTTTCTGGTATTGTCTCTGGCTTGGCTATTCTGGTCATGTTAACATTGTCCATGGCAGAGTTAGAGGCTCACAGCTTCTGTCTGACAGGTGGAAGGATTTTGCCAGCACTGGGGGAAAGGATAACTCTGCACAGTGAGTCTGAATGGATTTCTATTTCATTTTAGGCAGATGGAAGAGGTTTAACTACATATTACAAACACAGCTTTCAAGAGCAAATTTTTTGGAAGAGACTACTCCAGTTTCACCTGCGGTGACTTTTCAATGTAAGAATACTGTTGCTGTTGGCAAGACAGCTGTATCAGTATTAACAATTTTGGGAGCCTTGCTAAGATGACATTTTCAGCGTGCAAAGTTAAGGGGCAGAGGTCAGAAAGCAACCAGCAGAACCAGAAAGCTACTTTGAGTATTGGTGATGGTATTAAATGAGTGGGAGAACCTACATGGTAACTTGGTTATACACGTTGATATATAGCCGCACTTTAAATGGCCTTTATTTCAGATCATGGAATGCAAGAGCACAGGGACGATGATTCATATAATGAATAAATTCTAAAAGTATCAAATGTTGTTTCCCTGTCATAGGTGCAGGATAAAATTACTTGGTATTCTAAATTCAGCTAGTAGTGGAAAATACAATATTAAATGACTAGCAACTAGTCTGGCAGTTTGTAAAAGGTGAAAAACCTGAATGATTAATGACAGATGAACTGTCCTTTAACGCACTGAGTTTATTTTCAAGGTAGACTTAAAGAAGTTTGGAGAGAAATTGTAGAAACAGACTTGTCATTTTCTACTTCTTCCCTGTGGAGAGAAACTTTTCAGTCTGGCACTTTTACAAACTCTCATGTAAAAGTCTTTCAAAGCTGCAGTCCTGAGACATTCCTAACTTTTTGACATTGATAAAAGGAAACGCTTTCTTAATTATTTATCCATATGTCAGAAATATGCAGAAAAGTACAGAATTATCATTTCCCATAGAGAGTGTTTTATTCCAGTGATCAAAAAAAGAAGATAAACAAGAGTTTTTCCATCTCCTGGTACTGCAGTTAGTATATAGACAAAGAGAGCACCTACTATGCCTTTGTAATAGTTTTCATACATTAGATGTTAGGCATCAGTGACAGGATGCTGCTGCCTCCTTGTCCAGGGACAATGGGACAAGGCATTTTTCTTTCATAATGTTTTCCACTTCTCTTTCTTCTCTTATAACATCAGATATTAACTGGATATTACAAAATCCAGCTTAATTGCATGATGCGTAATATCATTGAAAACTTAAGAGAAATGTGTTAAAAAGGACAAATTGGATTTTTTCCAAGTTCTAGTGTTCAGCCTCTGGTGCTCTGAGCATAAAACTGCCTTTGAGACTCTCCCCTCTCTCTCTCTGCCTTCTTATCCTTATTCTTGCAAGCACACAATATGGTCTTCTCTGGCTAATCTACTTAAAGTGTTATCAAATTTATTCCACTTATTGTAGCTGTTTCTGCCTATTATTTGTAACATCAGAGATATATGACCAGTTTTCAATATACGGAAGTCATCTTTATTAATTTTAAACAAGTCCTTAGCAATCCCTTTTGGATTTCTGTCCCCTTCAAGCTTTAATGAAAAGGAAAGGTACAGAAATATATGGCCATCACCCTGCTCACAGAAAGCTTAAGCTGCAGGGCTGGGTGCAGACTAAGGTGGGATTTCCAGGCAGCTGAATGCATTCATCAGGGCTCCAGGGACATTATCAGTCCCTGCAACATCTACCCCTGGCCCTTCTAGGAATAGAGCTGCATGTGCTACCCCAGCTCTAAGCTGTCACAGCTCAGTAAACAGCACACCTCTGTGATGAGATGGCTGAGAGAGAGCTGTGAGGAGCCTTCTTGGGGGCTGCTGCCCAGCCCCTCTCCTGTAGAGCAACATTTAGTCCATCCCTGAGTGTCATGGCGGATTTTTTGAGCCTGGCTTTGTCTCTTGCACCTTACATTGAATAATAAAATTATAGAATGGCTTCATTGGAAGAAACATTAGGGATCATCTGGTTGCCACCGCTTTGCCATAGGCAGGCACACCTTCTCCTAGACCAGGTTGCTCAAAGCCTCAACACTCTCTTCAGCTCTCTGACAGGAGGTTGTAGCCAAGTGGAGGTCAGCTTCTTCTTCCGAGCAACCAGCAACAGGATGAGAGAACACAGTCTCAAGCTGCACCAGGAGAGATTTAGGCTGGACATTAGGAGGAATTTATTCACAGGAAGTGTGATTGGACATTGCAATGGAATGCACAAAGAAGTGGAGGAATCACAAGAATTACCAACTTTTGAGGTGTTTAAGAGCAGACTGGGAATTCAGTGCCATGATCTAGTTGACAAGGTGGTGTCTGAAGATCTCAGAGGTCTATTCCAACCTAAGTGGTTCTGTGAGTCTGTGAAAGCCTTTTCCATGTCCTGGATAACCAGGTGTCCTGTTTCCCTCTGTAGAGGGCCCACATATTCCTTACCCTTTCTTTTATCACCAATGTACCTATAGAAGTTTTTTGTGTTGCCTTTGACATCCTTGGCATGATTTAATTCTTTATTGTCCAGACATAGAAGCCATTCCATGTCTCTGCGATGTCAATAAGCCCTGTAGGCACATGCATCTCTAACTCCTCCAATTCTCCTTGCTATGTACATTTGCATAAAGGTATGTAAGTAGGATCCCAGTGAAAGTGACTTACTGGCTGGTGTGACAGCAATTCCTTTGTTCTGCTCTTCAGATGATCTCCTGCTGACCTGCAGTCCCTGTCCAGGCTCTGATCATTGCTTGCTGTCCCTGGCACTAAATTAGTAGGAGAGGGATGCATCCAGGTTCCCCTCCCCTGTCAACTGACCCTGGGACCATCAGGGAGTTGAATCAAACCCAAGGGTATCTTCCTGCATCTGGCCTCAGTACTCTGCTCCAGAAATGCTTTTCTGTTTGGCTGCTCCTGGCAGCAACAACACCCAAGGCTGAAGCCAGAAATGATGGCAAACAAATGGCAACAGAGATGCTAGATATGTAGAATTCCCTTTGGCAGACAAAGTCCTCAGGGACTAGTTGGGAAACATCTATGTCACTGTTCTTGATGACAGGACCTCTGGCCTGAGGTTTTGAATATCATTAGGAGGTTTGGGTTTGTTTGTTTTTGTTTTTTGTTTGTTTGTTTATTTATTTATTTATTTTCCCTACAGAAGCTGTATGAGGCTCTGAAATAGAAATATTTGGTGTTCACACTAATATAAATAATAGTACGCATCACTGTACATGAATGTTACGCTGCAGTTGGGTATTGGCTATTCATTACTTATCTAGTGGTAATGAAAGGGCAAATTTTGTTCACATTCAGTGATAAGGGGGAGTGGGAGCTGTTTAATCCAGTGGCAAAAATAAGTAGAATGGGATTTACTGTTACCAGAGGGTATTTCTTAGAGGCTGACTGTTGTTTTTTTTCTTTATGCTTTTGCAACGTAAGGGAAAACTGCTGAAATGAGAGGGACACTGTTTCAAGGTCATTGTAAGAGTAGATTTAATACTAACTTAGAATGTATATTGCACACATTTGAAGTGGTAGGGATAATGAGCCCTCAGAACAGTCTCTGTTGACAATTCACTTGACAACACAAACCACAGGTTTGCTTTACTTCTGTGTAATATTATGGATTTTCTGATTTTGATTAGAGTAGCCAGATGTGGTGGGTCACACCTGGAGCTGATATGAGTACTTGAACTGGCTATTGTTTGAAGTAACCTTTAATAGCTGACACCACCTGGTGGTTTAATGATTAATCTGTGCGCTTCTAGCTTTCCATGGCCATGGATTATTTAGTTTAAGAGATTGAAGGAAGCCATGTTCAGCCTTGATTTTTGAAAAATATCTAGCTCTGAAGACCAGTAATGAGCTAAATCTCCATTTAAGGTCAAATTTTAAAGCTTTCCAAAGCCTTTAATGACAGACCCATCATCATATGAATTTTTTTCAGCGTTTTGTGTTTAATTGCCTTCAAACTGGATTCACATAATCTTCTGGCAAAAACAAAATAACTCAAAAAACATTACAGCTGTCAATGTTGAAAGAAGTGCAAAAGAGTAATATGTCTGTGAATGAAGGGAAATATTCTGAAACACACTTCATTATGTACACCACAAAACCGCCACCATTATTGTTGCCAAAGCTCAGTGAATACAAGTTTATCAAAGACCTGAATATCTCTTGCAAAGCTCAGAAAATTTGCTTTTAAAATATTCTTGATCTGTTTTGCACCTGTTTTGAATTCTGATTTTACTTATTCATTTGCTTGTTTGTTGCAGGGGCTTTTTCATTTGTTTCTAAATAAATCTTTAAAAGAAAGTGCATTAAAATTTTAAATTTGTAGAATCAACCTAGAGCTACAGAATTCAGAGCCTAACCCTAAGCTTGCTATGTCCCTATAATTTCTCTGAAAGCATTTTTTAATTTCAAATCATTATCTTAGTTGTAGAAACTTCTTTAGCTTACTGTTGCTTGATAATATGTGGCAATGAGCTTGTTTTGGGAGCTTTGAAAAAAACAAAAACCACCTTTTAATCCTAAGCTAATTAACAAATATGAAACACCTCCTCCAGACAGAACCTTGTTAAAGATAGAGGTCACCAAGCCTTTCTAATTTGCTTGTGATAAAACTGAAAAGTATCACATTTGGATTTGCTTTATTTTTCAGAATTGCATGTTCACATTGAAATAGATATTATATATGTGTGTGTGCAAATGTATTTTGCACATACTTGTGTGCTCAGATGCATATATACACATATTCATTACATTTCTGTTAGTAAAGACAAAACCGTTTGTTTCTGAAATGAAGAAACAGGAGTGTAATCCACATCCACCTTCTCAGGTTATGTTTGGATTCTCATAATCACAGTTCTACAATAGCTTGATATAATGAATGTCAAAGAGGTCATTAAAAAGCTACCAAGTCTAAACTTAAATATTGTGGAAAATAAGTTGAATTTAATTGCAACACACATTTCATTTGAAACATTTCTTGCTAAATTTTACTTATTTTTAGAAATCAGAGATAAAACAGCAACTCATAAACATAAAAATGCAATTAAAGTATCTGGCAGAAGTATCAGACGTATACAACTTACAATCAGTACAACTTGAGTGAATAGAAAAACATCACAAAATTTAAGTTAGTTTTGCACAGGAAATCAATATGGTACACAGGATATTAAATAATATTATTTTGTATGTTTTTGTATTAGATACAGGCAGCTAATTTAATGAAAAAGTTCCAAAAGTCAGAGTGGAGAAAGAGGGGAGAACACTTTAGTTTTTTTCCAACTAACATCTTAGCTTTTCTACAACTAGTTTTTCCGAATTGTAAGTATTAGATTTTCTTCACTTGGCTATAACCACACATTTGTCAGTGATAAATAGGAAATGTAAACTCTATAAACTTCAGTAAAAAAAGCTCATTACCTCCATCAAACAAGTGTTATGTTCAATGAAATAAATCCACTGCTGGTAAAATTCAAATTTAATGATATACATTAGAGATTAATTTTTTTTATGGTTTCAAATACTCTTAAACTGGATGAAGTTATAATAGAAAGCTCTTTGCTGAATTGATACTTCCTACAAAACATGTAATATGTTTTTGTGGTGTGTTGACCTTCAGTGGCTGCCACATGCCTACCAAGCCACTCCATTACTTTCACCTCAGCAGGGCAGGGGAGAAGAAAATGAGATGAAAATTAACTCACAGGTCAAGATAAAGGCCGCTCATCACTTTTATACTGTGTAAAATTTATCTAGAGATGGATGAGATACCTATTTGTGTTTAGTGTTTGTATTTTCAACCAGTACTTCAAGACTTGGAAGCTAAATTGTCACCACTTCCTTTATCTTCTCATGAGAAAAAATTACCATAAAATTTATCTGAGCTTGCAGATTTTCAGTCTTGTGAATTCTGGAGCTCAAAACTGTTTTTTCTGCATTTTCTATGCTTTCAGTGTTTAAATATGTGATTCATGCAAATTATTCAGTTTAAGAGACTTCACATAAGAGTCTGTGAAAGTCTTGGGTTAAGTTAATATCAATCCCTTTTGGCAAAGTAAGCAAGAGGTTATGGAAATATTGACAAGGATGGATAGATTTTTATCAACTGTGTTTTCAGTCCCTTAAAAATAAAAATCTGTTTGGAATAAAGCTCTTCCTAAGTCTAAATTCTTGCAAGATGTGGAAATAGAAAAAAAAAAAAAAAGGACAGGTTTTTTATTTAATGTGACTTTTCTGCAGATGTTAACATTTGTGTTAACATGTTAACACAAATAATGAAAATTAAATAACAGAGAAACTGTTCAAATATAGTGAGGACATTTCATTATGTCTCCCTAACCAGATATAATGAAATTAAAATTTCCTGTATGTCTTGGCAGAAGCTATCTTTTGACCTTTACAGCACAGCAAAACTCTTATCTATTCTTTAAAAGTACTTACTTGAAGAAGCGGCTCACATTTTGATGGTGAAAGGACTGTGAGCTGGGGTGTTTTTCCCCTTCCTCTACTGGAACAGAAGACAAAAGTATCAATTTTGTACTTTTATGTATATTACACATTTTTGAATGTAAGGTGGTAGAAATGCAATAGATCTCAGAGCTCCCTTGGATATGTATTTTTAAGTTTACTTTGAGACAAAATCTGATTCACAGAATCAAATGTTTAAACTGCTGCTTTTGCATTCACCTACTGTCAGCATTTATAAAGGTACAAAGAACATATAAAAGGTTTTTATTCAGCTTTTTATCTGCATAACTTTTTTATTCACATTGTATAATGTTGTAAAAGTGAAAAAACATAAAAGGAACCATAGAAAGAAAATATGAAGAAAATATTTAGATAAATTGTTATTTTATTCTTCTAATCTAGAGTCAAACATTGGACCACACAAGGCACCAGAATTTCTGAACAAATTAAATTTTATCTGTAAATGAAAAGGAGTCACCTGACATGGTTTTTAAGGCACTTTAACAGTGTTCTTAGTAATATTATTTTACTCAGCCATGAAGTGGTCAGGCAGTTAAATTGGATGATACTTGTAGGTCCCTTACAACTGAAATATTGTTATCTACATTATTTGCTTCAATTCAATTTGATGTGATTGAGTTCCACACGGTATCTTACCCTGTTATATATACACTGTTATTTATACTGATTCTGATTTTTCAAGGAACAGTATCATTAATGTATTACCTTTTTTGCTATTTTGGTTTTCTTTAACTTCTGTGGAAAGCATCCCATTCTGCATTTAATCATATAGAGATGTCTTCATGCACACAGACCTCCTCTGTACTGACACAGCAGAATTGAAATCTTAATTTGCTTTTGTTTCAAGAGAGCTATATATCTCAGAATAAGAATGCTACATAAAGTTCCATCACAAAATATTTTTTTAGATAACCCTCACAAATTTCAACCAATGAGGTTTCCATTGATTCACTGAATAACAATACTATAATCTGTTAAAAGTCACCACAAGAAATTAAGGTTTTTATGTGCTTTGTAGATTACCTTCCAAAATTATGTATGTGTGTACCTAAATCAAAATATGGTCTTCTCTAATGATAATCAGATCATTTTCTTTAGCTTATTTATCAGAAGCCAAAATAGAGATATTAATTTTAACCACCAATTAATATGCTAACCATTAGTCAGGAAGACCTAATGACCTAATCATTGGGCCATAATTCTTTAATTTATCACCTCATTCCCTGCAGCTGTTCACTGCAGTCTGCTAGCAAGGCACACACAGGCTGCTGCCAAGGCCAGCTCTGGGTGGCAGTGGAAGGCCCTGGGGTCAGGCACCACAGACTTCACAGGCAGAGGACACAGTCCTCCAGACATTTCTCTAGCACTTCTGAGATCTTTTGCCTGTGTGTAGTAGAAGGCTTCTTATTTCCTTATATTTACACAGTGATTTGCAATGTTAGGATTTAGGAGCATTTCATATTTTCCAGGAACCTGCTTAGTGGCTGCATTTCAGAGACTTAGAATCAAAACAAAATCCAAGTGTCCTCTGAGGACAGATCTGAATCCAAATTATGGATTACATTTCCTAAGCTTCAATACCTTTTTCTGCTCTATTTTAGAGTTTATTCTGATGAGGTAATAAATATTTAGGGTTCAAGGACAGAAAATTGGTGTTCCTGTTGATTTTACTGAAGTGATCTATAAAGCCTAACTGGTTGTGGTCATTACATATTCTACAATATTAATATTCATTGAATGTAGATACTGGACACTTCAGTGATGTGCCAAATTATTAAGCAAATAATTATTAAGAAAATATATACCATCAAAGATTAAAAATCAAAATGTAGTTTTTTTTACTACTGTTTTGCAGTTAAACAATCAACAAATGAAAGAAATGTATGTAAAGACCTATTAAACACAAAGTTGAAGACAAAGTTTAACATAAGATACTAAATTCCAAGTTGTTGGAAGTCTTACAGTATAAATTTCTCCGTTCTGATACAATTTTTTTTTTCCTAAGCATTCACAACTGTTTATTTTCAGAAACATGATACTAGGCTAAAGGAATTTTAATAGCTGTTCCTTACATTCTTTGGCTGAATAAATCAGTCTTAAAGAGAAAATTTTTAACATATCCGAAATGCAGCCTTCCCCACCATTAGTTATGCAATTGATACAATAAATGAAAGCAATTGCTTAGTTTGAATCTACAGAAGAATGTAAGTTAATGTGTTCTTTTTTAATTAATTCACCTTGAGATTTAATCAGCATACTGGATTCAAAAAAATTATTCGTCAAACACACAAACGGGAAGAAAAAAAGAGAAAAAAGTGTATTCTGTCCTTATCATTCCTACATTTTAAAATAGTATGAATTCTAAATTGCAGAGTTGTTACTTTCTGGTGTACTCAATAGTCATCTTTTAAAAGTGAGAACATTGCAGAACAGAGTCAACATCCTTCCATTTGATAGTGGTGGTAAGTGGCGCTGGAGTGTTTATATTCTTCCCCTGCATGTTCAACCTTGCATCTTTGACAAATGTGAGCATCCCAAGAGGGCACACAGTTCTTGCAGACCTGCTGTGATTTTCCATATATCCTGGAGCAGTAATACTCTAAATATTATGTGAAGCACTTACCAAGATATAGAATTGAATGATACAGGGGACCTTATGGGTTCAGAGTTGAAGGGTATAGATTCTTGGGTACCTCTGAATGACAGTATTTACATGAACATCCTGTGGCACAGGTAGAAAGTGTTTATGAAGTCCTGAATACTCCTGTAACCTAAGCTGTAGTTTTGCTCTCCATTCCCAGCAAACAATTTGCTTATTGTTGATATGGCATTCTGTTTCTTTGCAAATTTTTTCAAATGTCCTTTAAAATTTGCATGCATTCTCTGACTCACATCTATGTACTATTCATTTTTTGAATAAGCAAACTCCAGAGATTCAATTGGCAAAACCAAGGCCACATGAAATAAAAAAACATGGTTACACCTTCAATGTTCAAGTGATATTTAGACATACTTGCAGAACAGATCATATAATCTCTCTATTGGATCAATCAATCTCTGTATTGGGTATCAAAAAATCTATTAAAAAATCTGCATCAATCTCTATATTGGGTATCAAAAAAATTAAATCAAATAATTTAAACTGAGCAAAATAACTTATCTCTTTCACTCTATCATCTGTAGAGTGAAAGATTACTGTAAGAACACTTAAAAAATAAAATCAGGAAATGCCACCTGAATTTACCACTGATGATGATGCTTTACAAATCTATCTCCACTATTCAACAGTGTAAGTTTTAGCAAGTCCAAATTCTTTTCTTAAATAATTCAGCTCTCCTGCCAAAGTAATTTACATTGTATTTAAATTTTATTTTTTTTATTGTATATTCTAAGATTTATTCCATGGTTATTAAGACTGCAAATCTTATGTCATTGTCATTATCTTTTGCTATACTGTAAGCATATGGTTTCATAAGGAGGTAGAATTGTTTTATCTTTTCCATTTGGTTTTATGATCTGTGTTTCAAAAACTCTGCTAGAATTTCCTTATTCCTTTCCTCTAACTGTTTTGCTTTTCAGAATGCAAACTACAATCTACACATTTCCCCTTTAAAAATGTAATTCCTGTAAACAAGATTGAATTTACACTTTGAAATGTAAACATCACAAATTTTGGTTAAGACCATCTGAATAGTGTATTTCTGAGCTCCATTTCCTTTCACTAGCCAAGTGCTTAAAAGTAAACAAATGAAAATAATAGTTTGAAAATATTTGTTAATGATTTGGTTAACTTATTCCTGGAACAATTTAATGTTTAACTACTCTTATTTTTCTCTTCTTCCGTGTTCTTTGATTCCAAACAGACATGAAACATGGGATTTGTCTTGTCTAGTTTCAAATGTCTTGAGGATTGTCTCAATCTAAGCAAGAGCTGTATAAGCTCTCGTTATTGAGAGAAGTAGACATTGTAGGCAGACAGTTTGTCTAAGCTGTCTCAGATGCTCATCTTCAGTGAGATGAATCACTCCCTAAAGGTGTTTATTTCTCGCCATTGACTAAAAAGGAAGACTAGATGACTAGTTTAGATGACAACTTTTACTTGTCTGATGTTTACTTAGGCAGATCCAGCACAAAGCGCCCCGAAGCATTCTCATTTATGAGGCTCTGGAGTATTACTTCTTAGAATACCAGATTTCCAACAAAAATAGTCTTCATTTCCTGAGATGGACCACCTTCCCCTGCATTTCTTGAACTTAATTTTTATAATTTAAAAAACCAAACAAGCAAAAAAAACCAAACCACAAAATGACTTATTAATGGCTTGGCACAGAAGTATAATTTTGCCCAAGAATTTGGATTCAGTATTCTTAAGCCATATTGTAGAGAAATAAGTATTGTGAATAGAAAAAAATTAAAATATTATAAGAATACTGTCATATATTATAAGAATACTGCCATATTTTCTTGTCGATAGTCCCCTTCTGGGTCAAGGTTATGATAATACTGAATAGAGCAAAACTGCCTTACTATTTGCCACAAACTCACACTTAATCTTAGCTCTCAGTCACCTACAAATCACCTTTTTATATACAGCTTTTAAAGTTCACACCCTGTATTTCTTCTGAAAGTGATGGGTTAAAATATACATCCATAGAAGTAACCATTAACCAAAAATTCATTATTTTTTGTCAGTGTTACAAGGTTTAAATATTTCTCCTGTAAGTTCTTATAATTGCAATAATATGCTCATGGACAATATGGGAGTGCTCATCCAGTGCTGGCATGAGGCAATTTCAGGAAAGTTTACAAGTGTCTCTGGCAAAACACACACTTCAGAACATATTCAGGAAATTATGAAGACTGACAAAACTCCCAGAGCTCTTGCAAAGGGCTGCTGAACTTGAATTTCAAGCATTGTTAAAAAAAAAATCAAAAGAAAACTAATCAAAAAAATTAAAATACTACAGCAAAGATCAAACAAACAGCAAACAAAACAAAACCCAGCCTCTTGACTGGTTGTTTTTATATTAATGGGATTCATATTAGCCTATCTTTACATTACTGTAACTTTTCAGGTATCAACCACCTTCAATTGAGAATAAACTAAACCACACTCACTAGCTCATTTGACAGAATTATTTCATTATTCCAGGTCAAATCAGCTTTATCTGGTGGTCCAGTAACAGACTGATACAGCATTATTATAAATTTTAGATATTAATGTAAGTAAAATCATGACCTTAAATTTATCTTAGGGTGTAGAAGACTAGTTCACATCAATGTTTACTATTGACTCATAACAATGTTAATGTTTGTTCCCTTTGCAGAAATACCAAAGAATGCGCTAAGGAAACTGAGTGTCCCCCAGAGCAGAACAGGGGATTGTGGTCTCCAGGGAGGTTTCCTGAAATGGTGAGCTGCTGCAGAAGCACAGCCAGGGCCTGAGAGGATGGCACCTGCTCCCAGTCCCATAAGAGGTGGCTCTGGGGAACCTCCTCTGGCAGCTTTCATGGAAGGAGGATGGGGAGAATGCCTCTCTGAAGGTGGGGCGTTGCTTTGTCTGACTGCAGAGGTTCAAATTGGGCTCAAGACAGAATGGTGGGCACCTGAGGCAACTGTTAGAAGAGGTGGCTAGGTCACTATGCATCCTATTTGAGAATCATGGATTCCAGTGAAGTTCTCACTGACTGGAGTAGGGGAACTATTCCCCCATTTTTAGAAAGAGAAATAAGGACCTGGGGAAGGATATAGGCCAGTCAGCCTCACCTCAGTGCCTGTCAAAATCATGGGAACTATGCTAAGGCACATGGCAAACAAGGTGATTGGTGATAGTCAGCAAGGCTTCACTAAGGACACTTCATGCCTGACAAATTTGGTGGTCGTCTATGACAAGATGACAGTAATACTGAATGAGGCAAGGAGGATTGACATCATCTACCTGGATTCTTGCAGAGCATTTGACACTGTCCCACATGATATCCTCGCCTCTAACCTGGAGAGATGTGGATCTGATAGATGAACCACTCAGCAGGAAAAGAATTGCCTGGAAGGTTGCACTCAAACAGTAGGGTCAATATCTCAGTGTCCAAGTGGAGATGAATGACAAGTGGCATTCCTGAGGGATCAGCCCTGGGACCGACGCTGTTTAACATCTTTGTCATTGACATGGACAGTGGGACTGACTGCATCCCCAGTGCATTTGCTGACACCAAGCTGTGTGGTGTGGTTGACATGCTGGAAGGAAGAAATGGCATCCAGAGGGACCAAGATAGGCTTGAGAGTTGGGACCATATGAACTTCTTGAAGTAATTAGAAGTTTTACTTGCCTTTTCAACTCTAGGTAATACTCTCGTGTCATTTTACGTTGGTATTTCTGTTCTCTGGTCTGATAGGTCTGAAATGAATAACCTATAATATGTTTTGTTTTGATCAACTTGTCACCTTTCTCTGAAAAGAAAATACACCAAAATTACCTAAATTAAGGTATCATGAGCTGATGCCTTACATGAATTTCCAAAATGTTTAATATTCACCAATTATTATCAAGGTTATTGATTTTATTGCTAGTAAAAAGGCATTGCACTTTGATATAATGATGGGAAACTTGATGTTTGTAGTATTAGAAGATTAAAAATAATGTTCTTGTGTGTGAACTGTACTCTTGTTGCATACTTCAGTTAATTGAAGCATAGTAATAGCACTCAGAATAGCTCATTTGTTAACAAGCTTCTAAATAAGTTATAAACTCTGATGACCATTCAGTGTAATGTCTCATTAAAGCATATTGTTACTTTGATTTGGTTAATTATCAAAAATCAAATTTACAATCCAAATCCCTGGAGGCATTCCTATCTTTTTAGGTGCAGAAGGATAGAGGTTGCTATTATGTTTTCCTCAGAACCTTGCAAACAGCAGTTCATCAGGACTAACCTTTAAGTTATATGATGAAATAGATTGCACCCCTTGTCTTTCCAAAAGCAATATGAGCAGGTAATATTCTCTGTTATGTAACTGTAAAACAAAAAACAGGTCAGCATCTGCTCAACTGCTTTAATAATTACATTTGAAGCACTTGTTTAAGTTTAAAAATACATATCAGTACAACATACTAAATCAAATTGTACGAGTTCTGTTTTCACCCAAAGCAATAAGGTGACTCATCTATAGTCCTGCTGATGAAAAATGTGAAAGTTTGCCATAACCCACAAAGATTATAAAATACAGTCCAGAAGATAACATTTTAAGCACTACTTTTCTATTTCTATCCTCTACAGGGAAATAACTTGAACATTATTGAACACAATTCTGACAGCTTACTTTCGGTGTCCCAGGGGAAAAAACATTCTGCAACTGAACCAAATAGATGTATTTTAGGCCTGTCATACTATATTTTGGGGTGTGGCCTGTCAAGCAGATGAAACCAACATCCTGATCAATGCTTACCTGCAGTCATCAGGTAGAATATATCTCATGTTGCATGGGGAGATTGCTGGCTTTAAGCACTGAGCACAGGGAGATAACAGCACATATATACATGCATATATGTACATAATACCACACACATATGTATATGATGCCAAACAACATATACTTAAGACACTTTGTGATGGTGCATGTTCTTATGCATACTTGTAGAGTATTTAAAGGTCTATTTGCACAGTACTGAGGTGAATATGGTCCAACATTATTGCAGAATTGTAATGAACGTCAGTGAACCAGCAAACGGTCTGCTTAAGATCCACCTCAGCCTTTCTGTACAGCTGCACTCTGAAGAGATCCTCTCCATTGTGGTAGAAAGTGGACAAAATTTCACTTCCTCTGCATGAAGCTGCCCAAGGAGTCTTTATCTAGCTCCCATCAGGAAGCACACTGGCTGAATATGCAACCTTGAAAAGCACAAATGTAGCTGCTTGGTATTTAAAATTGAGGCACAGGAGAAGGTAAAAGTGGTTGTGCTTTACCATTGTGCTTTTCTAGGGATTCTAGCAATCAGTCCAGTCTGTCACCCCAGTTCATCTACCATATATATGTTAAACCTCGCTGATTAAAAAAATGCTAAAGTCCTAAAATTTTGGGCTTGAGGTCCTCCCTTCAAAGGAACTTAACCCTGAAAAGGGGCCACTTGAAGCCTCTCTTTCTAGTCACAGTGAAACACCTTCAAGAGCACAATCCAAAACTAGTTTCAATAGGTACATTTCAGTTTTTCTCTCGAACAAGCCCAGCTAATCAGATTCGTCTTTTTTTCCCAAGAATGAAACCCTGAATAAGCATGAATGAAGTACAAAATCAGAATAAGGTGTCCCAGATAACTATAAAGAGAAATTTCTGTGGAGTATTATCCAGGAATAACAGAGGAGAAAAAAAAATGAATAAAACTACTGTCTATAGAACTGAAATTTCTCTAAGTTTTAAAAGATGCCTATGATGCTGATCACTGTTATAATTGCACAAACTTTAAACATTCCTGCATTCAGTCAGTCAACACCCCTGTGAGGTAAGGGAATATCATTATCCTGAGTTGATAGACAAGGAAAATGAAGCTCACATAGCCCTATCAGAGAGACTCAGATCTTGTGTTTGGCTTTTAACCATCTTCTAAATTTTCCTGATAAAGAAAAGAATCACTGGTGAAATGTTAGACATTCTGAAGAGTGACTGTCAAAGCATTTTTCCTAATGATTAATTTTCCTTACTGTGAGGGGCATGGGTCAATCTCCATTATGGTAATACTGGTATCCCAACATCTTCTAAAACAGATCTTTTTTCTTCCAGAACCTGACTGCTTCTTGTAAAACTGACTTTTTTCCACTTTCTAGTGAAACTCTATCAAATTTCCTCAGAAGTTTATACGTATATTTATTGTTGAAGAGCCATAATCTTCAGAATGACAGAAATCACATTGTTTCAGTATGTGGAAAAAGGGGACAATCCTCTCATAGCCCTTGTCATTTCTGATAGATGATAGCACAAAGCATAACATGCTGAAAGAGAGGATTGCACTATTGGCCTTTGTATCTCCTGTTGTCATCCTAATTTTCTCTGAGACCACCACAGACATGACGTTTTGTATGGCTCACAATCCAGGAAGAGAAATATTCTGGATATTGGTAGCCAGACTTTAATTTTGCTGCATCAATAATTTCAGATAAAGCTCATAGTGATTAAAATACATTATTACTTGTAGACTGCTCTTTCTTAATGAAATTGGTTTCTATCCATTTCTTAATAGAAAAATATTAATCTAGTTTGAAAAAAAAAGTCATTACAATTGGCACTAAATAGCCCTTTTCAAGGCTGGAATCACCATGGTAGAAAGACATGACAAATACATTTGTTCCTCAAATCAGGAAAAATTGAGGTGTTTGAACATGTCCTTGGGATGCCTGGCATTGGCAATGCATGTTTACCAGAATGAAAGGAAGAATTAAAGGAATACGAATATCCACCATGCCATCTCAAACTGTGCTTTTCATAGACACAGACTCAATTCTCCTCTTTTGAAGTATAATCTATTTCTTGTTAATAGCATGCAAATACAGTAAATACAGCTGCTAATGTGTTATTCTGTAGTCATTTGTTGCACCTGATTAGGGAGAGAAATGTAAAAGGTTAATTTTCTAATTGCATACTCCCCCTAAATTATGCATATTATCACACCCATTGACACTCTATAATGGGCACTTTTTATTGCAGAGTGATTCGCTATGAAACTGTGTATCTTCATATGTTTTATTTTTAGTAAGCAAGAAGATGGAAGGAAGGAAAAAAGAATATCCATCCTACCAAAATTTCTTAACTCTGTCTGGAGAGCTTGCTGACAGGATATTAAAGCATTCCAAAAATATCTCTTCTCCCTTTCTTCTCACAGCTCATTTTTAATTTCCATAAAACTGTAATAAATTGAAGAGGAAGAATGAAACTGAGCTAAAAGACACACTAATGCTGGATGCCTCTCTGTAAAATTTTGAAAAGCAGCAACATCTGAAATGCATATTAAACAAGAATTTCCTCTGGATACAAAAGCTTGTCCTCCATGACAGAACTGCCTGAACTCACCAACTATAAAATCTTTTAACTGCCAGCCAGGTGATGACCACACCTAATCTGAGTCTTTCACACTCCTTGTGCTTTCTAAAGCAGGGTCAGTGCATTAAGATCAGTTGTCTCCAAAAGATGAAAAAATATTGTTTTGTTAGGTTACTAGCTATAACTGCCAAATACTATCTGAAATGGTGGAACAGAAAAGCAGTATGGACACAGGTGATTGCTAGTCATTTAGGATGTCTGCCTTTTTTCAGTCTAAAATCAAGTGGTTTATATTTGATAAATTTGTAATTTATTAAAGATAATAAATTAAACTGGGGAAAACAAACCTAAAAAGGGAAATGAGATAAAAAATTATGCGGATGTTTCTCTTTGTGTTTTTCCCAATCTCAGAATTAAAGTTGTTAAAACTAGAAGTATGTTAAAAGAGTAGAGCAGGGGAATGTTATGCTTTCACATAATTTGAGTCAAACTCAATCATAATAATATAACACTGTTATATATATATATACATGTACATGTGAATGTATACTTATATTTTTATCAAAAATAATTTCTAATCAAAAATTGTTTCAATAAAAATTTTCAACTATCTCTAATGAGTATATTAGCATAAAATAGAAATATTTAGTGATTGTATGATCCAAAGCTATGTTGTTCTAAAAATTTGCTAAACAAAATCCAGAGGACTGAAAGTAATATAAAATTTTGAAGTGGCAGATTAGACAGAGGAAAAAAGCTGGAAAAGATCTCTGAATTAGTGGAGATCATAGCCTTTTTTCATTCCCATTGACAATAATCCATTTTTCCTGTGGCACTGGCACAGTAGCAGTCCTGTTCTCCTTCCCAGACTCTAATATAAAGAGGGTTTATGGTCCTTTGCTACTATGTAACTTGTGTATCTCTTCAAACTTTAAGCTCTTCAACTATAAGGTGTGTCTGGTGTAGGCAGTGTATTTACTATATCTAGTCTTATGGAACTGAAGCAGGATGAACAAAGTGTTTAGTGTGTCTGAAATGGAGCTACTACTAATGGATACAGAGCGCTCTACTGAAACTTAGTTGAGTTACACCAATAAAATATCTGGCCCTTGCATGCTTTTAACATCAAGCTAAATCTCTGTTCTTTCCTTTTCCTTCTCCTCTTCAAAAAGGAATTCTGAAGAATAAACTCTGAAGTTTCATTGACTTTATTCCTGCCGTGTCAGTTTACCAAAACTTTAATACAGGAACAAAACTATTTCTTTCCAGCTTTTGATGTTTTGTCTTATGAAAATCAGCCAGTATCCTTCTCTCTGCTTTCTGGTGCATAATTCTCAGATTAGTCAAACAGTGGAAAAAAGGTGGTAATTCTAAGCTGATAATGACTGATGAAGGTAAGAGGACAGAAGGACAGATCTCCTCAAGCTATAGAAGATCAGCAGCTCAGGTGAGAAAGAAACCAAAGGGACTTTTCTTTGTTTTCAATTAAATTAAAGTTACATGAAATGCAAGTGTCAAAGCCTAAATGAGGCTTAATAATAACAACCCTTAGGAGTGTTTTTAAAGGGTTTCTACTCTATTACACTAATCAGTTGTCTAATTAATCCCAGTTGGGATGAGTAGTTTTTCATAAGCGAGTTTGGGTCTGTTCCAGTCTTTCATTATATGAGAGCTCTCCTGTGAGTCCAACATATTTTGGATAAAGCTAACACAAAAGCAAGCAGAGGTCATCTCCTTTTAGATCTTGCCTTGATATTCACTATGCTATTGGTAAAATGATCCCACAGTATTTCCTACATATATATGTGTGTATATATATGTGTGTGTATATATATATATATGTGTGTGTATGTATATAGCTATATCTATATATATATGTATGTAAGACAGAAAGTGTCCAGAATGGGAACTGCATCAAAAGTTAGATGAATTTATAGAATTATTAACTGACTTATTGAGACAGAAGTTTCAGGGAAAGTTTGCTTTTTAACATTCAACTTTATTTGTTGTCTTTTGGCTAGGTTGTGTTAGTTTAATACCAAAACTGGCTGATAACAGATAAACCCAATGAAGTGCATTCAAGGAAAACACTTTTTGGATGGTGATAGTCCCTGTGATTATGGGTTTATTATTCCTTTGTTGGTTCAAGAATGAAATTGATGTTGTATTTTTGAAGAGAAAAAATGGCCAAAAAAGAAATATAAATACCTACATTTGTTCTAAACAGTGTCAAAGAGACCACTACCCAATTACTGAATGTCTAGTTAATTATTTATAAATCAAACTCTTTTCCCCTCTGCCATGAAATTTCTTTGTATTTCACATTTTAGATCTTTCAGGAAGACAGATACCACCATAATTTACTGCCCTTGTGCGCACTTACTCACCAACTACTTTGATCCCTGGAGTAAGCACATTCATTCTAATGGAATTAGACAAAGCATGAATTTGGCCTGCATTATTTATTCATGCAGTAAATGCTGTGACTGTTCACCCATCAAATCAAACCCAGGATTCACATACTCTCCATTCCCAGTGCAAAGATTGCTAAGCAGCTGGTGCAAGAGGGGTGACTGAAGGCCAAGAACCTCTGATATAGCAAGGTTTATATGCAGTCTCCTGTGACTTGTATAGATTAGCTGGAAAATCCTAGAAAGCAATAATCAGCTACTGAAAATGCCACAAGAACGGGTATCATTACAGAGAAGAATCTGATGCCTTTCTTTAAATCTCTTGACATTATTTTGAAACAAATAAAATAGATGTCATATAATGCAAATGTGGATTGCATATATACAAAACATGGAGGGTCTTTCTTCCCCTTTATGATGTTGAATATTAAATTGCTAAAATTGCAGCTGTGATCATATCATAAAACTTTCTTGTTTTCTATCTTATTTCAAAGCTCTCAATTTTCTGTTTTCTCCTGCTGACTAATTTTAAAAATCCACATGAAAAATCCATTCATCTCTCCTGTATTTTTTTCTGTGCAAAAATTTCAAGAAATGAAGTCTCTAATGTATTTTGTTTCAGCAGCATATGAAACAAGATCACTGCTGAAGCTATTGACATATTTTTAAAAATTTCATTAAAACCTGTTCTTGATGCTTGCAATGCACAAACCAAATCTATTTGGTTCATGGAAGTTTAAGTAGTGATAGTGAATCTTAAGAGCTAAAGGCTAGTTGCACTGTTCTATTAGATTTCACAATACAAGATTTATTGCTTGTATTTACTATTAAAAGTGTTTTGAAAAACTTAATGTCTGTACCACCTTATTTAAAATAGCATTTAATTCTAATGAAGCCCATTTTATGCTGGTAGCAAAGCATACCTTATAATTTGTCATTTGAAGCTAATCTACAATGATGCAAGAAAAAGAAATAATACAGATGAGAAATAGAGGTCTTTTAATTTAGCTAAAACCATGGGTCACAGCAAACTAAGATTCCAACGCCTTTTCTGAACTTAAGGTTCAAGCATTTTTTCTCATACCTAAAAATTTGTTGGGTTTTTTAATAAGATTACATGATTATTTGTGTTGGTTTTAATTGATACAATCATCACTCAAAAGAATCTGAAATAAGCCTTATTCTAATGCTAATTTCATGTCTCATGAGTTTTAAATTGGCTGAGGATTTCAGATTTTGTCATCAAAATTTAAATCTTCTCACATGATTATATTCAGCAAATATACATTAATGATGCATCACTTTATCAAAACTGGCTTGAAACTTACTGCTCATCAGTCTTGCATAAAACTTCAACCTGTGTTCTCTGGGCCATCTACCACCATAATCATCCTGATGCCGTTAGAGTATAACTGCAACCTGTTGAATGGTTTTAGGGTTTAAATTATTTGATTTTTTTTTCATTTAGGGGTTTTTGAACATGAGTTACACAGATGAACAGGAATTTTGTTTCTTTTGTGTTAATGCTTTTAGTGACTAAGCAGTGTTACATTTCCTTGATAACTTTGATCACACAATCATATGCCTGTGAAAGTTCTAACATGGTTTGCTGCAACTTGAAAAGATAAAAAACAAGGATAACTTTACATAATCCTTTTAAGACTAGGAAGAAAATAAAGAAAGAAAAAAAAGGAAAAAGAAAAGAAAGAATTACTTTTTTTTTCCTGCAGATTTGATAAGAGTAGGTGATAAAAATTTCTTCCAGGCAACTTTCAGGAGTAAAAAGATTTACATCAGAATTTAACAAAAATTCTCAGACATGTCCAGTATAATAAGGAAATTTAAGCTACAGGTAGTCATCTATGTGTTTCCTTTACTAAAGAAATAATTTCTGCAGTAAGATAGCACAGTGTGTTATGCTTATCAGCTGCCACATGGGCCTGAGGAAAGAAATTTAAACCATTTCAGAACTTAATAAAAAATGTGTTTAAATACTTGTAATATTGTAGGAAGAGCAACTCTTGGATGGGCTTTTTTTTTTTTTTTTAATGAGTCATTAGCAGCTTTTGTTAAGGGAATGTTTTGGATAAGCCATGGAAAATGTTGATGAAGTTTATTCAAGACTAAAGTGACGTAAATGGCTTAATCCAACACAATGGTCCCTTAAAACCTCTGCTGGTGAATGTTCACTGGATAGTGAGTCTCCTATGTATTTGATTTGTGGCTTTTTCCAGCTACCAGAAAGTTTTGTATCTTTCATTACTGCATGGTTATCCAAATTTGTTTGGGTTTGAAACTCAGGCAATGAGGAATACATTTCTCTTTAATTCCAAAAAGAAAACATTGCTCTCTGGGATTATGTGATGATGGTCAAGTAGTTATTGAAATTTCAACAGTGTTCAGTAGTACTTTGAAGTCTTTTGTTTCAGTTTGTGTGGAGAAAATTGTTTGTTTATCCCATTTGCATGTTTGGAAACATAAATTAGTATCAATTGTACTTTCTGGTTAGTGTTTAATCTAATTCAGGTTTACCCCCATCTCATTCTGGAAAGATTTGCTGAGTCAGAAGATACCTGAAGATATATGTCTCTCCAGTTCATACTATTTTGAAAATGAGGTAGAAGAATACACTCATTTAATAATAATCTAATTATACATTTGGCTTGATTTGTAAAATGCAAGAACAAAAATGTATTTTAAATTAAGTTACTAAACTTTTAAGATCCTTGAAAAGCTTCAATGTTTATTTCAACTTACTCCTCAGACTCAGTTGACTCTGAAGCACTCCACTTACTTTCAGTCTTCTTTTAACTAAAAGGCTTCCTAAATATAGAACTGCTGGCAGGAATGTAATGGTAAAATGTCCAGTATGTCTTTAAATATCATGGAGATATTCTTTGTTTAGCCCTGCCAAGTGGCTGATTGCTGGCAGCTGAAACAAGGGACAGATGGCCGTCCAGCACTATCTGCACCCTATTGAGATGAATAAGTGACAATCTGAAAAACACTCAGAACTAATGTAAACTGGTTTAACCTCAGGAAACCCAGGAGCCCCTTAGGTTTCTTTGGAGATGTGTAGGCAGATTTTGTGCTTTTTGATGCAGTGTTCTTTGACAAAGGTCTCAGAGGTCTTCACACAAATGCAGCCCATTGTGGCCCAAGGACAAAGACAGCAAGCTACTGTGAAAAACCTGCAAGGTCAGTGCCATGCAGAGTTTGAGAATGCACCCATTCAAAGGCATTCACCAAACACATTGTTTTAAGATGGCACAGTACTGTTACTTTCTTAGGCCATATGTGGAACCAAACCCTGAAAGTTATCAGGCTGTTGTCCTAGGCATCTTGTCAGAAGAGATGGAAGTGGAAGACCGAACGATAACTGAAAGAAAAATCAGTAACATTAATGAGTGTAGGTGTATCAAATTTGAACTCAGAATTATTTAACAAAATACTTCTACCAATGGACTGGCACAATTACAAGCAGAAATAAAGGCTCTCAAGAATAGATTAATAGGAGACCTGAGGACAAGGACTTGAATTTTTGGTGGAGAAGAAGCTTAACATGACCTGGCAATCTGTGCTTGCAGTCCAAAAAGCCAACCCTGAGCTGCATCAAAAAAAGCATGACCAGCAGGCTGAGGAATGAGATTCTCCTCACCAGCTGCACACTTGTGACACCTGGAGTTTGGTATGATAGTGTACGTCCATGTTAGTTGTTGTATTACTCTTAAGTCTCAAACTAGTCTGTACTCCTGAAAATGAGGCTTCTTTGCTGGTAAAATAGGAGTATTAAATCCAGATTGACACTATCTAAGCAATCCATACTTCAAGAAAGTATTTATCAAGGACTCCAATCCTTTATGTGCTTTCAGTCTAATAAGATATTGGTTTACCCTCACTGACTTTGCTAGTAGTTTGAGTCCTGTTTTAAGTGAAGTCACATTCTTTCCTTTACCTCATTTCTTTGATACCCAGGGAATTACCACATTTAATGCCACATCAGAGATATCATCCTCAGGCTCTTCCAAGGTCTGGCCCATTGGTCAGTAGATCTGAGCCTTCCATTGCATTTCTTTTAGGATGTGTAGCTGCACAGAGTTTTCACAAGGTATTTCATGTTAACAATGGAAGAGGACATTCTGGCATATATAGAATGTAAAAACTCATAAATCAGTTTAATATGTCCAGTGGTACATTTTACAGGTTGTAAGAATGGCCACAAAGTTCTTATTCCCATCACTGTAACAACTGGTATTAGTGGGCTCTTACAACTACTTATTACTGGCTCTGCTATCTATAAAGAAAAAATCTATTGTTTCATTTCCCAGTTTTATTGGAATTAGAGGATTGACTGGGGATACCATCATATTTTCCCTGGTCTTTCTCAGTCATTGTCTGAATCCTCCAGCACCATGACATTAATGTCCTCTGATTGATCCTTCCCTTCCCTACTAGAGCATTAATTTTTCCAATGTCCTTGCTGTCTACAAACAGCGCATTGATTCAGGTCAAAAGGAGATGGCTTTCAGACCCCAAAACCTCTGTATATCCCTTTAACTTGTACTAATCTTTTTTCTTCTGCAGTAAAAAGGCATTCAATATAACCTGCATTTCCCCTCAATCAGGGCTATGAGGCAGCATGATATTTTCCAAATGTTGATAATTTCTTCCAGGATTCTCCCCATGTGAACCAACACATCATTTCCAATTCAACAAGACTGAAGTAGTAAATGTAACATGTGGTCAACCGTCTGACCTCACTGCCTGACTTAAAGACGCCTGTATTTTTTCTGTTTATATGTATGAAAAATATATATGTACATATATGCATATACCCTATATCACTTGTACTCATCTCCAAATTCATCAGCAAAGGTTCATGTTCCCTCAGGACTGAGCACCTACATGGGAAAAAGGGCTTCCACCATTTTTTACCACTTACTCTCTGCTCTGATGCATCAAAGGTACCTTTTCCTCTGATATCAAGCAGCTACCTGGTAGAAAAAAAATTCTTATATAATTTTTTTTTGTGCACACCATTGATTATTTCCCATGGAAGAAATGAAATATACTTGCCAGTCAAGGAATTCACACCTATTTTGTCCTTGCTCATGTCTCCAGAGCTTTGGCCCTTTGAGTCACTTATCACCTGGACACTGGAGAGAATGAGGTGGAGCACCTGATAAACTGGTTGATGTGCATGGGAATCCTGTCTGATCCCAATCTCCACTGCCTGGGACAGTAGGATGATCTGTTCAAGGCTTTATAGTTGTACAATCTAGGTCACCAAAACTGTTGTCCTTAAAGCAGGGCCCTTTCATATGGTGTGTGAGCCAATCAGCACCCTGAGTCCTGGGGGTCTTGGTCCAGCACATTATAATATAATTTACATACACAAATTACTCTCAGGCATATGTTTTTAAACATTATAATGATCTAAGGTAATCCAAGGTAGTATTTTCTTCCTATCAGCCACCACCAAGTTATTATCTAACTTTATATTAAATTCTGTTTGAATACTTCTGAAGAATTAATTGTCAACAAAATAAAAACTTAATGTATTTTTTTCTCCTGGGAAATCTTCACAGCTCCATTGCTCTGGCACCATATTGTCACGACTTCAAGACCTACCATAATTGCTGTGAGACTTTTTAAGTTCTTCTAACATCAACGCCACAGGCAAACCTCACTGTTAGTCATACCACTGATCAATTTATCTATTTATACACTGGTTTATCAATAAGGCATTAGTACAGAAAAATCTACTTAATACATGTGGGTTGCACCATGAAAAGTTATTAGCATTGGGAATTTCAATGAGTATAAATGAATATTTTAGAAATATGGCTAAGTACAAGCCAATTTCATCCTCATTGCAGAAGAACACTTGGAATTATAATCACATAAAAGTTTTCTGAATATATTTTGTCCTTGAACAAACTTGATCACCTGTTGCTGACCAACTTTAGCAAAAAAAAGCCACAGGACAATACACCTGAATATGGGATAAAACATTTTTACTCCAAGGGGTGTTGAACACAGGAAAAGGTCAGGGAGGTTGTGGAATTTAAATCCCTGGAGATATTCAGTTGACTGGCAGTCTTTGGCAGTGTGCTGTAACTGATCCTGCTTTAGCAGGGGTCTGGAAAAGAAGAATTCAGGGTGTCTCTTCCAACCTCAATCATTCTGTGTTTAGTAACAAATAATGACCTTTTCATTGTTAGTTACACAAGCAAAAAGCTATTTGACAAAAGAAATCATAATGACTGTGAACTTTGTCTACCAGGTTTACTCCTTCAAACTCCTTGTTCAAATGAAGGGCAAAACCAAATCAATTGAAAATATATTGCCCAGGATCCCTTCAATTTTTTGTGCATACCTGAAATATATTAATAAATACAAATATTTCAGAAAGGATTCATGTTCCCTGAGCACTAAAAGCTAAGGATTTTATGTAATTTAGGTCATTGAGATTGTCTAAAATCAGTGGGGAATTGTTTTAAAGTGAAATTAATGTCAATATAGGTGGAATCAGAAATAATCTCTGCTTTCTGTGGAAAGAGAAAAGACCAGCATAAAATCTATAATCTTGAAATTTCAATGCTTTTAGAGGACCAATGTTATGTCTAAATTTTCTTCCTACTGACCCGCCCCTGATGTTACTGTGCTTTTTTTGTCATTTGGTTTGGATTTTTACTGCTTTCCAACTTTTAAAAAATCAGAACAATCCTCTTCTTATTCAGAGTCTATATAAAGATAAAATTTTTATCAAATCTCTATTCATGTGTTTTCTACTTTAAGTCTTTGCTTCGTCTTAAAGAGTTTTTCAATATGATTATGTAGTCTACTATTTTTAATGTGCAGAATGCCTGGGAGTATATTCAGCCTGAATTCTTTGAATACATAAAAAGAAGAGACAATATTTTTATAATTCTTCAGTACTGAAAAGCACCTCAGAATTGCTGGGAGAGTGAGTGTGTTAGTGTTTAGTATTAAGAATAAGACTGCTAATGCTGCTCAAAAACTGTTTTAGGTACACAAGTAGATACAGGTAGGAAAATATTTTTAATTAAATAATTTTAATGAAGTAAAATTTCCCAAAATATTTTATGCCTTCTGTTTTGAGTTTATCCAAGCATTAGCATGAAAAACTAGAATGAAATTGTAAAAGCCTTAAGTTGTTCAAGTGTGTCAAGTTAAATGGTTAGATTTGGACTATTGTTCAAGTTACTTAAATATTATTTTAAAACTTTCACATTTACTTGACGTTTTCTAATTAGAAAATGTTTGAATTGCAAGTAAAACTTCTGTGAGGTTTTTTTTTTTTTAATTGTTATTATTGGTACAAACATGTATTTTAGACTTCAAGTAACTAGTCATGGTTTAAATAGTAATTTTCCTGAAATAGAGTGTTTATGCAATCTCACCATCAACAACTTTACAATAATTGTCAGCAAACCTGAGATACATATTATTTACATGGCTTTATCATTCTGGATCTTTAAGGATCCTCTGGCAAACGCTTTGATGAGTTAATAGATGATTTGTAAGGAAATGACTCATGTTAAGCTTTAATTTCACTTATAACAATAGCATAAGAGATTACATTGGTATTGCTTCCAAACAATGGGTAAATGCCGTGCTTAGCATTGTGTGCAAGCCTATTCAGAGTAATTAACAGGTGTGAATTGTTGTTTGCTGGGATAAGCCTCCCACTGCGCAGCACTTTTGCTGGCTGCAGGCTGCTTTCCTGCTGTATTACTGCTTCTAAACGAGTCAATCTCACTTTAATGTAAGATTTTACATATGTTAGTTCTTTGTACACTTGTCTGTTTTTAAAGTAGTTGAGGCAATAACAGTGAATCTTTTCAAAAAGCCTGTATTTCTGCAAGCTTCTGTTTACTTTGCATATCTCCAGCCTGTTTTGTTTCTCTCTTTTCAGCAGGGTTTTATTCAATTAAAAGGAACTGTTGTAGGAATTTGTAGGAATATCAGTATGTCTCCTTAACTGCAAGACTGAAGCCTGTTCTGTGGTTTATAAAATCAAAATCTGCTGCACTGGATTCTTAACCATGAGTTATATAAGAAAATTACAGAGATTACATACAAGCCTACAGACTTCTGTATCTATGGGCTCTCACATAGAATTTTTAATTTTGGTTTTGAAATTCTCATATTTTTTGCAAATTCCAGCGGGGTTCATCAGTAAAGACATAAAGGAAGTCCCCAGTTGTAAAAAGTTTGATGTTTTAGAATTTCAAATAAAAAGGCCCTCAACATTTTTGCAGTTTTGACATTAATTAATATTTCTTTATTTAAATTCCAGATTAAAACTTGTCCATAATGATTTTCTACTGTTTGTGTTCTAAATTTAGTTGAGGAATGGCAGGTCCAGATATAGAAAACACACAAACTAGTAACTTTCCCCATGTCCCTCTTTCACATCAGAATTATGTCACAGAATTGTTTTAAATGGTTTTACATTTCTATAATCTCATCAAAAGAAAAATTAGTGTCATACTAGTTGAATCTGTTTTTTTCATTTAAAACAACTAAGGTGTCAATTGATTTAAGTTATTGTAAAAATAACACCTTTACCACATTTTATATTTTGGTCTTCCTTGTTAGTATAGGTCTAAACACTTCTAGAGGTTATAGTTCATGTTTTTAACCAAATAAACTGTTAGGTAGTCTGACCTCGTTTATACCATCAATAATTTCAACCTCATAACTGAAAAGTTGGCCTAATTAGGAGATATGTGTAAATTTCTTTTAATGGGACCTCGGGACAATCACATTTCCTTGAACTTTCTGATACTGACTCACTGTGCTGATGACTTTTTCTGCCACTTTGGAAAATCCAGTTTGAAACTTACAAGTACAGATAAGTGATATGATTTGGTTTTGGTTGTTTTTTCCCTGAAGCCAATCTAACACCAGTACTTTATGGTGGCTGAAAGCTTGATGTTTTTGCTGATGTGTGGGCAGATCCCAGGGCATCAGTTTTCCCCTACTATCTCTGGCATCCAAGAAATACTGTTTTCCTGTTTTTAAACTGTGTATGTTTTTTCTGCACTCTAGTGTAGTCAAAAGGCTTTTTTCTTTCCCCTTTCTCCATACAAAGACTATTGTTATCTCTGAAATTCTCTGAAAAATATTGCAACAACTTAAATGTATTGTCCCTTCTCATATTTTAGTTCAGATGTCATTACTTGTTTTATACAAGAAAGAGCAAATCTAAATTACTACTACCCTCAGATTCCTTCCTCTGGAGAGAAAAATATATTTATGACACATTGTATTTTTTTTCTTATTTCTATTGGAGTGCTGGGTATCTTTGGTCATCACATATTTTGGACACACATTTGCTAGAAGACTGTAATCTGGACAAAGCATCCAAAGCTCCTTAGGACAGTTAAAGTGTTGATCTAAATGAGGCCAAAGAGATCCAATCAGGGTGTTGAACTCCATTTAAGGAAGAAATAATAAAAACCTTTGTTTTCTTTTGTTAGATGAGTGTGATTGTATTGTTAGACTGTTTAATTATTTGATAATATGGAATCTAATTTAAAAATGCATGGGATAGCTGTTTTTCCACCACCTCTATTCCAGAGTTCAGTTTAGTAACTAGCATTATTCTTTAGTTTTTTTTCCTAACTGCATCTTACAGTAATTCATCTGTTCTTACCTGAATCCTGTGGGGAATTATTTCTTAAATTGTGTTTCAGCTTTAGAAGATTAATGCAATGTCTCAACAATTTCACATTTGCACTGGTAGAGTTGAATAATGAAAAGAGCTGCTTCCTGAGTGTGGGCTCTCAGTGTGCAGCACAAAGTCAACACCAAGGCAAGATGTTTCTATTTGTAATTCCAATTTGTGCAAAGAGGGGAGCTGGGTGGGAAAATCTAAGAAGAAAATCTGAATCAATCTACTGCTTCTTACATTCAAGGCATAAATCAGTGCTGGAGGCAGAAGCTGAAGGGATACTCAGCTCAGGATTTTTGCTTTTTCTGGCTTCTGTGGTTTTTAATATGGCTGTCAGGTATCATGGTGATGAGTTCATTAGAGAGAGAAGGAGAGGATGAATTATTATTCCATCTACTAAAATCCCTTGACATTAGATGGAAATCTCTACTTTTCATCAAACAGCTTTACTAATATTATTGGACAGTGCAATATAAAATCCTTGTTTATAACACCAGAAAGAGCTCAATGTGTGACCGATGTTACATATGTACACCTCACCTTTTCAAATTGACCCTGGCTACTTGCTCTAAATAAGAATACCCAATGCAATGTAGTCGCTGCTCCTATGTGATTTCTGCATTACAACATTAATTTCTGGAGGAAAAGGCCCTCCTTTATACCCACTGAAATACCTTCATTATAAATTGAGAACATACCTTTTGCAATCTTGCTTTATTGAGAAAATAAAATTTCATGCATTTCTGTTTCTCTTTTTGAGGACATATGCTCCATAATGAGATGCCTGCACTTTCTTTAAGGCCAAATGTTTTGAACTCCTGAAAGGCTTTTATGCTGAATAGATTTTTTTTTAATCCTTTGGAAAGTTCTGTGTTTTGAAGCACATTGGACAAAGCTTTTGTAAATGTGCCTTCACTCAAAATAGAGATTCTCTATGTAGATTTATTACTATTCTTCATTTATGTTCATAACTGTTAATAATAACACTTCATGTATTTTTTCAGACAATGTACACATGCTGATAATTTATACAAACTGGTTAGAAAAAAAGGGGAAAGAAAGCTGTCAGAAGTATGTTCCTTTTCTTCTTCACTTACTTTACTCTCTCAGCAGTTTTATTCTCCTGTTTAAAAATGTGAATATTACATGTCAATTACTACAGAAGAGATTTATGAGATTTATCAATATTGGCTGATAATAAAAAATAAAATAAAAAAAAGGTTAAAATTATTTAGTCTACCTTGATCTATATGTTGGTCTGGATCACCATGAGGAATTATTTAATGAAATTATTTCACTGCCTGAAATATTTTGGAAAATGTCAGATGTAGACCTGTAGACAAAGTCATACTGAACAGTCAAAAATATTTAAGTAAGCAATAATTCAATCATTAGATATTTTTTCCAATCTCATGTACTCTCTCTCTCACTCTCTCTCATGTCAATTTCTTCTCGCTCATGTTAATTACCCAAGAGAAATACAGAACAAATACCTTTGTCTTAAACAGAAGAGATTGCTTTTGTATTTATTTGTGCATTGATAAATATTTTGCTGGTTTTGCAGATTTTGAAAGAAAATGTGTGTATTGGGAAATGGATCCTCTTTGTTAAGTGTGCAAAAAATAGACACTGACTAGTTAAACACTGGCATTAAGCAAAAATATGCTGCATTTCATTGTTATCATATTACATTCTCAACATATATTTAATTTTAAATCTCATTCTCAATTTTTATTCTCATTTTCTCATTATGTTTTAATCCTACTGCACCCTGGAAGACAAGATAAAAGTTGCTGCCAAGTGCAGTCATAAAAAGTGAGAAGGGATAAAGCATTTTTATTTTTCATTAAGAGTCTTTTCCCAATACTTAATAATGTCCTTTATATCCATCATCATACATAGCTACTAAGACTGGACACATCTATTGGCAAGTGGCTAATACCTGGATTTAGAATATGATATTCAGGGAGAGTGGAAATAGGCTAGCTGGAACATATCTCTGTAAAGACTGAAAATCCTTTCAAGAATCTCAGTAAGTTACCAGCTTGTTGTCATATTTGTAAATAAACAGAATTATTTTTGTAATAATTCAGCAGTGTGTGACATTTATTTTAGCTAGAGATCTGAAGAACAGCTTTAGGGCTGAGCAGTGACTATATAAATATAAACACTGAGACAAGCAGACAGATTTCCTCTCTATATCATGAGAGCACATGTTGTATCAATGCCAAGCCAACAAGCTTTATATACAAGAGAATGATTTCAAAAAAGAAAAAATAGAAAAGCAGCACTGACCTTATGAGCTTCTGGCATTCTCTCTTCTCTGATGAAGAGATGTTTCCTATCTGGACAGCACAGAAAAAGGTTTTATGAATAATTGCTTGGCATACTCATTCTTTCAAGTTGCCATGTTGTGCTGGGGTAATCGAGTGTCCCATTTCAAGTTAAGCTGGATTTATTGGGACAAGCAGAATTATTGACTGTAAGAAGAAAATTATAATATTTTCCATTGTTATGAATGCAAATAAATTTAATTTTAGAATATGTTTAGAATAAAATTTTGGTTTGGGGGAGTTTTTTGTTTTCTGTATTATGGCAGGGATGTGTTCTCCAACAAATTTAATATTTCAGGCATTGAATCCTGTAAGCATTACTCCTGAGTACTGTGAAAAGACTCTCATCTTAGTTCTGATCCAAATATTCTTGGATCAGAATATTTTTTGACACTGGCAGAGTCAAAAGAAGCTTGAGGAAATTCCAAGACGCTCAACCCATTTTTAAGTTAAGATTGACTTTAATGATTATTGCTCATTAAAATACCAATGTAAGTTTTCAGAAACACAGTTGGCTTTTATAACAATGCATACCCATATCAGTGAAAAGAGGGTATAGTATGTGGATATGTTTGACGTAGAGCGAGTGGTGATAAGAGTAAGGGGAAAGCTGTCTAAGTGCCAAGCCCTTCATGAGAAAAGCTCAGAGTATACTTCAGACAGAGTGGAAGCATTCAGCAAATTGTTGAAACCCCTGGTCTGGGACATCCCATATGTGTCTGCTGTCTAGCTGCAGAATTGCTCCAGGCACATTCGCCTCCCATGTGGACTGCCATAAATACCTTGTCAAGGCATGCAGATACCTTTATAAATTATGTCACAAAATGCTACTCCTATAGGAGAACCCCAAGGGCAGCAAAGCTTGAAAATGAAATCAAAGTGTAATGGCAGCCCCAGTACTGGAAAATCAAAATCAACATTAATGGATTTATAGAGAATGGAACAGAATAGTTATACAGCTTTTTCTCAATCTATTTTTTTTTGTCTTCCTGAATGCTTACTGGTGTATGTCTAATGAATATCTCTTGTACTCAGTAAAAGATGGCAAACCGTATGTGTCAGGACGGGCCAGCATACGGCTTCTTTTTTAGGGAGGTATATTGGTTTATTGACAAGGACTTGCTTGATTTTTTGCACAGGGGCAATTGATTGTTAGAAAGGCTGAAGATCTCTGTTCTATTCATATCTAGGTATATTCTTTAACAAAAAAAACTATCAGATATGAAAAAATATGTTTATCTTAGGCCTAGAGACATACACTTCTAAGCAGTATTCTGTAGCCAATCTGCTTCACATAAATCCCAGGATGTCTCGGTTTTATATGGCACAAAATTTATTTTTGTCTGAGTAGCTGGCGTAGTGTTGTTTTTTTTTTTTTTTTTTTTTTTTTTTTTTTTTTTAACTTAGTATAAAATAATGCTGATTACACCCTGAAATTTTGCTTTAAGATAAGTAGTGCTTGTCCTAGGTCAAGGACTTTTCAGCATCTTGTGCTCTGACAGGGAGGAGCTGCACAAAAAGATGGGAGGGAACACAGCCAGAACAGGTGACACAAAGAGGCCAAAGGGATATTCCATAACACAGAATGTCATGCCTAGTATATAGACTGGGGGGAGTTACCCAAAAAGGAGATAATTGCTGCTAGGTAGTGGGCTGTCAGTCAGGGGATGGTGAAAAATTGTATTGTACATCATTAGTTTCTCTACACTCTCTCTCCTCAGTACTACAATTACTATTGTCATTGTTGGTATGATCAGGTTGTTGTTGTTGTTGTTACGATTGTTACTGTTATTATATTTTGTTTCAGTTATGAAATTGCTCTTCTCTCAAACCTTGGGCTTTAAGCTTTCCCTCCAATTCTCCTCCCCACCAGGACAAGGTGGAGTGGAGTGAGTGAGCAGCTGCCTGGAACTTGGTTGCTGTCTGGGGTTAAAGCACAACATAAGGAAAACCCTAAGAGGAATGACTGAGTTGTGACACCAAATAGAAAGATTTAACACATGAGCAAATTTCTGTTCATACCATCTGCTGAAAAGGACCCAACAACCTCAGAATTTGCAGTGGAATCCAAAGTGTGGTTCATGGAAACTGTTTTTCCATAGGACACAGGGAGCTGAGCTCAGACCAGTGAAGCAGTATCTATAAAAGATTAGTTACAGAGCAACCTTGCTTTCTCTATAGACTATAATTCCTACACACATAAAGTAATAAAAATGAACATAAGAATGTTTCTGGTGCTTTATGATTTAGTTTCCTTTTTTTAGTGGAGGGAGGGAATTATGCCACTGATCAAAAATGTAGGATTGTTACTGCAAGGCAATGAAACTGCAGTTTTGCATTTACCATATCCAGGCAGCATCTAGTGAAACCAATTTTTTCAGGGCAAAATTATAATTGGCATTAAATCTTCATAATTTAGCATAGCAACCAGAAAACTAAGTCTTGATGCTTACCTCAAACGCTTAGATTTTTTTATTTGCACTGTTTGAATTGCAGTGCAGCCAAGGAGACCTGTGACATCTATCAGTTGTAAGCATTTCCACTAAGTAGGAAAAAATTACTAATAATGTGCCTTGAACCTAAATATAAGCATCCTAAAGTAATTTTAACTAACAACTATATACAAGTACTTCATAAAACTGTCATAACATAGCCAGACACAATGGATAAATGTTTTAAGTGAGCATATGAGCAGAGTAAACACCAGCAAGTGTGAATCACCAAGGACCACACATCTGGTCATATAACATTCTATACTCACACCTACTTTAGAATATAAAGGTTTTGTGATGAGTGAACTTGGTAAATTTTATTTTAAAATCTGATGTTAATGTGATGTATAAGTCCTCTACACTTCCACCACAGTGATATCTAATTCCCTGATTCATGCATTGTCTAACATATTTGCTTGCAACAAGAACGTCACGAGACATTTTGTTCGGTTTCCTGTTGAACCAGGTATCCTTATTTTTACACTGGGTCATTAATGTGAACACAACTTAGAGTTGTGGCCTTTTGGCATGGTCTTCCCATTTCTTTATGGCATATGGATGTTTCCTTCCCTTTCAGTAACACAGTTGACTAAAATAATAGGTTTTACCAAAAGCAGAGCAGCAAAAAGATATTCTCTTATCTATCCTGCAGTGTGGAAGAGGATAATAAGATAGAAAAAACTGTTAATTAGTAACAATTCTGTCAGAGGTCATTGCGGAGTTCCATTCTTTTCCCCGGCCCCGTGCAGTTCTGGTGCCTGGAGTGGCACCGCCTCTCGGTGGGACTCAGGCTTGCCGCTTTTCCCCAGATGTGCCTCCGTTTTGCGGTCCGGGCGGGGCTGGCCGCGGTTTCAACTGCCACGAGCAAGGGACTTTGGCAAAGAGGCGAAGAACTGTCCAATTCACCCACGAAGGAGGCTGAAAGTCTTTTAATGGCTGCGGGAGCTGCAGCAGAGAAGTCGCGACCTGCCTCCAGCGCCCACGTGGGGGAATGTGGCCCCGAGTTTCGGGAGGTGCGGGGTTTTATCGGGGGCAGGGCGAGGAGAGCAGAAGCCCTCTGGACAATGGGGACAGGCGCTGTGGCAATGACGAGGACCACGGTGGCAATGGGGACGCGACAGGGGCGGAACCCGGGCTCTGGGACGAACGGGGTTGCAGGATCAGGATGACAGACACCGAAGTCTCCGGACGGGACGGGGAGTGGTCACAGGAGTGACGGGCTGAAGGTCCAACAGTAAGAGACCCAGAGCGGGCTGCCACAGGGGTGAGAAACACGGGGGGTGCGCGAGGGTACACAGAGCTCGGCTAGCTAACATAGATTACAACCCCTAATCTACACCCAAATCCGGGATGCCACAGGTCATCTAGGTCAGGATAGTGCTGCTGTCAGATTTCTTAAAGAAAGGTTTCCTTTGAGTAAAGAGTTTTTATTCCTGTACATGGGAAGGGAGGTGACTGTTTCTTGCATCTCTGTGTTAGCAGCTATGAATGATTACAAAACATGAAGGCAAATAAATAGGAAAGTGGCTATTATGTAAACACAAGGGATGTGGAATTCTCTCTCTCTAGAGCTGCAGCTGTTTGAAAAATGTGTTTAATAAAGCCTCACACATTTTTAAACTGACTAGTATTTTAAGGCAGAGCAAGAGTAAGGTCCAGATCACTGTTCAGGTTCTTAACTAAGTCATCAGTTGCTTTAGAAAAGTTGTTGGAAGGCTGTACAAAACAAGAAAGTATTATTTTTTATGTCTCTTTGTCTTTCTCAAAATATGTGTATGCCTATGTGTATCTCATTACCTGCTACTGAACAGCATGACCATCCTATCAATGGTGTCATTTTACCACCTGCTTCCCTGTGATCACAGTTTATTAACACTTTAAGCATAGACTCTGTGGTTTAAATTTGCTAGTCTGCAATATGCAGCAATCCAGTTATCTATGTTTCAGAAATGTTGCTTTCCAAGTACCCAATGATTAAAAAAAAAAAAGAAAAAAGAAAAAGGAAAAAAAAAAAAAAAAAAAAGAGGGAGAGTGCCAGGCCATTTATTCTTTCTCCCGTGATTTTCTTTACATGGAAAGGCCTGACATTTTTATGCTATTTGCTCTCTGCTTCCAAAACATGGGTTCTCTTTCCATTTTTCTTTCTTCATGTAGATGTCCCACCAATTTGCAATCCATTTATTTTCTCTGTTTGACAACTCCTGTCACTTGTGTGCCTTCTGTGTAAAAACACACCTTTCTTTTCCTATTTGTTAGTCACATGCTCACGGTTATGCAAAATGTTAATAGATTCTGGGTGGCTATGCCATCACAGTGTTGTAAAATACTTTTATAGACTTATTTGCAACCTATATTTATGTTTGTCTTCAAGGCTCAGTAATACCAGTATCACCCTACCTAATGCACGTCATATTTATAGGTGTTGCAAGTCAGCTTTGGATGCATTCCTGAAGCCTTTTTATTTCCCAAGGTGTTAAGATGCCTAATATCTCCTGAGAGATGTATTTCAAAAGCATGTCTCTTTTGCTCCACTTTTCCAATAAGATTTCTTTTTTTAAGCACTAAATGATACTACATATTTAGGTAGTTATCCTAGGATTCCTCTGGCCTAACTTTAGCTTAGATTTGATGTCTTATTTTTAGATGAATATTCTCCTGTGCTTCATCCATAGTCAAGAGAAAGAGAGGCACAACAAGAAGCGATTAATCTCTTCCTAAAATAGATGTTTCAAGTAGGTGGGCTTCATCACAAGTAACTAGCACTTCAGCTGTAAAAAATTCAATCTAGATTTGATTAAAAAAAAGACATAGCTATCCATAAAAGGGAATTTATAAGGTTTCTACCCTTTCTCATGCAAACCATAAAAACTATAAAATTAGACTTTGGTTATATCATTCTCTATCATTCAATGTATGCTAATGCTCAATTTTCATTTTTACACTGAATAAATTAACTGCTATGCTATTGCAGGAAGCAGATGAATGATGCTGCTTTTTAAGGCCTATAAAATGGATCCATAATTACCCCTTACACAAGGTACAGACAACGTGCTAGGTAAAAAGTGACTTACTATTAAAACAGTTCAAATTTCACAGTAATGCAGAGATTGAAAAAGTTTGATTCATTTGTTGTCTTGCCAGTACTACTGTTGCTACAGCTACTGGTATCTTTGATAATCTGAAACATTTAGAAAAGGTTTCACAGGGCATCTTTTTAACTTAATGATTATCATGAAGCCTTGCTAACATTGCATAGGGGTGACAGAAGAGGAATATATTAATTAGTATCCAATGTAGCCTTGGACAGATGATTCATGCTCTATCAGGATGAAAGTACTTATGCTATTATTGTCTTTTAAAACTTGAATAAGAAAAATTTGTAAGTTCTGTTATCCTATCATGCAGTTCTGTAGTTCAGCTACTGCATTGCAAAACCTGAATTCTGCACATTTCATATTGTAATCATCTATGACCATAACTTATCAGAAAGAAAAGCAAGTATCTTCTAATTTTCCTCCTTAGAGATGATGGTAAAACTTCAGTTATTCAGTTTCTCTTTGCATTCCCTGACTGCAGTCCTTTCAGATTGCAACATGAATGTTTTTCCAGGTGAGAGCAAGCAAAGATTTTTTAGGTGCTACTCTGTAAAAGTATTACAAGCTGCCATTACCACACTCTGCTTTCAAACAGGGGAAAATTCTTCAGTTCATCACAACAGTTTGACATTTTTGAGTTTCATTTATGTTTTACTTTTTCTGATGACAAATCCGCAGTCCATGAAAGTTTCCATTGAATCTATTATGTGAATTCTACAGAACTGAGCAGATATTCAATGATCAAATGTGGTGACTTCCCTACCTGGTGATAAAATCCTCTTTAGGAGGTGTTTATCCTTGACTTTGATATGAATTTTATCCTTTTAGCTCTTACTGGCATGGAGATTTGTAGTATAACCACTGGGGACAGTATGAACAGAGAACAATTTGAAATAGCAGGGCATAAAAGCACAAGGACAAAAGGCAGAAGGCTTTGCTGGCACCCAGACCAACAGAGTAGTAGGGGCACAGGATATGCACAGGCAGCTTCTCAGGACACAGAACTAAAGAACAGAAGAGAAACCCAAGAAAAAGGGTCAGCCTCTACTGTGCGTTTTGTTTCTTTCACCTAAGAGTTTTCTCTCTGAAAGTCTCGTAAACATTTTGGGATTGTTTTTATTATTTTTTTTAAGGTGACTTTTTTTTTCCCCATTGAATGAATTGTTTGTAGGCAGATAAGGCTTACACCAATCCCAGACAAGCAAATTAAAAATCACATTTAAATATGGCATAAAACTAATCTTCTTTTTTTTATTAGTATTATTAGCTATATTGCCTATGACCTTTTGGGAATTAATAATGGCCAAATTGTATATCTTGGGTTGGTATAAGTACCCAAACCATCTCAAATTCTGTTTAAATATATGACCAAGTTGAAAGTCCTGAAGGCAGTTACATGAATATTCATTCAATTTAGAAACAACAAGGGTAGTGTCCATTGTTGATAAATAATTGTATTATGTAGCAGAAGTGGACAAGTCAAGTAGTTTAGTTTCATATTAGGCTGTGCACCTACTGTACTGTTGATTCTAGTCCAGATTCCTGCTTTATTGAGGCTGTAGAAAATTTGGAACACTATATGACAAACACTTGGAAGGCACTGGAAGAGTATTGATGCCTTGAGAGGCTGACCTAAAACAGAGACTAGACAGAGTTAAAAGAATAAAGTAGGTATTTATTAAAAGGCCTTGAAGGATACACCTTGGGTAGTACAAGAGCCCAGCCATGGCTACAGACAAGTTGGACCCAAAATGGTCACAAAATTGACAACCCATCACAAGGTTTCAAACTTTTATAAGTTTTTGGTCTATTTGCATACTGGAGTTAATCGTCCAATTACAGCTTCAGGTTAAGAAGTCCCATCCTCTCTGCTCTCTTCAGTTGCCCATTGTTTATACCTTTTGGCCCGAAGCTGTAATGGTTGTCCTTGGTCTCAAGCTGGAAAAGGATTGTTTTGGGTACCTACCCTGTGAAGAGAACTTGCTAACACTCATTATGAAGCTCAGAGCTACACACCTAGGCAGCACAGAACCTGAAATATGTGAAAGTGAAAACTTAAGGCATCCTGGGTTTGAAGTAACGTGAAGCTGCGCATCAGTATAACAGGGTCAGTATGTAGCTAGGTGGGTCTGGATTAAACTGGAGAGCTCAACTATCTCTCCCTGCCACCTACTTGCCTTGTAGATGCTGAGTATACCTCCCTTAAATCTCAGGAATGTAATGCAGAGTTTCTAGCCTCCTATTTGAGTAGGAAGATATTCCATGAAAAAGGATGGCATGAAGGGATTGAGAAGAGGCTGACCTACAGGCAAAAGAGTGGAGGGATGGACAAATACACATTACAAAAGAAGATAATTCAGTGTGTGACAGGTTTTTAAGCTGATTTTTCCACTCAGGTCTCATGAAAGACGTATGAAAAACAAAAATGATAAAAAAATTTTTTTCTGACCAGAGCATGATCCATATGGTAGCTTCTTCTTTGTCTTTTCTGCCAATGTTGCAGATGATAAAAGACTTTAATATTATTTTAAAATGTTGACATCTGGACAGCTCAAAGCATACAATAAAAAATCTCGATGTAGTTACTAAGTAAATGTTCTTACTTATTTCACTTTCTCATGTAAAAACAAAAAAAAGAAAGAAAAAAAACTTCTTGAAAATACTACATACAGTTACCATGGCAACAAAAGTTGCTCAAATCACAGGAGTCTCTGTTAGAATCTTTAAAATATATAATTTTTAACTCTGGCCAAGGCTCTTTACATATCAATTTTAATATAAAGTGATTATTCTCTCTCCAGTACTACAAGAGTAATAAACTGAGATTTACCACTAGTATATACTGAAAAACTAAGTGTACTACATAAATTTAAAGGAAAAAAGGGAAGAAAACAAGCTGCCTTGTCACAACCTCACATAAAGTGTTGGCTATTTTACTTAGTAAATGGTTCTAAAATACCTCAACAACCTTCTATAAAAATAAGATTTGGCATGGTACTAGACTGATGTTGGAAATCTAGGCCTCACTCAGTCACCAAACAACTGATATATATTACATTTCTGAATCATTCTTTCAAAAATCCACACAGTGCCATGGCATAGCACTTAAAATTATATTTTAGGAAACCTGACATTTCATTTGTTTTTACCGAAACTTTTCCCAAGACTTTGCCTGTTGCATCCCAGGTTTGGGTTCAGATTAGGAGTTCTGATATATGTTAGTTAGTCGGTTCTGTGCACCCCTGCTTACCCCCATGTTCCCACCGTGGTGGTCCGCTCCGGGTCACTTATCATTGGAACATCACCATGTCAATCCTGTAACCACCCCCCCTGTCCACTCCTGAGAGTTCTGTGTCTGTTACCCCTCTCCTGCATTCCCATTCGTCCTGGAATCCAGCATACACCCCCATCGTGTTCCCATCGGTTACTGTAGTCCACATCACTCCCCATTGTCTGTCCCCATTGGGCGAGGGGGGTTTCTGCCCCTGTCGGCCCACCCCCTATAAAACCCCACATGTCCCTTTGTTCGGGGCCACTCCTGCCCATGCTGGTTTGGGAACAGCTGCATCGTCCACCGCTGCAGCCACACGGGAATAAAGAGTTCTCAGCCATGTGAGCAGGGTGCACCATTCTCTCACCCTTTGTCTCGCCTCAGCGTCTGGCTATGGCAAGGCAGACCCACGCGGAGTCTCAGCCCTAGAGCTCCGCACACACGTGGTGGCCCCAGTCCGGCCCAGAAGCAGTGTGCCAGCCGGGCACCCCCGCTGCCTGGGACCGGGGGGAAGAAAAGCGAAATGTCGCATTTGCCAAATCCTGTTCTTCAGTATTTCTCTCAAAACAAATATCTTTCCTATCTAGCTGAGCAACTCTCATGTCACACAGATATTTCAGTCAAGGAAAATTTGATGTTTCTACAGTTTATCTCAGCCACTGCAGTTTAGGACACAGAGGATTCTGATTTTGGTTTAGTTCTTACAACAAATATTCCCGATACAAATTAATTCCAGATATATTCATTAAATGCTGTGATTAGGAACATTCATAAAATGATAGGTATCACAGATGAGGACTTGCTTACATGACAGCTTGTGCATTTGAGCAAAAGGTAAAGAAAGAAGGAAATACTGCCATGCAACATCAAAGCAGAGGTAACATTGTCTTTCATACTTAAACTGCCTATCTGTGAAGTTTAGAGGTAAAAACAGGAAGTGAACTAGATGATCTACTAAAGTTTCTTCTAAACTTTTTCTGTGATTGATCTGCTTTAAAATTTTCTTTCTGATCTGTTCCTCTAACACCTTTCTGTAAGTGTTCTACATACCTTGTTTCTTATTCCCTTGGATGTTCCAAAGGAAAAAATACAGTCCATTCAAACAAGAAGAAAAGTTACCACCCATTCAATTAAAAGTGTATTTGAATGTAAGTTAGGGAACAGGTTTTGCCCTTCTTCAGCTGAGAATAGATGAAAAGTTCATTATGAAATTGTCATATTAATGATGTCCTTGTTCCATATATATTTTAAAAGCGAGAAAGACAAAACCTCTGACAACATAATTCCATCAGAAAATACCTTAAAAGAATTTTTTATCCTCAACCCACACCTCTAAGAGAATCAATCTTTCTTTACCAAAAGACCTTGTTCTACCTAGTAATATTATTTTTGTCCCCAGGGTAGTCTCTGACTTTCAGAGTCTGACAGCTTCATCAAAGTTTTCGAATTACATTTTTTTCTCTGTTTCAAAGCAGAAGATTTTTGCTAACCTCTAACTGGAACCAGGGCACCAGCACTTAACCACTGGAGCCTGGTGATGATGACGTTTTTATGCTAACCCTTTCACATCAGTATTTTGTATTGTCTTTATTTTTAAACTATATTCATTACAATAGATGTAGGTGTTTGAGTCAGAAGATTGTGTAGGCATGAGTGGGATAAAAATGAAAACCATGTGATTAAATCATGGTTTTGGAGAATTCACTGTTGCATATAATGTGCTAGACTCAGACAGAAAAATGCTACTGCTGCTTTAAGGAGTATATGGAACAACTTCTGATTGCTTTGTGTCTGCATGTGTATGGAAATCACATCAGTATGACTCAGCCTTTCAGTGAATTTTAGCTGCTTGTGTTCCACTGCATAGACACAATATTTAAAGATGTAATTTAAATAAAACTGCAATTTTTCAAAGTCACAGAAATTAGACACACTTGGACATGGTGGCTGTTTTTCTTGGCCAGTTAAACTGGAAGATATCTGGTGCAATTAAAGAAATCTGTTGTGTTTTTAATGACTAAAAATCATGCAGAACACCTGTAACAGAATTTAACTTGAGTCAGACCACGACCCACAGTCCAGAACTTGGCTGTTCTTGGAGTTTAAGATGAGTGGGGTAAAATGGGGCAGGAGTAGAAACACCATGTCAGACCACCTACAAGACTGTTCACAGCTCCTGCTAATATACATGACAGGTAATTTGTGCTAAACCAAATACGTGTCATTAGAAAGGCTCAAAACAAACCATTACAGTACAAACCAGACAGTCTTTCATTCACAGAGAGTGTAGATATTCATGGTTTTTTTTCAAGCCACTGCCTTTGTAAGTGTTGTAAAGCTACTGTTTTCTGTCACATCTGCAAGCAAATTAAGAAACACTTTGAATGCATAAGCCTGAACATATTTCATATGAACTTTTTCCATAACGGGAATCATTCTAACATGCACGTGAAAAATAATGAAAAGCTAGTACACATATTTGCAATAAAAAACCTGTATGCTCAAAATAGGAGGTAAATATTTGAAAATAAAACTTCTTGGTATTTGTAATAATCTTCTTCCCCTATCAGTCTATAAATTCATCCTTGTAATTCCTTTCTTCATTTCCTTCTTTGCCATCATATTAAAGCTCTCATTCTCACCTTCAAAGCCCTGTGGAATATTATGTGACCTTATATCTCAGTATATCCCTCTTCATTTTGTTTGTGCTGCTGTAGTTACTGATGCCAATATTCCTATTCATATTTTCAGGCTTTCTACCATACATTTCCACGTATAGAAAACAATTAATAAAATTCAGACTTTGCACAGAGACTCAAACTCTATGTCAAAGAGAACTTTTCTGTTGTAGGTTGGGTTGGTTTAGTCAGGGATTTTATTAGTGTTAGGTAGGCTTATTTCTTGTACCCTTATTTTCCCTCACAGTGGTTTGCTCCAGGTTGTTTACCAGGAGAGCTCACCTGTCAATCTTCTCACTCCTCCCAAGTTTTCTCCTTATTTGGTTCTGTCAATCAGGGGTTGTCACTCCTTGTTGGGGTCAATCTTGTAACCACTCCCTGCTTCTTCACAGAAAGTTCTGTGTCAATCACCCCACCTTTGCATTTCTATTTGTCCTAAAATGCTGTACCCACCACTGTTATGTCACCATTGGTTGTGAAACCATATCTCGGTTTAACCCCATAGGGTGAGACAAGTTTCCACCCCTGTCCGCCCACTCCCTATTCTATCTGCTTCAATCTTTTGTCCATGGCCATTTTGCCTTGCAATGAGCTGAGAGCCATTCGCTCCGACCATGCATAGGAGAATGAAAGTTCTGTTTCACAGGCAAAGTGTCTTCCTCTCTTCCCTTTGCTTCCTCTCAGCGTGAAGCTACCAAAGCTGCGTTACCCACACCGGGGCACTCCGCAACCCTGGAGTGCCCGCTCACGTGGCAGCTATGGCCTCACAAGGCAGTGCTAGCCGGAGCTTTTACTGCTTGAGGTCGTAATGGGCAACCGCCGCACTTTTCTACATGTAGAGATTTTGTAAGAGAAATATAAGTATTATTAAATTTCAACTCCAAGCTGACAAATGTCTCAGCATGCTCACATTTTTTTTATTTTTATTTTTTTGGCTGAAATCTTTCTGTGTAAATCCTGGTAATGTATATTTGACAGAACACGTGCCAACTGGAAACTAAATTTCCATAGTTGAAAAGAGAAGCCCATTACGTTTTTTCCTTTAGCAATGCAGAGCTTCATTGAGGACTGAAACACAGTTTAGAACTCCAGTGCCCCTTACACATGTATGTGATGCAGTGGGGTATTACCTTTGTCTCTGGATCTACCTGTTGGTCCTGACTTTATATATGATCTTGGTTTAGTAGTGTGGCTATAGATAAAAATCACATGCTGTGGAGTATTCTTATGTTAAATCCAGACCGAGAGATTAATCTACATATGTAATTTCTGTTGTGAATAAAAGTGAGAAATTCTTCTGAGCTCAAATTCATAGTAAGTAAATGAGTTTCTGGAGGGCTCTAACTTTCTCTTTGCTGCAGAGGAAACTTATAGCATTACCAGGCTAAAATATACTCACTAAATAAGGAATTTAATATTAAAAACCTTCTGATTTTCCACCAGAATTGCTATTTTAATTAATGAAGTTATCAGCTAACACATTTTCATATTTCTTTTAAACCAGATCCCACTGAATATACAGAAATTTCATTCTGATAACAGTGTGTCAAAAAGGCTTTACATTGGTAGCTCTAGATTGGGGGTGGTAGCTTGTATAAAATTAGTGCAACTATCACTCATAAACACTCCAAGATTATAGGGGAGTGGAAAAGTCAGGATGAAATTGGGCTAGGATTCAACAGGAAGCATCAATTATGTGTGTCATCAGTGCCTTTTTATAAGCTAAATAAAAGTAAGCAGTTCAGTTTTGTTTATTTGTGTGCTGTTTAGCTGGTCACAAGTCAGAAATGGTAGAGCAAGAACCACCCTCCTCTTCTGTAGCAACAGTAACCTCTACTTCTCCATACTTGACATTGGAAAATGTTCATAATAATGCAAACACCAACAGATAGCAAAACAAATGCTGAGTCACTTTAGTTATTTATTCTTCATCCTTTCCAGAAGGTCTCAAGTAACAATCCACTATCTGAATCACCATCTTTGTAGCACTAAGTCAATAACTTGAAATGGTTCAGTGATCTGGAGCAGTACTTAGACTATTCAGCTGCAAACACAAATTACCTCATTAGTAATGATAAAACCAAGAATAAACTGAAATTTTGTGTGTATTCTTCAGCCAGTCCTTCATGGTATAGCAATTTGGTTGATTTCAGTTATTATTTCTGTATTAGATTCAGTTTGTACCTGACCAGGTTAGCATCAGACTAGAAAGCCTGGACTATCAGAGCAGACTCAGAAGAGAGAGGACAGCTGGTTGCAGGCTGCTTGTTCCTGCTTCTAGAAGTCCAGCAGGAAGTGGAGGGCGCTAGCACAGAAGGAAGTTGTGAGGATTATGTCTGCATGATGACAGGAGCTGTTTCTGGCAATCAAACATGAAAACAGCTGGACCACTAGCTGGTACAAACCCTCTGCAAAACTGATAGTTTCTTATACATAGTCTATCTGGTAAGTCCCTGAAGTTATTCCCTTAAAAAAATCCCTGGACTCTGAACCCTAATGACAAATTTGGGTGCCCCATGGCCACACTGGGTGCCATGTGCCCATTCCAAGTGCCCCATGGTAGCACCCTCTATCCCATTACCATGTTGGGTGCCCATGACCACAGCCACCTCAGGGATACAGCTCTGTTTAGGAAAGCACTGTAAGGTGGGGAAAAAACATTAAACCCTTTCCACACAAATGTTCTTGTTGAAATCACAGTTTGACTTCTTCCTTCATTATATGTTGCACCATTTCAGGGTTGCCAGGGAAAAATGTGCCACCAGGGGATTGTAGTATATCCTTAATATCCCAAGGAAAATTGCACATGGTATCTTTCATGTTTTTCTCACAGATGGCATCTATTATTGTGGTGTTTTTAAAAATTCCCTGAGGTGAAAATGGATGACAGCATCATCCTTTCAAATTGTCAGAAGGATAAAATTCAAAACATTTATAATAAGTGGATGAGAACTTTCTTATTTGTTGTGCTGTTGAAATTTGGTTTATCTAAATTCTACCGTACAGCCATCGCTGGGACCAACCCATGATATTTTCTGCATTGTCCTCGTGTGCTCAAAGCTGAACCCAATTAGCGAGTTCTGATTTAAGGGGCTTTTTACAGGACATTTTATTCTAGTTTCTCAGTCTCCATGTTATCAAAAATTCATATTCAAATTAATCTGAATTACCTCTAGAGTTCTAATACTCCAGTGCTAAGAATCTGGCAAGTTTTAAAGTCAGAACTTTGTATTTCAAGATTGCTAGCCTGCTAAAATCATGAAAGTTGGTGAGATATTAGACTAGGCTAGGTAGAAAGGTAGATTCACTGAATTCACATTACGTTTGCATTGCAAAAATTGTACATGCCTGCAGTATGAGCATCTCATATTTCTTAATTATAAATGGTGAAATAATTCATTTTATATATGTAGTACATTATTTTCTTTTCTTATTTTTCTCTCTTTCCCGTCTGCATACCATTGAACAAAGATGGGATCGGCCAATTTGTTTTTATTTCTTTTGTGATTACTGTTACTGTTGATACTAAAAGACTCAGTTGTTATGACTGACATCGAATCCTCCCTATTCCTTGTTTTATTTTATCCATGAGTTATGCCCTAGCTAACAGACAATAAACAGTTTGGGAATGGATTATTGTTCTCAGCCAGTTTGTACATAGCCCTACACAACAGGCCTAGAATTGATTGTGACAATTAATATTCCTGTGATGGGAATACTTAGCATATTTAACATTTGTAGAGCTATAAAAAAGGTCAGTTTGGAGGGATTTTTTGTTTGGTTTTGTTGATGTTTTTGTTTGTTTGTTTTTTTGTTTCTGGATTGCTGACTGAACAAGCCAAACAAAAAAAAGAGAAGAGGTGGAAGGGGGGAAATGAGAGGGGTTTCAGGTAAAACACTGCAACCTGAGAATCAAGTGCTTAGACTGAGCAACATGTGCTCCATGTACAATAACGGGAAACAGGTTTATTCAGAAGATGATTCATCCTAATTCTGTGAACAGCTATATAAAGATGAAAAATATTTAGAAATAAGTCTCTCACTTTTCAGTAGCTTCAGGGCTTGGAATAAAAATAAGTGCTCCTAGAGATGCAGATAGATATCTGAACATTATTATTTATTTGGCCAAAGTTAAATGCAGTAAATCCCATTTTAAATACATGCCTTAAAGGGTGTGAACATAAGTTATATTTATAAATAAAATACTATTTAAGCTGAAAACCATCTTTATTTTTTGGCCAAACTGATTTGATAAAAAAAAGCCAAAACCAAAAGCAAACCTTGAATACATGTTTTATGTGGATCATAGGAAAATTTTATCCAACTCTAGTACTTATTATAATTCCTGTCTTATTGCAGGTGTTAATTTTGTTATAGCTGATTGATTGATTCTTTCCAAACAGGATTCTGTTTTCTCATATATCATTATCCTCATGACATTTACATAATAGAGTCCAAGTATTTATATATGTGTGGCAGACTACTGAAGAAACAAAGATGGTATTTGGAATGAACAATGTGTATGTCTGGTATTGTGCTGAATTTTTGAGATAATTTTAACCAGCACTGCTCACAAGTGTGTGAACTATGTGTTTCTGAATCTGGGCTCTTATACACGTCTTCAAAAACATTTTGAGAAAAGTACTGCTGATGGCAGCTGCCCATCTATGGCTATTTTGAGCTATCAAAAAACTAAATTCTTATTAAAAGTCCATTTCCACCTACAACACTAATTGGACATGGGGGATTTATGCACAGATTTCTAAGGTGACAATACTTTCAAGATAAGGGGTCTCCAAGAACAATACCCAACAGACAAGATACAGTTTGCCCTAGATCCCTAATTTCTCAAATACAGTCTCCTGCAAGGCTGCTGATACAGGAATGCCCAGGAAAAAAGGAAGCAAGTGAAATCAGCTTTCAATTATAAATCCCTGTTGTCTGCATACACATGATGGAAAGGGTTGACATCATTGCTTTTTCAGTGGCATCTACCTCTGCCTCCAAAATAGCATTGCAAAGTCTGGAAGCAAAACACAAAGGCATCAGCAGCAATACAAATGATGGTGCACAGATGATCACATGGCACTTTGTGAAATTTTCTCTGTACTTAGTAGTTGTTGTAACTAATAGAAGCTCCAAAACTTGGTGTTCAGCTTGGACAATCATCCAGACCAGACACATCAATTTTGCGGCCAACTTAGTGTTTTTGGCATTGAAATACAGCAGAGGAATCCGATGGTTTTCTTTAAAAGTATTCAACAAATTGCCTGAGCACTTCAAAGATTCCTTTTCTGTCAGAAAATACTACAGTGATAGAGAAATATTGACAGTACTTAAGACAAACCTTTAGGATCTGGAAAATTACATTTTCCCTTTAGAATGTGAATTGCCTTTCACATCTCACATTATTTTTGAAGGAGAAAAAAAAGCAACAATTAGAATACAGTGTTCTAGACTGATCTCTCATGGAGGCATTAGCATAATTTCTGAGCTTTGGGCCCATCTCTAGAAAATTATGTGTATTTTAGTATTTAGGTGATTAGGACTATCATGAGAGATGATTAAGCACTAAAGAACATCAGATCTTAAGAAAATTAACTTGTGACAGCTTCCTTCTCATTACCTTTTTCATTCTGTGTTGTCAGAGTACAAGACAAACTGCATGAGTACATTTAATCACAATCCCTGCTCCTTGAGGTTACTGGTGGCCAGGTGGCAATGAACATGAGGGCTTTACCAAACAGGCATAAAGAAGGAGCAAACAAGGGTCTTGAGAAAATTCTTCATTAAATTATTCATATCTCCTGGACAGTTGTATTACAAGAGCACAACAAAATCAGCACACTGGTGGTATTTTATATTTTCTTGAAGGGTTTGGGATATACACTTAACAGTGGCACTATCAATAAAATCCGTGGAAAGGCATTAGCATTGGAGCCAACTTAAGTGGCTTTCTTAAAGGCAGCTCACTAAAGGTAAGAGGGTCTCTCAATAGGCCTGAATAACTCTGCCAGAACAGTTTCTCTCAGCAATACCAAGGGTCATGATGCAAATGTAAACATTTGTTTACTTTTTATTCTTGAAAAAGGCTAAAATGATCTTATTCTAAAGGGAGCAAAAAGCATCACAACACATGAAGCATCTAGTTTACAAGATAGAAATTATCATAATGATAAGGAATAAAGAAGCTGGAAAAGCAATATCATAGCAATAATTGCATCAATGTATATGCAGTATAGCAAAGGCATTAAGAGAACTGCTACTGATCACAATCCTGAATAACATGGCTATGAATTATGTGAGCCAGTAAAATGTCATTGCATTTCAACACTGTCATTGCTCAGGTACCTGCTAGAGCAGAATAGATCTAGCACATTATTCTCACCAGGTCTCAAAAAACAAAAAACTAACTACTCTCAAAAGCAAATTTGAACATATTGGTGATTTTTCTCTTTTTCTTGCCAAGGATTTCTCCTTCCAATCCCTTTAGTTGAACAGCCAGATTCCAGAGTGCACAATCCAGCTCGGTTCCAAAGTAAATGTTCTATTTTCAAAGAGGTATACTCCATAGTCTTTAGAAACTAGGAAGTTAAGGAACTGTTCACTCTTCTTATTATATGCAATTTTCACTTTGTAGCAAATTTAAAGCAGATTTCAGATTTCTCTGGCTAAAGATCAACATCTTGGTTACTTTGGTGTGATGGTGAAGACAATTAGAGTTAGGTTAAAGTTTACTTAAATTAGTATTTCCAAGATAGGAATTTGATCCCAATATCTTCTCTGTAGGAATTGCTTAAGCAGGAAGATTTTATAACATGAATGAAAATTTCTACACAAAGGATTGATTATGTAAATAAGAGGTTTAAGATACTGTCCTCAAACTGTTACCACCTGGTGTCTCAGAAGGAAATACTTTGTAACCGATGACCTTCTAAATTTAGAGGACTTTTTTTATCTTTTAACAATCTCCAATGTTTTAATGAGTAAAGTATAACAAATGACATTTTTGGTTGCCATAGCGACATAATTTTTCTTTTATGTTCCTAGGCTGAATGCCTTTTTCCTTTCCTTGTGCTTTGTTTTAGCAGGATAAAGGCTATAGCTATAATAAATTCAACATCATTATTCTCTATTACACATAAATGGAAGAAAAAGGATATATGCTCTAATAATAGAATATGTTCATACCTAATTACTGGGTGCCATTATTTTGAAGGCGTAACATTGGTGACAAGCATAGTGGCTTACTGTTCCACAGAGTAATTAATAGTGTTGTTTATTGTACTATAAGTTTTTATCTTTTGTCAGACACAATTTGTTAAGTAAATTAGATACTGAAATTCATGTGGTTTTAAAATATAGTGAATAATAAAGTATTAGCAAGGATTTAATGATACTGAAGTAGCTGGAGAGAAAAGTAGTAATCTGATGAAAACAGTTTCCATGGTAATGACTTAAATCTTTCAATACTGAAGGAAAAAATATCATAATTTAAAACCTGTATGCTTGTGTATACATTTTTAAAACAGGCATGCATCAGGCATGCGTCAACACTCTATTTCAGAAAAAAATCTTTCATCTTAAGATTTACTGCAATCCAAAGCATCAGTAGATAGACATTTCTGTCACGGAACATCTGTAATCTCTGCAAGAACCAATGTGTTTTTCTCTTCAGCAGAAGTGAGATTTTTTAACTAAAACCTTTTAAATTTAGGACAAAAAAAATCCACTATAGGAATTAATTCTGTCTTTATTAACCCTAATTGCATGTCATCATTAGCTATAAAGAGGTGAATCTTTTCTTCACCCTTATGGTGTCTAAATTTATTAGCCCATCAAACTATGGCTATGAGTCGTGAAATTCTTCTGCATCACAGAAATTTGCTTCCCTTGAAGTACCTCTCAATACATCAAACAGATAGAGAATAATTAATAATAAAAGTGACAAAGATTATAGACTTCAGCTTCCCAAATGTGATCTTAAAATATCTCTTCCAATTAGTAAAAAAAGCAACGCCTGCATTTGTTACTGTTTTTGAAAACAAGTGCAGTCTTAGCAAAATTTTCCATTTATGGCCAATTAATTTAAAAGTTTAAAAACAAAAATACAAGGTTTAGTTTATAAATGGTTCTTTCAGTTTGCATGGACTGTAAACATACTGTTTACACCTTTCCTGTTTACACCATTTCTATCCCAGGCAAAGCTTTGATTTTCATATCAGAAGAATTTGGTTGTTTCAGTGTTTCTGTAAAAGGAAATACAGCATGTTGATTTAGAAGATACTAATTTTAAATACTTACGACCAAGAATATTCTGGCTGAAATTTTGTTTCTGAAGGCTATATGAAGAAAGACATTTTTCTTCTGACTAGAGACAAATTCCATCTAGTGACTTAAAAAATGTATACGTGCTCTCTTGTCTTTTTACAATTCCCTGTGTTCTTCACACAAAGGGCATGACAACATTTCATTCCCTTACTGGGTGGTTTATCTTTGAAGAACAAAGCCATTGAGACTATTAAGTCTCTCTGGGGAATATCTAATTATTCAGTTGAATAAGTGGCAATGCTTATTATAATTATTTGTCCATACAAATAAGAGAAAGCACCTAAAATCCTTATTTATTTACTTTGGTCAGCAAATTAATTTGTGATCCTTTATATTAAAAAAAAAAAAAGTCATATTGGTGAAGTTATTCTAAGTCTGCATCAAGACCAACTTCACACCACAACAGAAACCTCACAATGGACTGGGAACATCAGAAATGAAAAATTTTATTTGCTGTCTATAGACTATAAATTAGAACTGTGTTTGCATTATGAGCTGACCTGAAATAAAAAACCTGGGAGGTTCTACAGACTGGATATCAAGGAAACATAAATTTTTTGCAATAACATTTTTTCAAATACTCTTAAATGCTAGAAACATGTAGAACTGTGAATGTTATTTTGAACAAATCAATTGTTCATTCATTTTAGTTAATGATAGTGGTATCTGTTAGAATTACAACTACAAATATAGAAATGTAGATTTGGTCATGGAGGGGTTCTAACTAATATCCAGATGAAAAACAGAGTCAAATTTATATTGAAATTATACTTCATGTTATTGAAAGTAAAGATCAGGAGTGAGAAAGAATTAGACTAAGCTCAGTCATTTTGTAATTAAATTTATCATTGATATTACTTACATTGCAATGCTCTTCAGTAGAAATTATCTAATACTTATTACAGAAATGTTATTTTCATATGAAGAATCACTCTGAAAAAATGTATTATTTCAGTCATGTATGACAGCATTAAAACATCTTTATAAAACAGATGCCGTTATAAAATAGATTAAATTAATAAAAGGGCTTTCTTTTGCATACAGTGACTTGTAGAAAGGGACTTCAACAGAGGCTAAAGATCAGAGAGAGAGAAAAAAGGGCATGGTCATCATTTTGTTAAGGGAGCCCTCCTTCTTTAGCCACTGTAATGTTCAGTTTTACTCCTTTTCAAGCCCTACCTGAATGAACAAAATTACATAACAGAAAGGGAGTGAAAACAGAGACCTACTGATTCTCTACGATGGCCTGTATATCTTTTTTGCAAGTATTTACTGCAAATGCTATATTGGCACAGCACTGAGGGATCACTGCTGATCAGAGTCTTTCATGCATCCTATAAAGAAGTCTCACCCCCACAAAATTCAGTCATATAACCAAATTTGTGCATAAATAATGAAAATAATCCAAATTTGAAGACAAATCCTCTGATAATTGCCAATGACAAAAGGATCAGAGCTGTTTTGATGCCTATTTGACTTGTGAAATGTATGAAAGCATCACTGAAGTACAGGCACTTTAAAAAAAAAAGTCCCTTTTTTTATTTGTACAACTTAGAGTGTGACTAGAGAGTTTGTTGGAGAAATAGCTGATTTCTGCCAGGAAATTCACAAGAGAAGGTTTTAGCATCTAGATTATTAAAACCAAACACATTCTTTCCTTCTTTTACTCATTCTTGTAATTCTGTACATCTATACCTTATACATACTTTTTGCAGCAATGGAATGTCTGTTGCTGAGAACTCATCCAATGTCAGGTGCTGCATTGTGCATCCTCAGCTAGGAGCAATGCAAGCAAACGCTCATATGTGCTGTCTCTTAGTCAACCACTGTATCCCACTGAGTTAAATGTGTAAAGCTGGATTGGCTAAATATTTCTCCCTGATGATCTTTCAAGGGAGTTCAGTGTCATAAAACCTACCAGAAGAAGGTAACTCTGTCTTGGTTCATACAGAAAAAAAAAAGCTTTCTCTTGAGGACAGGTTTGTCTGCATCAAATGAGACACATCTTTAGCAGAATAAGCATTGGAGAAGGGAAAGAAATGGAGCAGAAAGTTTAGATAAACAAATAAAGATATGAACTTCTTGATGTTACAAGTAGACAAGTTATTCCAAATTTAGATAGCAAAGAAACAAAGACCTTAGATGCTTAAAAAATAGGTCTCATGTCTGATATTTATTTATGAGCCAGAACCTCCTGCTGTGTGAAAAAGAAATGAGCTGCTCTTCCCTCATTCTAGCAACATATCACCTTCTGCATTCAGGTGTGTTTGGGTCCAGGAGAAACCATTAGATCACTTAGTTTCACCATAAATTACCACTTAGTGTATGTAGTCCCATTTATTAAGTCTGATATTTTTAATTGCTAGATTTACACCAGACAGAATTTGAAGTAAACATCTGGAATACCTGTGAGATTATTACATATATTTGGTTGGTGTTAAGTTAAGAAACAAACATACTTACCACCAAAAAGACACACCAACAGGTTATTTCTTTCATTTACTACAATGTTGATTATATTTCTTATGACTCAGTAGCTTGTGCTTTTGTATTCTTCGCAGATTTTGAGGGAAAATCAGCAGAAAAAAGCCTGAGGTGTTCTCAAGAGATGCTATCCAAATGATCATAAGAAGTCTGCTATGTACTTTACAGAAAGGCTGGAAAGTGAAAGCAAAACCAGAAATTAGAAATTTATCGGTCTAATCAAGAAGGAAGTTCCTGTCTGACTCTAAATTAAGTGAGCAATATAATCCTGAGCATATAAGCAAGGCAAATGAATCACTCTAGAGAGATTTTCATGCGATATCTAAAAGCTCATCTACCATAACATTTTATTTTCTTCTCTGACTTGCTCAGTAGAGAACCAGTGAATGTTTCACACCACGACTCAAATATTTCATCAGTACAACTTCATTTGTTTCATCCTGGTTGCTATCCCATGTCTCAAAGCCATCACTCATAGCCATCTCTGAGGAAAATCACTAATACAATACATATTTGGCTCATTCAGGTTTAGTTAAAAAAAAAAAAAGATAAAAAGGTAGCTTTTAACAACAAAACTTTGTGGAGCTACATTTTCTTTCTTTACTTCCATTTTACCTTTACAGTAAACCAAGACATAAACTATTAAGAAAAAAAAAAAAAAAAAACATGCAAAAGTCCCAGAAAAGACCACCTTATTTGGTACTCTAACTTAAAACTCCACGGAAATACCGTTGCATGCCTTTATGCCCTTCACATACACCAGACTAATACAAAAACATGTCTGTAGTGACTATATATAGATCCATTGTGACCTGTATTGCATGAACCTTATATGTTATAGGTTATAAAATGGAAATGGCCAAAATAAATTTAATTTTTTTTCCAATGCTGCAAACCTGAAGGTCAATTTTTTGAGCCAAAAGCTTTGAATTTGTGAGATTCAGATATTTATCTTTAGAGCATATAAAACTGGCCAGAGACCAATTAAAATGCACCAAAAGACAGACTTAAATCTTGGATTTCTACCCTTTTGCTACTTACTGGTTTTTTAAACAATTTTTAATCTTTGTTTTATTTCTCTAGTTTCTCCATTATCTTCATAGCTTAAGGAAATAGTGGATAAAAAGTGCCTGGCATGAGTAGAGATTTTTCAATCCAGTAACTTTTCTGTGACTAATCACTGTTTTAATAACATTTAAGTGATTGTTCTTCCTATTGCTACAATTATTTCTCCACTGTATTTAATACACTGGTTTAATAAAACTGAGATGTCTCTAGGGTGAATTTAACATTCTCACACATCCAGTATATTGTTCTAATGATAAATGATGTCGCCTTTTACTTCAGCAGTTGTTCCTTATGTTGATTAATTCAACAAGGAAGGACAATTGTCAATGGATTCTTTAGTGACAAGCAGGGGTTAATCACCTTTGATTAGATACATTGGTTTTAAATATTTATTCCTGTTAAATAATGCATTTCAGGACAATTATTCAAGCTACTCTTAATGAATAATGTTATGACTGTAACAACCCTGTTTTGATAAGTAACTTGTCTAAAAACCATCATCTTTTAGCCCCTATATGTATCTGTATGTAATCAATAAGTTGATTGAGAGTTGTTAATCAAAAGGTGTGAAATACTTTGCTGAATGCACATAAAGCAATGTAGCCTTCAGCACTTCAGATGTGCTTGGTTACTTGGGTTATGCATCTTCATTTTGGATTCTTGGAACAAGTGAATTCTGACTGGTGAATATCAATTTTCAGTGAATTTCAGAGATAAATTCTCAGTTGAAAGGAGTGATCAAAAACTCAGAGCTTATGGTTTCATGGTATGTATTTTTCTAGACCTTATCCAAGCACTTCTCAGTAACAAATTATTATTATAAAATGAAACCAAATATTACTCAATTTAGTAGTTTTCCTCAAAAATATTCACTCAGCAGTTCTTTCCCTTCATTGCAATTCGGGATTTGTACTTCAAATGTCAAATTAAAACTGATTAGTATAAAGTGTAGGTTTATCTGAAACTTGTCCATACTTAGAAAAATTCAATTCTTCAGTGTGATAGAAATACTATGTTGGAACTCATCTTCTTTTATGAACATAGTATTTCAAGTATTTTTCTCCAACTCATCATAAAGTGAACTATGTTCATACATTCTTCATACTGTGTTCATACATGTACATACACACAAAGTGTCCGTTCATAAATTTTGATTTCTGTATTTGAGCTATGTGGAGAAGCTATAAATCTGGATTACTTTGCTTCAAAGTAATTGTTTTCTCTTTCCTGGTTCAGGAAAAGTTTCAAATAAGATTAAGCCAGGACTTTTCTGGCTACTGTAAAAATCAACCCTGTCCAGGCTGCAGCTCGGACAGCTATGGATGTATCTTTATGTTTCCTGAAGTTCTGTATATTGGAGGAGCACAATGGGACATTACGACTATCTTGCAAATTGTACAGTTCAGCAAGACAAAAGGTTCTACATGGCAACTCAAGAATAGAAAACGAAAAAGGTTGGGGTAGGAGATGTTAATACTGCAAAATGGGCATCCTGTTGATTAAAGTTGTATGTGGAACTTTTTATTGGCATCATGCAGCTTAGGAAGCCACTTTTTTTAATCTTAGAAAGATTGCTAGGGGCTAAATCAAGTAACTTAAAGAGTTCCTATCTGTAGTTGTCATACTACTACAGTTTTTCCATGACTCAGTCTTGCCCTGATGGTGCTGGAGGGCAGATGTTGAAGTAGAACAGGTGTGGGTGGGAGATATGAACATAGAATAAGAATAATTTACAAATTTATTGCTTCCTTTTCAGCCTTTACATGTTTAGTTCCTTAAAATATGAGTAAAGGTGCATTGGAGAATCTAAACTCTGGACAAAAAAATACTCTTGTAATTCTTTCCTACTGCTGCTATATGGATAGCGTTATCTAGGAGGGAGGGAGGGAGGGAGGGAGGGAGGGAGGAAGGAAGGAAGGAAGGAAGGAAGGAAGGAAGGAAGGAAGGAAGGAAGGAAGGAAGGAAGGAAGGAAGGAAGGAATGTCCAAATGTATAATCCAAATACCCAAGGGTAGTGTACATTATCAAAGATTCATTTTTTCTAACACCACTATCTTCTTGATTAATCATGGTAAAAATCCCCCAAAATATTTTATTCAACTATCTTCTCTTACATAATTTAGAGATACAAAAGAAACTGTAGCAAAAAAAATCCTAACTGATTTTCTGACAGTAATATTAGCTGAAGTCCTATGTCAAGGAATATTTCTGCCTTTCACAGGCACAAAGATTTTTGTGTAATGAAATAAATATCATTGAAGTATATGCAGGGTTTAAATCACATGTATCTCAAACAGTGGTTGTTTTTTGCATGCACACAATGCAGTGTAGTTTGTAGATCTGTCACTTCTGCTTTCTGTTAGCTCATAAGGCTGGCAGCAGCAGAGACTAAAAGCTAACACAATCTAGCAAAGTATTTTGTGTCATAAACATTGCTCTAACATTCTGAAATGGCCTTGGTCCAAATTACCTAGCCTTGTTGTCCACATTTTCCCTTGACCTTAATGGGACTAGTAATATTTGGGTACTTTCATGACAGAATGAATTAGCTAAAGTTGCAATTAGTATACAATTATCTTCTTGTCACCAGGAGCAGGTGGGCCGGAGGAAAGCTTGCCTTCATGTTTCCTGAGTCAACACTGCCTGCAGAGGATCCCTGGTCACCTGCAGAGTACACTGTGGACCCCCACACCACACCAGCGTGTGGATCCCATACATATCCCTCAGCTACCTTCAACTGAACCGGCACATCTGTATGGTACAATACACATTGAAACAGGAAGAGCTTTGTCTAGCTCCATAAAAAAAGGTCTTCATAAGTAAAATGATTCCAGCACATGGCTACACTATTGATTCTAGGGTGAGTTTGCTTTAGATACTCTGAACAGTGGTCTGCCAAGGAACACGAAGCTCTCCTCTGGCAGCTGAAATTTCTGCTGTGATTTACGATTTCTGAACTCTGTGCAAATCCCGAGAGCGGCAGAATGATGTATCAGAATCATAAATATGTCTTTGGTAATGTGTCACATTAGCTCAAAGATCACAGCTGAATTCAGTGCAAGCTGTCTTGTCTTAAATTGATAAGAAAGGGAGAGTAGATATGGCTTTGATATGAGGGTGGTGTCAATTAAATATCTCCTCCCAGTGCACCTCTCTTTTCTCCTAAAGAATTTCAGATACATAATAGTGGAAAACATCAATTGTTTAAATTGTTTGTTCCTTTAATATTTTTATTCCCCATGCCTATCAGATCTTTCCACACATAACGAGAATATCAATATTGCATATTCAATACAGAGGATGAGTTAATGGGAATAAAACTCCCTCTCAGACTGGTTTACTTTACCTAATCCCTGTAGTCCATTAATCTTCCAGTTCTCTGAAGCCTTTTGGAAAAATTATCAAAGAAAAGCAAGCACAGACAGGATATGGGGAGTGAGGATCATTTTTTGTTTGTCTTGTCTTGTTTTCCCTTTATAGTGAGAGATTACTGAGCCAGAAAAAGCTATTAGGACCCAAACAGGGAGGTTTCCTTCCTCCTACTTATTTGGTGGGGCCATGACTGTGTCTCATTCATATTCTAGTGGATTGGCCTTTTGTGGCCTGCTGAAAAGCCATAAAGGCAATGACAGCAAGAATGACTGCATTGCAAGTGCACCCTTTCTCATTTCCATCTCTCCTCTCCTCTGAAACTGACATTATTAGAAAATCAAATGCAATGGCTGCAGGGGTTTCTGCTTTTTTCCTTTTCCCCCCCCTTTTTTACCCTTTTAGATTTTACTTCTTTATTTCATGCCACAACCCAGGCTCACTACATTCCTATTCACAGTCCAACCACTCTCTAGTGGGCACACATACATCAGTGAAGTCTGTCTCTCATTTTCTCTGTTTTTTGTTTGAATTTACTTATTCAAATCTCAGCTGCTTTTGTTAGATGACATTTAAGCTTGAGCAATATGCTTCTCTAATGATCTAATTCACAAAAAAAAGCTCTAAGTTTAAAAAAATTAGCTAAAGAAAAAAAGTGGGAAAAACCCTCATCACTATCCATACATTTAATTAACTCTGATGATGATTTTAAAAGTGTATTTACACGCTGATGCTTTCATTAGGATTGAAGCTTAATAGAATTATAAACTTAGCAAAGGACATCACTTGACTCAGGAAGATTATTTAACACTAATTATAACATGCAACTCAAGAGTGTAATGAGAATAAGCGGATGAAACATGCAAGAGATATTTAACACTAACAGAAACATGATTACATGAACAGCTCTCATCTGAAGATTTTGAGACAAATCTTATTTTGAGCATGTGCATGAAATACTAACCTAGCTCTTTAGGCACAAGTGCCTCCTAACTTGTTTTCCGTAATAGGTGTTAGAGTAGAAATAGTGGAATAGAGGTAGTGGATAGGCTTGTTAGTGACCTTTGCTGACTGACTGGACAGCTTTTGTAAGAAAAGAGCTAAAAAGGTCTAAAGCTTTATGTGAAGAGAAATAGCTAAAAGAATGATGTGGACAATTGACATGCAAATGAACAAAAAAAATCTCTACACTAGAATGGTGAATGCAGAAGAGCACTGTGGGAAAGATTGTGTTTCATGGTAAGCATTTAAACAGCATATATGGAGCAAATTAATGGGATGCCATGGCATTTACTACGCATTGGTCTTTCTATGCTGCATGGGCATTAAATAGCCTATGGCAGTTTCACTGCCAGCAGGATTTGTCCCTGAGTCCTTGACCAAAATTTGTCTTTGTTTCTCTTTCTAGGCTGCATGCTGATTTTCCCTGATCTGTTTGTTTGACAACATTTATCCCAGACCTAAATTTTTTTCAGTGATGACTGTGGATACACAGCTGTAGGACAAAATGTTATACAAAAGTTATGAATTAAAAATGCTGTTGTTATTATTATTGCTATTATTATGTCATAAACACAGAATTTGGACTTCCAACTAGCATTACTTAAGTTCTTAGATCCAGTGTTTGAGATTTAGTGTTCTTGTTCTGCTTCCTAAAGTTATCCTCTTAGTAAACAGAGTTAAAGCTTTCCTATTTCCAGATGCATGGCCAACTTTCCATCATGCAACAGTTCTGATTTCTCTCCTCATTAGAAGGCAGAATATTAAAAAGAAAAAAAAAGCATTTTTAATTAAAGGTAATAGGACTGCATTGGACCAATGCTAATTGTATAAACCTGTTTAGATAACATAACATAATGAGTAATACACCACCACCACTGAGCAAAATCTCACTTTGTGAGAGAAATTCCGGACACAAAAATTATTGGCCTGCATCAGGTAGACACTTGTGCCGAGTGTTGTTAAAATATATGGAATGTAATTGTTTTCTTTCTTCATTTATCTTCTGTGATGGTCTTTAGCCACTGTCTGTTATAAATATCACCCAGCTTTCACTTCCCAACTCAGAAAGGTGCTTACCAGCAGATAGTCAAAACAGTTCTCATCAGTTTCCATGAGATCTGGTGAAACAGAAGACTTTTATTTCCTCTACACATGTTTAGCTCCTTCTTCCATCAAAAGCCTAAAGAGGGCAAGATTGTGTCTCTATACACTTGACTTTCATGGTACATCAGAGCTGACTTGTGTATCTTTGGGGATTTGTAGATTGTTGCAGTAAGTAGTATGACTACTACCTGCAGACACTGCAAGCCACATCTTCATCATCAGTGTACCTCTTCTCCCAGGTTCAAAAAGGGGACACTCCTGTTTCTAGGGACTCATTATATGGTGCACTTTATTTCTTGACTTGGAAGCTCCCTACACAAATGAATCTCCATGCATTTAATCCCTCTGCCTAACGTACAAGTGTTACAAAGCTCCTGCCTTTGTCCTCAGCACCTGTCAGCATAAACCACCCACAGCCAAAAGAAATAAATACATGTGATACTGCAGCCCAGGGTGTCTGACAGCTGTTGGCCCTTTGGACACATGGAGAGCTGCTGGTGGGTGATGCTCTGGCATCCAAGCCCCAGCAGGACTGGGTGAGTGGTTCCTTGTGCAAAGGAAGCATCCAAGGCATGCAGGAACGGCAGCAAAGCAGCAAAATCCCAGCACTGCTGTTACCGTGGAGACTGAGAGAGAGAGAGAGAGATCTAGAGAAAAGAGACAGAGAGAGACAGAGAGACATAGAGACAGAGAGAGACAGAGCATGCAAATGTTGGGGAAAGGGTGGTGGGGGATGGATCAAGGGAGGAAAATAGGGAGGAACTACAGGAACAAGCATTTTCTGGCCTATTTTACATCTAGAGTTACCAGTTTGTTCTTCTTTACCCAGTCTTGCTACAATTCCCCGTCGCTCTGTACAAAAGGTCATATTTTACTGTTTTTATCATATTTGCCCCTTTCTAAACAGATCATCATAAGGAGTTTTTAGTGCTATCTTGCAGAGGTACCAGAAAAAGTGTGATTCAAAAGACACACTGATTGCAGCTTAATTAGACATTACTGCTTACCAAAAGTAACTCGTGCTGTATTATTGTTCCACATTATATAACAAATATTTCTGAACATTTCTTCAGCAGCTGTATGAACTTTCAGTAAAACTGAAGACTCTTCACAGGTCATTGTTACTGAGGGAGGCTGAGTAGAAATTCCTTTCTGCACTGTCCTTTCACAGTTCATATCTGTTCTTTATGTGCTGTATTCTGTCCCTGTGATGTCTTTGCCATTATGTTAAATGGATGATCTCTGTATTCAGACCTTAGAAAAGGTTAATGGTTATTACTGCTATATGGTCCAGGAGGTAGAGTTCAGAATGATAATTCAGATTCATGGCCATGTCTATTTACATAGATGTTTGTCTGAATAACAGCTGAGTCTCAACTGCCTCCATCAGCCCAGCTTAGCCCTTATTTTTCCCCATGCATACACAGGGCATGGAGATTCTTGTACCTGCTAAACCTGGAAACATGGAAATGCTCTGGGCTTCATTGCTCTTGGAGGAAAGCAGCCAGTACACCTCCAAGGCTGGACATTCTATCAAATATTTTCCATTTTATGGTTGTTTAATACATCAGAATAAATAAGGACTAGCATGAAAATGTCCAAAGGAAAAAAAAAAAAAAAAACCAAAACACATCATTCCCACCCAGTGGTTGTCATATGGTCCAAATATTCCAACTCTGAAAGAGCTTAGATGCACTTTTATATTAGAGAAATACATGGGAGTGAGGTATACTTGCTCACTTAGAGTGACATGACTGGCACTATCCAGTTATAGTTCCTCATGGATTTATTTAACAAAAATCCAGTTTGTAATTGTCAATACTTTTGCTGATTTTAATATTTTGGGCTGAGAGTTTCCCTTTAACATTCTGTTATCAGGCCAACCCATCTGGAACCTCATTTGAAATAAGAGAATCTGGTCCTTTATGGGCATTATTTTTTCTAGATTAAAAACTCTTCCATCTTCCCCATTTTGGACTTGTGGTACCTTGCTGCAGGATTGAGATAGAAGTTTCACTTTGGAGTTGGAGGTTTCTTAGGTTTTGTTATTGTAGTTTTGGCTGGGATTTTGTTGTTTTTTTCTCATTTAAGGAAGTCTTATTTTTAGAAAAAATATGAAAACCTCTGGAAAAATATTTCTCAGTAAAGCATTAATTTTTCAGAAAAGTAGTTCTGAAAAGACATATCAAACCATTTTTAGGAACTGTGTTTGTTAGCCAGGAGGGAAAAGGAAAGTGAAGGGGAGGGAGAAACAAAAAAATACTCGTGAAAGAAACTCAGAAAGCTAAAATATTTCCCTCAGCTGAGAACACTGACCAACATCTTGAAATGGATTCTCCAGTGCAGTCTGGATGTATTGTCTGGGGATGCTTAAATAATGAATTTTTCTTATATGATCACCTGGTTTAAGATAGGAGTAATTTTCATTTTTGCTGGGTACAGATGGCTGCAGTAATTTAAGAACCCTTCCTTGACAGCACAGATCGATGGATCTCTTTCATCTACCACTAGATGTCATGCACTGATATCTGTCCCCACAGTGTAGGCCAGGATTACAGGCACAGATAGAAATGTAGGAAAATTCTTCCCCTTAAGCCTTTTCAACTTTTTGTTGTAACTTAAAATATGAGAAATGTGACAACACCAAATCAATCGATTGTTTATTTTAGCAGATTTTTTGTCATGTTTTCTGAGTTTCTGATATTTGAAAATTGTTTGCCCAAACGTAAATTGACTATCTGAATGTTTATTATACAATGTCTACAAATGATCATTGGTGGTTTTCATGCTACTGTAAGCCAGAGGTAAATATTATAACAAATTTGGAAGCGAGTAGAGAGAATCTTAGAGATCAGTTGGACCATTAAATCTTTTCTTTCCCTAAGCATTGAACAATAACGTAATAGAAATCTAAGTTGCCTCTAGCATAATTTATCCCACCTTCCACCTGCACACATTTCATTTTTGGCTGCCTGTTTTGGTAAGATATCTCAGACATACAGTACCAGAACTGATAAATATTTACTCCAAAGCACCTTTCCCCTAGCAGAAAATGATTTATTCAATACCTTATTCTTTTCTTTCTTTAAGTTCCTTTTTACTGTGAAATAAGATTTTTTTTTTCCATTTCAAGCCAACGTTTTGGCAGGAAAAGGCATTTTGATTTTCCTTCTACTAAACAAATAAAAATCAACTATTTTCAAAAAACAATTTCTACAAGAAAATAAAATAATTCACCAGAAATATGCAGGAAGAAGTAGGGTTTTGCTAGTGGCTCTGCAAAAGCCTTATACCATTGTTTAATGAGTTAAAGTGATTTGCCTCAATTCATAGAATGCCTTGGTGACAGAAGCATAAATAGACCCCTAGCATTCAGATTCCCAGTCGTTTAACTGGTTAAATAGGTAGCAATATAATCTGAAGGCCCCAGCTCTCTCAGGTTCTGTTTGCTACTGCCTGACAATTCCTCCTCCCAAAGATATGTATAACACCCAATTTAAAAACAGACTAGATGTGTGGAGAACCAGAGAAAACCATGGAAACAAGATGAGGTTAGTGGCAGAAGTCCATGCACTATATATATATTGAATGTTGCAGTTACTTTGCTAAGCAACAGCTTAGTGTATGGTATAAAAATAAATGGTAGAACATTTTAAAATTCTAGATTAAAACAAAATGACATGTAAAAGCACAAAATCTTACTGGCAGTAACAGTACTACATTGATAAAAATCTTTGCTGCTGACAGAGTGGGACCTGATGCTGTTTGTTAGATTCTCAAGTGGCTCTAAAGGTCATGAAAGCCTCTCTATATAACATGATTATAGTAAAATAGAAAAAGGTAACTGACTCAATCCTCCAGTTACTGCTTGCTTCTATTGAATTGCTGTACTCATTTCTGCTTGATTAGAAACAAAATTAAATTTATTCCAATGCCAAGTTATTGCTTTTGTTTTTTCAAACCACATTAAAAACAAGATGAATATTTGCAGATAATATTCATATTTTGCAAGAAAATTTTTCTGCCTGGTTTTTATCATCTGATAAATCCATGAATTGCGATTGATGTCCCAGTCCGCTCCTGGTGAGTAATGGTGAAAATTAAGTGATGTACACTTAAACTGAACAGAGGTATGCTGTGAGTTAGAGCAAACAGTGCTTTTAAATGCTATGTTACCATCTCTCACTATAAAGGAACAAATTTTTTGCTAGTATAAATGAAAAACTTCATGGCACTGGGTTGAGCCATATGTGTCAGAACTAGTAGGAGAGCTGCTGAAAGGTCAAATATGCCAAGTACAGGAAAGTTTGTCAGAACCTGACAGAAATTCTTCAGCTGAAAAATCATCTGTTGGAGAATGTAGATTCCTCAAAATCAAATATTTAACAAACCACATTTCAACATTATCAAGGTCCTGACAAAAAGTCAGGAAGGCTCTGAATAAATCTTGCCTGCCAAAAACCTGTCAATAGCTGACTGCAAGGCACTTATCCATTTTCTTGGGAGTTACTTTGGCCAGAGTGGATGGGGCTGAAGGGCTTTTTTTTTTTTTAGGTTAAAACCTTGTGCCAAAAGTCTGCCTTTCTGTCAAATTTCTGCCCTCAAGAGGATTGTGGTCCCTGCCTTCTCTTGCTGTAGCCTTCAGGTTCAGCAATTCCAGCTTTTCGCTGCTTTAGAGGTTCTGAGCTGGGGCTATGTGCTCTGCTCTGCCCACCATGCTACCCCTAAAATGCTGCAGGAAGATTCTGTTTGCCTGCAAGGGCAAAGGTCGGTGAGCACCTGAGTGGTTTGGCACAGGAAATGCTGTGAAAACACTGCTGCCTTTGCTCTGCTGCATTGAGCCTGTGCACTCGCAATGCTCTGACAGCACACCTTGGTCTGTCAGAGACACTGGAGTGATTCACTCCTTGATGGGCTTGGAGAAGACAACACAGCTCTGACACATTATATGATATTTAACTTGTCACTGTTGCCTTAAATATTCCTAACCAGGCACTTTGTACAGAAAAGCGAGAAAGTCTTCCTGAGCAAGATAATTGAGGATCCTATAGCTATGTTCTTTTGAAACATGTGAAGAGGTTTATACAAACTGAATGATATTTAATAGATAGCTTGAAGCTGCTATCTGTAATTTAACATTCATCATCCTTGCACTTAGCACTGTAACTTCATTATATATGTAGAATAAAATAAGCCTTTTTTTTTAAGAGGAGAAAATATTTAGGTCTTGGCCTCTATCTTGAAACTCTTTGATATGAACCCCCCTCCTATCTCTGATCACCTTTCTATCAGACTCTGTGAGGTCCTAAGTGTCTCCCCAAAGAAGAACAGTCTCACAGGCAGAAAAACATCTGGTTTTGGGAGCAAGGAATAATATAACATAAGAAGACAGGGAAGTTTTCAGGTTATGTTTCTGCAACAAATGTATTTCAGGAAAGTTAATATTTATAGCTACGCTCTAGTTGATAATGCTAAAAGGAAATCAAATGCTGTAGGCTAAGCTTTATGCTTATGCAAAAGAGCAAGGCAAGACAGTAGGTTCTCAGCATGCTATGGAGAAACAGAACTGGAGCATCTTAGGCATAATAATCTGGCAAAGCCACAATGATCTCCTATTAGCATTTTTAAATTTTATTAATCCAAAAATAGTCTGTATATATTGAATTATGAGCATTATGAATGCTGAAAATTAGTTTTGATCCTAATCATTTTAGGTAGAAACAAGGAATGTTATCCCTCTTTCCTTTCATCAAACGAAACTGTTTACAAAGCCACTCTAAAAATTACTCTCAATCATTAGAAGTTGTGTGATACCAAGGAAAGTATTAAAAAATTATGAGGTAGAGTGCTTAGGCTACTGGCACTTTTCAGTGAGAATTATTTGGACAGCAAGCAAAAGCAATAATGTCATGCTTTGAAAAATAAGCATTTCTATTTTTATGTTAAAGCATTCCATCCATCTCCTCAAATGCTAAATATTACTGAGGAGAAAAGGCATAATTACTGATTACTTTATCCCAACATCTCACATTGCTCTTCTGAACTATGTGAAAATGCACTGTTTCATTATGCCTTGGTGAAGATATTTGCTAAGAGTTAATGGAATCACTTTATACAAGTTAAGTAAGCACAGATAATTATGGGAACAGATATTCCAGTAAGCACTACAGCCTCACTTAACAGGTGCCAGAGTTAAGGAAACTGCATGCAAAGGCTTCCTTATTGATTGAATGACATAATCTATAGGCATAGATAGTGCAATGGCCTCTGAACTGGGGGAAGATGTACTATCAACAAGCGTAAGAAGCTTTCATGATGTTTTTGGAAGTCACAAAGAAGCAGTGATTGGATTCCTACATCTCAAAATTACACATAGATATGTACCTAATTACTTGTCTTATTCTGTGGGAAATAGCAGGTGTGCTAAATTATCCATGCCTTGTATGAGTCAAGGAAGAGCCCTGATGTCTACTTTCTTCCTATCACTCCCTGGGTATGTTGTTTTTTCTTTTTTCCTTTCTAAATTTCTCCCTTAAAGAGATTGACAGCTTTGAACTATCTTCCCAAAGATCTGAAGAATCCAAAGAACAGCAGTTTCTCTAATAAATAATGTCACAGATCCCTATTGGTTTAAAGCACTGCAGAGAGCAGCCACAGAGGACTGGGGCAGCTAGAATCAAAGTCACCTTGATAGTAACGTTGTTAGGAAGCTGTTTTTAACTGCATGAGAGCATATGGTCTTTGAAAACACATGAAGAGACAAAAGTTAATAGCTCTATCAATTTCTCTACCTTCCCTTCCTCCTTAAAGCTGCAGCAATGCATACTATAACCGGGCACTTCAACCTAAATTTTCAGAAGTTATTGCTTTCCTTTACATTCAGTTCACACAAGGTGAAGTCACCTCTGATCTCTGTGCTTCACAGTCTGGCTGTGCTACCTGCACAACATCTTAAGATAGTGTTTAACCTACATGCTTTCCAGAATGCAAGAGAATTCAAAAATTCCCTCTCATGCTGAGTTCTGACTCTGTCAATCTCTTTCTTATAGGAAATGCCAGAGGAAATATTTTCTAGATGGAGTGAATGCACCAAAATCAGCTTGAACTCTGTTTACTCTCTGTTAGGAAACACCTCATGTATAATCCTTATATTACTTTGGCTGAGTATAACCTTTAAAAAAAGAGGCCAGATTATAAACAAAAGTTTTGATCATATCTCCATAGAAAATACAGATTTCCAGTACTGAGGGTATAACCTAAAAATAGCCTTCTGTGATGACAGTAGATTGTTTAGAAATACAATTTATACATTTTTTCAAGGATAAAAAAACCCAACACCAATATCACTCTCTGTATATATATCTATATATCTATATATATATATTCTTTACTCATGTTGTGATGTCCTAGCTAAATGTCAAGAACTAAGAATTTGGCTGGCTATATGTCCCTAAAAGGCTTTCCATTTGTGACTTTTCCTCACAGCTGCTTTATCTGAGATTATTCTCTATGCTTGAGTAATTCCTATTGGCACAGTTGTAGGCAAAGTGCTACTGTCTGCCAAGCTTCTGAACTAATCATTGGTGAGTGTAGTAGCCCAGGAGTGAGAACCTGGAGGCTGAAAATTTACATGAATCCATTTTTACTCTTCATAGCTCTGGCACTGAGCAAAGTGCACTAGAGCTTGATCTGTTGCATCAGCTTTGCTTTTTAAAAAATAGAAAAAAAATACATTTGTTGTTTTCATTTCTTTCCTATAGTGTGTGAGCATTTTGGGCTTTTTTGTTTTGTAATTTAGTTGTTCCAATTGTTATTTTTTACTATTTTGTATGAAGTTGCTATTTCATGTGAGCATTTCTGTCTGTCAATAGCTGTCTAAAAATAAATATCCCTAAATGAGTTCTGAAGTTTTCTCTCACTGCTATAGACAAACAGAGCAACAGAAGAAAATGTTGCAGATGAGCACTGAGTATTCCAGTGGAACACTCGAACTGGAGACTGAATAAACCCAGATGTACCTTTCCCCACTTGATACGGTGACCAGCCTGCAAAAAGTTAAGGAAGAATTTTAATTTGTGCAAACCTTAGGTTTAAGAAACTGCTTCTCTTCCAAAAAGAATAAGCAAATTAGAATGGCTGATAACCTGGGCTGGAAGAAGGGAGTGTTTAGGGCATCTGCCAAGGATGATTTGAAACACAGGCTGTGACTATTAGCTGAGTCAGGAAGAAGTGGGGCGAGGCAGAAGATAGCTTTAAATTCAATTGAGTGCCATAATCACCGATCCATTCTCAAATAGATCTTATTTCCAGCTCAATTCTAGAAAACATTCCCATGAAGACTTTGGTTACTTTGCTAAACCTATTCTTTTCCTAGAAAAAATATTCTGAATACAAATTTCCAGTAATGCCTATCTAGTATATTTTTGTATTAGTCACTGAGTCTTAGAAACCTGAGTAGTTTAGGGGAAAGTAAAAACCCAGCTTTCATTCTTTTCATGTATAGAAAATAAATTGAATTTTGTAGCAGTATTCAGGACCAATGCTGAGGTATCTAATATCTTATATCTTTAATATGTAATTGGAATAAGAGAATTTGATCTGCACAGTAAGGCTATACAGCATCTAGAATATACTGCATAATATTAATTGCTGTCAGATGAAGACAGATAGATTTTGCCTCTCCAGCTTCTCAGCACCTCAGATTCTGTTGACTTGAGTTTTGCTCTAGACCAGTCCAGCACCTTGCAGAAAACAAGCTCTATGGGTTTTTTTTTTTTTTTTTTGCTCCCTATCATTTTCTCCATAAGGTGATGCTTTCAATTATTGAGTTATTCTAGTTGGCTTTGCTGGAATGACTTGTAGTTTTCCCAGTGACATTTATGTAAAGAACAGACCATATTTTTGTAAGAATTATAATCATCTGTCTTATTAAAGATCATGCACATACATATATTCAATTTCCTGTAAGTATCAATGAAGTTTTTGACTATCCCAGCCTTCATTGCTGAAAACAACACTTTATATGAAAAATGTTCCAAATTTCCCTCCCTATGTATTGCCAACCATTCCTCTTTATTTTGTCTAGTGGGCTTCCTTAACAACTCCTGAACATTAGCAGTACCTGTTAGAAGGATTTAATATACTTCTATTAAGTTTTGTACCTGGGAGATTGTCACGTTGCATGGACTTCCTAATTACTTTCAATGATTGATTACTTTCAACTTGCTCTCCAATAATCTATTTTTAGAAATTTTCACTTTCTAAAACATGTAAAACAGCATGTCAGATGTTATGATGTGAAGAATATAACAAACTGATCCGCCAAGGAGTTTTACTGAAATTGATATTGCATCTGTAGTTCAAAGTCACAAATTTTAAAAGTATGCACCCGCAGTGTAATTTTTAAAATGTTCTGCTGTACGTATTGTAATAAAATTACTGTATATAAGAAGAATTTCACATTTTTAAGATCAATATTGGCAGTGTTTGTCAGAAATAACCTATTGAAACATGAAGATTTTTCCTACCTGGTTCTTCTTGTTTGGGGCACTGATACCAAATTTTAACATGACCTATTTAAAAAAAAATTCTTGTACTCCTATAATTATATAGACAGACATACTGTGCTCCTACTGCAAATGGGAAGATTACAAGATCTTTTTTTTAAAATACAGGTAGAAGTATGAGACAGAAATTGGATAAAACTATTGTTTAAAATCAGACAATAAGCTAGCAAATGAACCATAAGTAACACACAGGGTATTTCAATACCATGTTCCCACCTTTAAGTACTTCTTGCTTTTGATCTCCTTTGCCAGGTTTAGTTTACATTCTGTAGGAAGAAGTCCTACCTTTGATTTTAGTGCTCTTTGACTTTCTTTTGAGAATTTATTTTTAGTGAAAAGAGCATTTGACCTTGAGGTAATTTTTTTTTAATTCTAGCTTCTTCTGGTAAAGTTAGCAAAACACTGAGAAGAGGAAAGCTGTTATTATAACATGCTAAGTGCTGGGTTATTACACAACACTTGTAACCATCTAATAAGGCTTCAGTTGTTTATAAACAAGTGGATTCATTTCAGTGGTAAGGAATCAGTAACAAGAACTATCATGGCAGTCCTGACATTGGTGTCAACAACTGAGCAAGCATTGCACACCTGAGAACAACTCTTGTTCTTGGGTGTTGATCTTCTGGTGTGGATTGCAAGATACCTGGCACAATTTCAGTGTGGTCACACAAAAGTTTCCCTTTTGAAGAGACACTGTAAGGAACATAGTTTACAGCTCTGAATTCTTAATCATTTCTACAAGAATGAAATTTGCTGGAATTTTTGTGTATGGATGGAGTTTTGTGTTTTAAAAAACAAAAGGTAATGCTGAAATCTTGTCAACTTTTCCTCACATTGAAGAAAATCCATCAAAGCCTTGGTCATCAAAATAAGGAAATTATTAATAAGATAATAATGTAATTAGTATTGTACATAGATACTCCAAAATCAGTGTCATGAGATTGAAGTTTAGTAATCGGAAAGCAATGAGAAACAAAATACTCACCATTTAGTCCCACCCAAAGAAACACACTTATGCAAAATTTATTTTAAATATTATATTTTTGGTGGGGATGGATTTTAAGATCCTAATTCTTCACTCACAGAGGTTTACATAGGTGTTAAATTAAGCGAGATCTGCATGTCTTTTTGTGCCTCAATAAATCAAAGGAAATAATGCTTCTAATGTAACTCAGATGATCTGAGAATAAATCCACTGTTGATTATAAGAACTCAGACACTAATATAATTAGCAGTGCTCATAAGCTGTTAAATACAGAAATTAATTTACAATTAATGAGTTGCCAGCTCACTCCCACAACAGTGATTGCTTCTCTTCAATTTCAGACCCTGCCATGAAATCTCTCAACTACCTATACAGCCTAAGCTTTGACTTTAGATTTCTTGTAAGTTCCAGTGACATTTGTTCTGTTATTGCCATCCCTACCATCTCCTATTTACATTCATGTACTATTACCACCAGCAGACTAAGCAAACAGCAGTCAGGGCTATCTGTTAGGCTGACTGTGAGAGTCATTATTACGGTTGCTTAGCAGCCAAGAAGACAAGATAATACATAACTTTCATACAGGGAATGAAAGAGAAAGCAAATTTAGGCAGTAAGAATATTAATAACCAGCTAAGGCCCTAGTATGAAAAGTCTGAATCATGAATTATCCTGAGAGATAAGCATGAAAACTTTGTTTCAGCTTAAAAATATCTGTATATCCTCTATGAATTTTATTTCCTGCAAATGTAGCTTAATTTCACAAAGGGCTTTAGCATCATGACAATATGCTTTTAAGGTCTGTCCTTCCCTGGCCTCCTAGGCTCCTAAACTTATCTGCTAATGTGTAAATCTGATCTCTTTATCATGTAAATTGATAGAATGCTTTCTAAAAATGAAATTTAAGAGCCACATGGATTAAAAGTTATATATTGGTGAAGAATCAGCATGACTCACATCACAAAAATCCAGTGAAATTCATTGAACAAGTTGATAAGCATATTGGCAAGAGACATTTAGCTGGTGTAGTCTGCTTTGATTGTCAAATAACATTTTGCAGTCTTTCATCAAAGCCTCTTAAAGAAATTAGGCTGTCTAAATGAAAAGAAACATTTTCACATGGATGAAATTTCTGCAACATATAGGAAATATGGTGAGAGCATCAGCTTTTAAAGCAGAGGAACATCTCATATGTGGCTCTGCAATGGTATCTGTGTTGTTTCACATAATCACAAATTAATCAGAAAAGGACATGAAATGAGGGAGGTGGCCGAGTTATGGTAACAAATAAATTACTAAAGCAAAGAAATATGGTGGTCTGCAGCAAAGTAGGACTTCATAGCACTGAGTAACTTCATAACAAAAGAGCAGACAAAATGAAATATTAATAAATATTAAGCAATGCATATAGAGAGATCCATATTCTTAGTTTACTTGTATATAAGTGGGATCTAAACAAAGTATTATTATTTATGATTGTGATATGGATTTATAATCATAAATTCCAGAAAGTATAAAGCTATGAATAATTACTGAGAAAGCAAATAGAAGGCCAGGAACTATTTCAAAAGGAACAGAAATCAAAAGAGGAAGCCTTGGTATGCCGTAGCTAAATCCATGGTACATCTGAATCTGGAATACTTGTTCAGTTCTAGCCTTTCTATTTCAAAAGAATATGCTAAAATCGAAAAGATACAGGAAAGTCTGGAAGTGATGTTCAAAGATATGGTATGGCTTTTGTATGATGAAAAACCAGATAATTGATAGTTTTCCATCTGGAAGAGAAGGATGAACAGGGAACAGGGTGAAGATCTGTAAAATTGGAGGTGGCATGGAAAAAATAAAAGGAGTCATCTCCTAAAGAAAAAAAAAAAAAGATCATCATAGAAAGTTCAAAATGAATGAATGGAAATACTCCTTGATACAACAGCTTTTTAATCTGTGCAATAGTTTAACAGTAATATTTTGAGTGCTGAAACTCTCAAAAGCTTTCTTAAAAAGTCTAGAAGAAAAATATGCACATCAAGAGCTATTTAATACAAGACAAAATTAAATTCAGGAAGTCTCTGAACCTCAGATTGATGAAGAACTGGTGAGTGCTGCAGGAAAGGAGGTGGTAATGCCCACTTCTCTAATGCTTCAAGGCTATCCTAGGCACCCACGAGCAGTCACAGCTGAAGACAGAGTGGGTGATCTCTACATAAGGCAGAAGAATCATTTTCCTGCCCAAGGAAATGTGTAAGAATCCTTAGATGGTTAGCTTGGTGCAGACTGAGTTACTCTAGGGAGCATTCAGAAGCAGATTTTTAGGTGCTCAAGGAACTTTACTAAGAGGAAAAGGAGATGCTTTTGGAATATTGGAATATGGGCATTTGCCAGGGCCACATAGCAGCTAAACTGAGAACTGACCAATATCTCAGGCTTAGAAGCCTAAATCTTTTTATAGGCATAGCTCAGAATGTTTAATTCACATATTATATTTTAAGACATTAAATGCTTTGAATACTGAAGGAATCCATATCAGAGCAAATATTTTAATCCACTTCAATTTAAGTTCTAGCATAGTAGAATGTGCCTCTTCCCCTTCCTCCTCTGCCACCTACCCCCAATCTGGTCATGTAAGAATTTCCAAAGCAATGCAGGCATTAGGGAAAAAAAGTATTTTTTATTTTAGTTGCTGAAATGCTTTCTATGTTTATGCATTCCTTTATGGTAAATATGCAGCAAAATATATAGTAGCACAACCCTGAACAGCTTCCTTGCTCCTTAATACTTTAATAAATGTTCACCATAAATCTCAGCAACAGACTACACATGTCAAATCCATTTATATAGTGTCTGAGTAGATTTAGAGTCCAAAGATATTATGTTGACAGCATTACTTTGCTGATTGTAAACAAATATAAAGAAATCTGGGATCAGTTAAGAACCTTCTCTTATTTTCCAAGTCTCACAAAAAGCAAAACAAAAAACAATAAAACAAACACCCCCAAAAAAACAACAACAAAAAAAAAACATAACAAAACCAAAAAACCTTTGAGTTCTGATTAGACTCAACTGCAATCAGTATGTGACTAAAAGTATCTCTCCTTTTTTTTTTTTTTTACGTGAATAATTCATGATCAGTTTGATCTGTCAGTCCACATCCATCTCCCCATCCCCATTTCTGGTATTCTTTTTTGTGATTTAACATGAAAAAATATAGGAATATATAGAAATTTAAAATTACAGAGCTTTTTACTTCACAACACACACATATTAACTTCCAAGAAACCTGAATTTTTTTTGAACTGCTAAAGCTCTCAAGACACACTTTAGACCTTATGGATTCACCCTTCTCAAAAAAGAATTTATTAGGTAGATAATACCATGAACACTATTAGAAGCAGATGAAAGAGCTTAGAATTTAGAGGTTTAAGAGAGTTTTCCTCACTACAATTCAATGATAAAATTTATATTGATTTTAACATGAGATTATTGTGCTCCAAACCTTTGATGAAAAAAGAAAATTATTGTCAGGTTTTACTAGTGACAGTTCTGACAAAGAAGCCATGCTAGATACAGAACTGAAATTTGGCTTTCATTCTTCTTGTTTAGAGGCAATTTGAACATAAAATGAAGTAATCTGGGAACAGGGCATTTGTGTATGTGATATGAAACTCCTGGAAAGGCATATTGTGCAAGTGTTGTTTTTAAATCTATTCTAGAACTGGTTTATTCTGTAAATTTGTAAAAAAAAAAAAAAAAAAGAAGATGCAATGGTTAGGGCTTATATGCGGAAATATACCATCATAATTAGATTGGTATCATCATATCAGTGTAATTCTCTGTTAGGATTATCTTTAAATTTAATTCATTTTCATTTTTAACTACAGTAATACTGCATTAGTTATATATTAGAGCTGTTAAGGGTTAGATTAAAAACTATTCCATGCATATGGATCCTTAAACACAGCCAGAACCTTCTTTTTATTTCTTTTACATCAGAAAGCTGGTGTTGAACATGTGAGCAACATATAGCCATATATTCCTGTGTAAAACAGCATCTGAAACAGAGCTCTTGCTGACATGCCTGGTTTGGATCTGATAGTGAGACTTTGGTTCTGATCCTGTAGTCAGTTCTAGCTTTACTTTGTTAAGATTAGGGCACGAATAGTGGCTTGGAGAAGAGGTGAAGGGCACTAAGCTAGTCTCCCTTTGGGAAGCCTTGTCCTCCTTTTTGTTCCAGAACAATCAGCCAGGTCAGTGTAAGTCACAGAAAATTAGTTTGAAATTCTTGATTCCAAAAGGAAACAGAGGAATCTAAGAAAAAAATTGCTTAGATATCAAAATTGGCTAGCCAGGGCAACATATTTATGTATGAACACTTTCCCACTTCTTCTTGCCTGTAGTTTAACCTGACCTGTTTGCTTTTCTTTTGGAGCAGAATGGAAAAGAGCAAATGAGTATAGACATTGTTAATAAGGAGGCATCACCACAGTACCACTTCACTCCTGCAGAGACCAGAATTATTATGCGTGCAATCACATCCCAGCCTTTCCCTGACCCAAGCACTACAGAAGTAAGGAGGACAGTAAGACAGGATTAGTGCATTGACTGTGCAAATGGCACAAACTCAATTAGCTGTGTAAATTCAGGCACAAACTCAATCTCAACCCTGGTCTGAAAAAACACACCAGAAATATACAGATACTGTATGCCAAATCACTCAAATTTTGGACAACATAAAGGGATTTATCAGTTCAGATGAAAGTAACACAATTTTTTGGTTTCTGCTTTGCAGCACAGCAGTTTCAGATGAATTCTGATTGAGCTCTTGCTCTAATTAAAACCTGAAATTCAAGTTAGCAGTACAAGAAAAGAACTACCAGAACTACTTGAATTATTTTGCCTGCTGAACTAATTTCTGCCCTGAGTATTATCAGCAGTGTCTTTCATGCTGCCTAGTGGGAAACATCCTAAGACTCTCTTGGTGGCCATGTTAACACTAACTTGGGAAAAGAAAACCTCTGCCATTAGTATCCATATGTCTCTTTTGGCACCAATGTCATCAGATCTCAATGTGCTTTTATATCACCACAGATGCCTCTTATTATTAGTTTTAATTGAACAAATACTGTATCATGGCTCAGCAATTTGGTCCTCTGGAGCAATCACAAAAACACCTTTGGGGCACTGGCGCCAAAGGATGACATTTTTATTGGTTTCCTTTGCCAGCTTCAGCAATGTGCCTGCTGTTCCTTCATTCCACATCTAGGTTGTGTTTCCTTTCTTTATTCTTCTTTTCCACTCCCTTGTCTAGGGAATACAAAGCTTTATCCAACAATGTTCTCTGACAATTCCTCTTTTGCCCAAGCCTTAACACTTTCAAGAAAGAAAAAAGGAGAGAAGAGAAGAAAAGAGAAGAGAAAAGAGAAGAGAAGAGAAAGAAGAGAAGAGAAGAGAAGAGAAGAGAAGAGAAGAGAAGAGAAGAGAAGAAGAAAAAAAAAAAAAAGAAAAAAGAAAAAAGAAAAGAAAAGAACAGAAAAAAGAAGAGAAAAGAAGAAAAGAGAAAAAAAAGAAGAAAAGAAAAGAAAAGAAAAGAAAAGAAAAGAAAAGAAAAGAAAAGAAAAGAAAAGAAAAGAAAAGAAAAGAAAAGAAAAGAAAAGAAAAGAAAAGAAAAGAAAAGAAAAGAAAAGAAAAAAGAAAAGAAAAAAGAAAAGAAAAGAAAAGAAAAGAAAAGAAAAGAAAAGAAAAGAAAAAAAGAAAAGAAAAGAAAAGAAAAGAAAAGAAAAGAAAAGAAAAGAAAAGAAAAGAAAAGAAAAGAAAAGAAAAGAGAAAAGAAAAGGCACAAATCTCAGGAAAGTTGAGGTGTTCCAATTAGTTCTGAAATAGCATTTTTTTGTAATTTTTTTTTTGACTGATGATAGTTTGATGCAACGCAATAATTTGGCAATTCTACTTTCCCATGGGTCTATCTGGGAGGAAAACCCTGCTACAAAAATATGCATTCAAGAGTAACAATTTACTTATCAGTTCATTTCTTCTTTTTTAAGAGCAAAAAATTTTAGAACTGTCTGCATTTCATAGACACTAAAAGTTTTAATGAAATTAAGTATTTGATTTTAAAAAAATGGCATCAACCATCTCAAAAGGTATCTGCAGGTAGGGAAAATAAAATATTATAGGTTTGTATTTACTTGTTTTGTTGTTTTTTTTCTTTACCCAAAAGTGGGTATTAATACACAAAATTTAATATTTCAACAGGCAGCCTGTCACCTGATGGACCATGGATGGAATATAGGGAAATCCCTTCCAGCAACTATGAAAAAAGCTTCTGTAGATTTATTCAAAACATTTCTGGCAGAAAATTCAGCTTTAAAAATTCCCAAAAATCTCACCCCCAACTGTTCAATCCTATCCCAGTATCACTTTTTTTCCTCTTCATCTTTTAACAATTTTAAGAGCCTTAATATAAACTAGATTATTCAAATTATGATCAGAATTAAATAAACAAACACTCTGGAGTCTTCTTTTAAACCTGGATCATTTTGTGAATCTGCTTTTCAACACAATCCTGCGCACAGTTATGCTGACACAAGTGTACAGCTGAAAATTCTGCTGGAGAGCAGAAATAATCTACCAAGCATGAGAACTTCAGTTCCCAAAGCACTTTTTAAGAACAGGCAATTAAATTTCACGTGCTAAGACTCACAGAAAATAAGTTGGCCTACCACTGGCAGATCTATCAATGAACCTCTGGAGTCCAAAGTTCCACTCTCCTGACTAACTAAACAATACCCCTGAAAAAAAAGTGCCACAAAATATTTGCTAAAGGGTTTTGCATCGGTATGTAAAACTGAGTTAGTTCTCTTTTCTACCCTCAGGACCTAAATCTGATGTTAAGTACACCTTACAGTAATACTCTTTGCACTAAATAATGTCTAAGATAAGTCCTTGTCACAATAATTTCCCTTGCAAGGAATATATCAAGAAAGAAAAATCCATATTTATATTTGTTTAAATTTGTATCCCAAAGCTCAGCACAAATATTGCTCTCAGTTTTGTAGTTGGTCCACATTACCATTGTGAGCTCCAAACTTCAAGCTCACAGAAAATGTAAATGTGATCTCACCATTTGTGAGTTCTGATTGGCACTAGCTACACTCAGCCTAAAATTTGGATTATTGTAAGCATGTTTGTTTCTATTTTCTGTAGTGTCTTTCTTCTGATTTATTTTCACATTGACCTAGTTTTAAATATTTTTTCTTCCATTGCTTCTAATTAAGCTACTGCTACATCTTATGAGCTTCATTTAATTAAATTAATTCAGGAATTTATTTATATAACAAAAGATAACCAACCCACCAGGCTTGCTTTCCCAAATTCCCACAGCTCTAATAGAAAGAAAATTAGAGGCATCTATTTTAAAATTAAGTACCTGCAGCACAGTAGCATTGTAATAAAAGTATCAGAAATATTTTATAGATATTTTGGGGTTTTTTAAAACTTTTTCTTCCCCTCAATGTTTAGAATATGATTTTACCAATGATGGTGCAATAAGAAGGTCACCTGCTCTAAAACGAAAGTTCTGATCCACACAAGGTGAAGGAACTGTTTCTCACCTTCTAGGTTCATAACACATGAGTGAGAATTTTTGTTAGAATGACCTAGGATTCATACTGGAAGAGAAATCACATAATAGTAAGGGCGTAGAAATAATTTCATTTTCTAATATAAGTAAGATAATGTTTAAGTTGCAATGATGTAAACTCTGATCCCTGAGGGCTCTGTTCAGTGAAAGATTCTCAGTATTAGCACTGTGTAGTATCCCAGAGTTGGCAAACATCAATTCTATGCCAAAACCAGAGAAGTTTTATTTCACTGTACTTTGAAGTTCTATTTCTTTACAGTCAGGACATGCCCAACAGGTTTGGAGATAAAAAAAACACTTCCTAAATATGCCTTTCTTGGTAACAGACATCCTACAGGCAGATCTGGATTAAGCATTTCCATCATCACTGCAAAAAGTTATTAAGTGCTTGCCAGACAAGCAAGATTTAATTCCTCCAGCTGGATGCTGCCAACCCCTTTACAGCACATTGCTCTTGTCACAGTGTCTGGGCATAGTTTTAAAATACATTTACTTCAGCCTCAGTCTAGTGTGGAGCCTTTTCGCTTGTTTGCTTTTCTTTCACCCTCTTTCTCCCAGTACAGTGAAAGGAAGTTGTTAATAGGGAAGACCTTGATAAGCCATGTAAAGCCAGGATGGTTTAAGAGTGCTGATAATGATTTATTCATCTTTCCAATTTATTTATGAGAAATGAGGTTAGGGTTTTTTGGGGGCGGGGGGGAGTGTGGATGGTGGAGTTGTACAGTAAGAGGTCATTGCCTGCACTTAGATCATTGCAGTGACATGCACTGGGCCACTGAAGTACCTATGCAAACCAAACCTGGATTTCCATGCTACCTTCTCCCCAAAGCCCCTCTTAATCCCCTTCCAACAAAACCACTACCTACATCATAATGTCATTATGGACCATAAATGTGTAGGAACACATAATGTTATTATAGTATTGTAGAACATCCTCAGCTGGAAGGAACACATAAGGATCAAAGTTCAGCTCTGACAGTGGTGGCAACTTAAAAAATTATATTAAAAATATTTCTATGAAAAGTAAAGATGAGGCAGTTAAAGCAAAATTTCTGACAAGTGAATAACAGGAAGGCTATCTCAAAAATTATGCTAGGTAATGGTTTCTGATACCTGTACCATAACAGCTCTGATACGATTCCCTGCCATAGGTACACTCACATGGAAATCAGTAGCACTAATTTGAGAGTGAGGTAATAAATAAGGATTCTGGAATATTACATTGTGCTGCAATTAAAAGCAGAGGTAAATTGGTCAGAAACACGATTAAGCCCAGGGAGTATGATAAGCAGCTGGAAGCATTCTCTCACTTCACAGACTGGCTAAAGACTGATCTATTAATTCTATTTTTTCTGATCAAGTTCATCTGTACTTGTTTGTTTGCATTAAATATAATATTAATCACAAATCATAGGCCAACTCAGCTCTTCACTGTGCATTCAGCCATACACCATGGGCAGCGTTTTCATGAGATATTAAAAATTAAGTAGGGTTGAACTAGGTCACCCCCTAGGTGTAATGAAACCCCAAATGAGAAGGAGTCTGAATTATTTCTTCAGCCTACATATCTGCTTGGAAAATGGCACTTACCTTCAGTAGAATATTTGGACATAAATTATGTAATAAAAATAAATCCATAGAGAATAAAACTTTAAAAAATCGATTTTTTTTTTTAATGACGACTGCATGGAACATGTACCTTAAGTTACCTGGAAGTACCCTATTTGGCTCAAAAGTAAAATTGACTATATTTATTTATTTCCTCTAACAGACTATTTTTTAATGTTTTTCCTAAGTGAGCGAGTGATTTCTTTAACAACCCTATTAAAAGCAGATGGAGCATGCATACTTTGTCCCTTAGATAGTAGCTGTATACTCATTTCAAGAGTCTGTTTCCTATTTCTCCACCTCATAATGCAACAAAACAGTAGTTCACAAGTAACCACAAGCCTATAAGTATGGGGTTAATAGTATAAAGGTGAGAATATATCTACAGTGACAAATAGAACAGGGCCAGGCACTATTTCCCTAAGTCCAAGTGGCACAGGCTGTGCCTCTTCATGACAGAAGTTATCCCTGGGTCTTCTCTGGCTTTAAGTTATTGTTAGCCCTATTTTACTCTCTTAGTCCTGTAGGTATAGCAATCTAAGGGCACTGTCACTGTGCATTAACACCACTGGTTGTGGTGTGAAGGCTTATAATGTTAGCTGGGGGGGAAATTTCCAATAATATTGAATAAAATATAAGCAAATTAATAGCAAAGTAAGTAAAACTTGCAGTAGTCCGGTTCATACTGCCTGCTGAGAATGCTTGTTCCTCTCAGCCGTACAAAGATACTGCCTTGAAGAGCTCCATTCACACACAGCAAAGCTAAATAGAGAAGGCACTAATAAATAGTAAATAGACAGTAATAAATACTAAATAGCTTGTTAGTATTGTGCCTTAGTCTCTCTTATATTTTACATACATATAAAATATGTCGATATCCTGACCCCATGCTAGCTTAGAAATGAACAAAAAATTACAGCAATTATTTGAAATGAACTTTTCCCCATAAAGACCCTTTAAAATACGACTATTCTGAAGAATTTCCAGAACAACACAAGTGACTTTACATAAAGTGTCACACGGCTTTTCTAAACATCTGCATTCAAACTACCAAATATTTTAATGAAGATATTACTCATCTGGTTGTACATTTAGACTTATGGCTACAAGCTTTTCTTCATCAAACATCTCCTTAAAATAAATTAAAACCTATAGCTTTTGCTGTCTGTAACAAAAAATTTTCATGTAAATAGTTGCTCAAGTGAATAACAGTTGCTGGATTTGGATAATAATGACCACGTTTCTAAAAAATAATATGCCTTTAAGTACAGCATAGAGCAATGTTTCAATATAAAATGGAGACAAAACTCAAAACATGAAAATATTTTATAGAAATTAGTGAAAATTGTACTTCTTGTCTTAATTATACTGTTTTACAAGTAAAAGGACATGAATAATATTGGGATTTCTTCTCTGGATTCACAAATGTTTTTGCAAACAAGTCTTGCCCACTTTGTTAGCAGTTTACTTACATTTTTATTCAGTGTCTGTAATCCTCATCTGGTTTATAACCTGAAGGTGAGATACTTTGCTGCAGAATGCAGGGTTGCAGAGCTGTAGCACTCAAAGACAATTCAAGGCTCTCTTAATTTGCAACAGGGAATCAATAGATGTCACAGGATCACAATAGTGGGTGTGATGGCATCTCCTTCAAGATGGCATTATAGACAGTTGTCAGATAGAAGAAGGTACAGACAGGAAGATCTGCATGCTGATGATCCTAAAGTCCCTTGGAATGATAAAAACTTTGGCTGTACTTCACAAAATTGAAGGCAAGCTGGGAGTCAGAAAGTGAATCGAGGCCAGGTAGGAACCAGTAAAGCTGCAGAATGGGACTGCTTGAAGAAACTTAGAGCCAATGTAATTTTCATATCAAAGAACATTTTGGCTAAAGCCAGGACCCTGAACCTGTTGAAACCTCCCACCAGTAAAAACAGCAATCAGTGTTTCTGTACCTGTCTGATCATCTACGTACAAAAGACAACAGCTGCAGTAAATACATGTTGACCTACCAAATAAAAATGATCCATGTAAGTGTCTTTTGAGAAGTATATCTGGCACCCTCTGATGATGCTTCAACAGCCATGATTAAGCAGTGATAGCACACTGGCACAAACAATGCTGACTATACCCCTGCAACAGCTGCCAAAGGAAAAGACGCAGAAGCAATTCCAGCCTTTAGTTCTTAGGCTGTTAAAATAATAGTTACAGAACAAATGCAAGATGTAATTTTAAAAAAATCAAGTTTGGAAACTGCTGTTTTATCTCTTGGAAGTTAAAGAATCAAAAACAATGATAGCACTGGCTTTCCTCATACAATTGGTATAAAACATAATTCTGCTTCCAAAGACTACAAAAACATTAACACTTTAAGCACTGTAATACCGTTTTGACGTTTGTCCTGTGTACATCTATCTGACTATAGCAGAGAGACCAACATGCAGACTTTTCAGAATGATCTGAAATTTTATTACAATGATGCCCAAATTTGTGTTCCTCTATTTTTTACATGTGCATAAATGATGTTCTAGGACAATGCAAAAATTAGAGACAAAGAAATGGATTTACCAGTTCTCTCAATGACTCATTTTATTTAACGTGATATGTATTCCACTGTCAGTACCTGCCTCAGGAGTCGAAAAAAAAAAAATGGTGGCTAATACGGGGAAGTAAACCCTACAACTCTGGAAAGAGAAAAATCTCATAGTAAACAGTCCCAAGATGCCCATTTGTGGTTATGCAACATGACTTTTTTATTACAAAGGTTCTCAGAGTCCATACTTTTACCAGTTACTGCATCAATTGCTACTTGGACTTAATAGCCAGGAAAGGTCATGCTGCCCTGACAAGACTTTGCACTTGTTATCCACCTGTGGAGAGGGACGGGAAAGCGCAGGCAGCAGCTGCCATACCAGGGTGCATTCCCTGCTGCAGCATTGCTCTGCTTCATCTGCGTGTTCCAAAGACATTCAAATCTTACTTAAGCTACCAGTTTAAAGGACTGGTAAAAGCCAAGGGTGTAGGTATTACAGGATCTGGACCTTCAAGCATTTGTGCTTGAAAGTGAAAATGAATGAAACATCAACACACCTAAAAGCACAGGAAATCAGTCAAGGTGTCCCAGAAGCCCAAGACTGTTAGCACAAAGATATTATCTACTGACGAGGAGTCCAGGCTTCACTCATATCACAGGAAGGCTGCAGTAAATTAGGAATTAATGTTCTGAAGTTAATTAATTTAATTGATTTCAAGCTGAGTAAGGGAGTTAAGGCTGGTATTCAAACAGGGAGAGAGTATTTAAATTTAGCTGTCATTAGCAGGCACATATTGCATTCACCAAGTATTAAGTATTTTTGCTCTCACAGTACTCATTGAAGCCACTTGGACTCTTTTACACTTCTGTTTCCTTCAGCAGAATGGAGAATAGATTTATTATTTTCAGACAAACAATTAAGATAATACAATTTTAGGAAATAGAGGAGCCTATTTGATTGTTCTCCATGGAAGCTTATGGCATTGGTTGGGGTCAGGGGGCTGAACCTCATTTTATGGCAGATCTCACTGTTTGCAAGATAGGTCCCAGTCCTGAAAAAAACGTTCTGACACACAACAGTCTTTAGGAAATGCATTGCTTACTGGCAGCCATGCAGGTAGGATCAAACTAAATAAGAAAAGCAAAATATTTTAAATGTATAAAACACAAAAAGAAATGAAGAAAAGTCAGAGGAAAAGTCCTGTGATAAACAGGTGTTATTTCATATTTTTTCACTGAACTATCTTAATGATTGAAAGTGATTCTATGTTTTCCATCGTAGACATAAAATACTAGATAACCATATTGATTTTCTAATACAATAATCATATTCAAGGACTTTTTTTTCTCAATACCACTCTAAGCTTTCCACCATTGTCTTTAAATGAAAATATCATGACAGAATCTGTATCTAAAAAGCCTTCTTGATATTCATTAGCAGTAGACAAAAAAGGAAATTAAATAAAATTGAAGCTCTACAGAAACATGCAACTATAGGAACTGTGAAAAATCAATGCAAGGCAGTGACTAGGTCACTTCTCTTTTCAAAACAGAGTTAATACTCATGAACTAGTTTGCTTCACATTACTTATTACATAAATTATTATTAAAATTATAGTAAAGATAGATGCAGTATTATTGATACTAATAATATAGAACTTACATTTTATTGAAGAGAAGTTTAGGACTAACAGTTTACATCATTAGATTCCAGTGTTAATCTATTACAGATTTTCTGTGAGAACTGTACAATTACAAAATAAATAAGTGGAATCACTGAAATAACAATAATTCTCAGCCTCCAAGAGCATCTTAGAGATTCAGAGCTTTAATGCCTGTAAAGTATTTAAAGATGTCTGAGGAAAATGTACTATGTAAGTGCAGACTATTCTTCTTGATCAAGCACCATGTGACCGGTATAAGACAGACAGATTTTCAACGATCATACAGAAATAATGAAGCCATATAAAAATTTAAGGATCACAAATTTATGTTCTGAAATCTCCTTGTCTATTTTTCCTGTCTTTACTGACTGTGAATGTTTGTGTTTCTTTGGTTAAACTTTTGGGAACAATTTTTCTCACTTCAGTCTGTAGCATTCATATGCACATATCATACTATACATGGGGCATCAGTTATTAATTGGAAATGCCACAATTAACTTACAAAATGTTCAACATGCAGTCATAGTGTAGAATTAAATTACAATTAGTCTGGTTATTTATTGTGATTACTACTATTTTAATTTTTTTCTCATATTTCTAAAATGTATTTTTGGATACAAGGCCACATCATAAGATCTGATTTAATTTCCTGATTATAAAAATGTAATAAATGTTGTTCCTGCTCCATAGGCCTTAAAAGTACAGCATAAATTCAATGATGGAAGATGAATACCAAAACCTAGGTGAGAACTGATGAGAAACATTATAGAAGTACAGCTGTAATGTAGTTTAGCTACAACTCCATTTCCAAGATGTCTGTACAAGATTTTTTGGCACAGTTCAGCAAGTGCTTCAAGGATAGGAATCATTTAAAAACCATGCTACAGTTGTAAGAGGAGTGCAACATAGTGAGGACTTAACCTTTAAATATATTCTCTGTCTGTAGAGCCTGTGGTTTCACAGCTCTTACCATAAATCAGAATACCTCAAATGCACAAAGACAGGTTTGCTGGCAGCTGAAAGCTTTCCACTAAAGAAAACTGCATATTTTAACCTACTTTTAGTTTTGGGTTTAGGATTCTATCTTTATTTGAACCCCAAAAGGGTTAACAGTTGCTATATATCCACTTTCAATTCCTTATTCTCCTGCAAAATTTTTGGATTGCAGCTTTTAGTTGCAAAATTAATGCAATCAAATAACTGATTTGAATGTATTTTATACCAGGATGAATTTAGAGTTTGGAAACTTTAAAAGAAAAAAATTAAAAGTGTCAAAGAAACACAGCTATCACACCCCCAGTGAGGGTGCTGGAGGAAAGGACAGCACCTTGCAATGTCTGATCAACTTCACTGAAGTAATTACCAACCCCCAGTTTTTCACATCAATGAAATAATAAAGAAAAGAAAAATAACCAAAGTTATAATTTAAGTGCAGGTATGCAGTATTCAGACAAAAGATAGATTAACATCAGCCAAATGAAACCAGCAGGAGGGAAAGAACTGAAGAAAAAAAAAGTCAAATTCAGCAGAATGAAAACCAATGGAAATAGTGTCAAAGTTAACAATGAGAAATATATATGACCCAAATTCAAGTCATTGCTTTTCAGTTTAACTGAAGGAATAAATCCCTACAATAAGTGATAAATCATTATTAATTCCTTTGATGGAATCATGTTAAGGAGAAATAAGTATTTTTTGGAGCTGGTAGAACTGCCATGAATAATTCCATAGCATCATATTCCATAGAGTTTGTGGCCTGGGCAGATGAGATGAAGACCAAAACTAACTCATCAACATCCCTACTCTGATGCCGTAAGAGCAAGTAAGCTCTGTGTCTTTTTTAAAATAAAGCTTTAATTTTCCCCATTTAATATGCATGTCTGTTTGCTAGGACTTCTACACTGGTAGGGTGCATTTTAATGTGATTTTTTAAATTAATGATTTGAAATAGCAATTGTGAATTGATACCCATAAACTAATTGTAATTTTATGTACCTTATTTTGAAAACAACATACAAGTATTTGTATCAATCTAAAAGATTATTTTTATGCCTAAACAATAGTGATTCTAATATATTATTCCTAGTGCAGCCTTTTGAAGTTTTGTGTTAGGAAAAAAATGATTCACAGTTTATGCCTAACACAGATTTTCTAAGGCAGGTTATACCAAATAAACCATGGCAACGTCTAAACATGGTCTTGGACACTGAAGTTAAAATGGGAGATGAAAATTCTCGTGGAATTGCAGGAGGGGAAAGTGTGTGACTGAAAACTCATCAGGACAACAGTTTTATTGTATTTGGTCCCTGGATATCACAATGTCAATATTTGCCTCCAGCAGGAAATTCTCCAGCAGGAATGACAAAGGCACTTCATTCTCTGATTTAGTTCAGTTTGGGTTTTTTTTACATCCATATAGATCTCATGTAGACCAGTAAAACCTTACACTGAAAAATTTTATCATGAATGTAAATCAAAACATACAAGTTTTTCCCCATGTTCGATTACAGCGAAACTTTACAGCTTGCATGGTATTAATAAAGCACTGTTTTGGTTTTACATTAATTAGTGAAATCCTCAGTGATGTTCTGCAATTATGGAATTCTACAAATATATTTGTGCCTAATGGGCTGGAAAAAATTACAACTCTCTCAGAATAATGGGATCTTGATTTTTGCCCTCTGTCTTGAGTGCCTGCGGAAAGGCAATGAACTGATCACATTACCAGCACCCAAAAGGAAACAGACTGGAAATACCTTTTTAAAGGCACATTACAAAATCTTTAAAGAGTCTTCTCAGTCCAGCTGTTTCCAAATGAAATAAATAGGTGGGGAAGACAATATCTGGTTTCCCTCTTCCCCTCCCTGCTCCTTGATCATTTTCAGCTCTCAGAAATCCATACTTATTTCAATAATCTATATTTGGTTTGGTTTCTGTTGTTCTTCCTTTCAGCATGGACTAGAACACAAGTCAGGACTAAGCCTCCTTCCTCACCATGTGACATGACAGAGACATTCAGCAACATTAGTGCACAGGATGGGGATGTACTCCTGGAGTGCAGTTCCCCACTGGCTCTGCCTCCAGCCTTCAGAACAGTAACTCCTTGCCTTCTCTGCTTGAATTTTTAGTTAGTCTTCCTTATTTTCCTGCCATTACTGATGGAAATGATATCTTTCTCTAGTGCTAGTCCATGTACTATCTTTGTACAGGTAGGTTTAGTGCTTTTGAGTGGGAATAGATCCATACATTAACCTGCACTATCAATTTACACAATTTTATTCTGAATAAACTTTATCATTGAGTCATCATTTCATCATTATTTCTATCCACAAGCTTCTCTTAATGAAGAGGAAGAAAGATTAAAATTATTAATTTCTTTAATTATTTCATAGATTTTAATTCTTCACTTTGTACTTTACCATTATTTTTATTAGGAGACTGAGTAATTGGTTTGAAAAATACTTTCTAGGCTACTTGCATTTTCCTGGATACTTTCTAGGGAATTTCACATTTTTCCTATAGGAAACATGAATGAAGAATTAATTTGTCTTATTTGCAATTAGATTGTTTTCCCTCTAGATGTTTAGTGATTTTAATTTCTTTCTCCTTTTTGAGATGTCTCAGCTAATAACTCTAATAACATAGATGAAAATCATATAGAACTGGCCCTTAGCTGCAAAGTTAGAAAGTGCCTTGGAAAAAATAAACTTGTAGTTACTTTAGGAAAATATTAAAAAAAAATTAACAGATATTTCCTTGGTTTTAATGCAATGAACAAAACTCCTTTTTGGACTGGCTTTTATAAGGCATGAATGATCAGCATTTCAAGATGTTCAAAACCCTTCAAGTATGTAAAGCTCCAGCTGTGAAAAAGAAACAGGAAAAAACCCCAAAAAACAGTGTGAAGGGCTTGTGCTGCTGCTTATCCTGCTGTCATTGTTTTCTTAAGATTCTATTGAGAGTCTTGCTTTACTTATCACACCTCCTGTCAATGTTTCATTAGCATCCTCCTGCTCATATTTCCTTTACTACATTTATTCCTGTAAGTCAGATAGAGGGACAGCACAATGGCTCTTTGAAGTATTTGTTCTCATGTATTCCTTCATTATGAAACTCATTTCAGCTGGACCTCTAAATAACTCCTAAGCAGCAAGAAAGAGGCAGTACATCCATCACACAGTGAATACAAAGCGTTCAATGCAGATCTCAAATCGATTCTTTTGGTCAAATGCTAATTTTTATTTATTTCACTTCCCCAGGAGGCTTAGCAAGTAAAAATTATATTCATGCCAGTGTGGATTTATAACACAAGGAGGGAGATGAAATAATAAAGCTGAGCATACTGTATTAGCTATTATTCATAAACTATTTCTACTTGTCAGACGTTTACTATGAGGCTGAGAATGCAGTACTTCACCTCTCTCAGCTGATCATAGCTTCAAGTTCACCCATCACTACAACTGAGAATAAATTCCATGATGAAAGAGACTAATTCCTGTTTCCTGGCACACTCTGTACCTTCTTCCTAAACAAATCTTAGTTAATATTCTAAAGGCAGAAACCCAGACAATGTCTTCATAAACATAAAAATTTCCAAAGGAAAACAAAATTACTCCCTTCTGGGATTTTGTTCTAGATAGCCTTTTCTGAATTTGTTGCTGTAGAGAATAAAGCAAGATGGGGCTGAGGGAGACTTCAATCTCAGTTTAGATTTCTCTGTTCCTAAGTGAAGCTCTTTCATATTACCTATTTGATTTAATGTCAATATGCTGCTTGAAGTTCAAGTTGGGAAAAAGTGATGTCATATTTCAAAACTTTCTAGGTATACTTTCATCTTTTCAAATAACAGACTTTATCCACAACACTCTCTTTCTTATCTTCCTCAAAGCCCTCTATCCCCATAAAACCTCACCAAAAAAATTTGGCTCATGATAGTTTTCAGCTTTTGCCCACAAATAGACCTACACATGGTCCTATGTGTTATTTTTTGCAGACATAATTGTTTTAAAATATCAAGGCATCATAGCTTTTGGCATTCTCATATGCTTTTTTCTTTCTGCTAGTCATTCTACACATTTAAGCAGCTAAAATATATAGATAAAATTTACATATGAAACAGTCTGAAGAAGGGAAAGAATTTTAATTTGGTTTTAGAGTAATGATAAACAAAATGTGCTTTTTCTTGACCATTTGATCATTTTCAATTTGGGAATGTGTAATTAGATAATATTTGGAGTTAAAAATTAAGAAATGTGCGTTCCTATGTTTTCATTACTTCTCCATGGTGTTTACTGTCATTTCCAGTAAATATTCATACCAGCTGAATCTTGAAAATGTCTATCCAATAACATACAGAGATGCTCTGATTTTTTAAAACAGAAAAACCTTAACGGATGCCACAATTAAAATAAGACATCAGGAAATTTGAAACTGGTAAGAATCCCTTATGTCAATGGTTTGGCTCAAAATCTTACAGAATTTCTTTTGTCAGTGGCAGCTGAGTATCAGCTAAGCAGGCTCCAAAATGAAAATCTGTGGATGCATTTTGACTCATCCATCTTCCACTTTCAGGATTTCCACAGAGTATAAGTGACCTGAAGACAACATCTGATTTGGGGAAAAATGTATGCCAGTAGTGTGTAGTATTAATAATCAAAATCCAAAATATACCTCTTTATATATTGCTGTTTGTTACTATATTTTGTACATATGTTTTGGAATACCTCCCTTCATCTTAGGGATTAAAAATACAGAGACTAATCTCTTTACCTCCTTACCAATTTGATCTAATATTTGCAAGAGAATATTCTACAAACCATTGCAATGCTCCTAATACTACTGAGGGAAAAAAATAAGTGCAATCTGTTTGTTGTTTATAGATATATACACAGCAAGCCAGGAAAACCTGCTGGGGATTACAGGTGAATCTCACTGGGACAGTGAAGGAGACCCTCCCAGCTTTTTATGGAAACTGGCCTGTCGGGGAAGGGTGGTGGATAAAGCTGAGGATTAGGAGGCAAAACATTCTTCTCACAAAATTGGCAGTCATGCTTCTGAAAGTGTCAGATTGAATTCTTCTTGTCACCCAAAAATCTGTTGGCAACTGACAATCAGAAGTGGATTCAGCCATCATGGTTTGCCACTTAACATTACTGTCCAACTCCTGTAAGCCAGGATTTCATCATGAAGATAACATCTCCACTGAAAATTTCTCAACAGTCTCTTGCTTCTGTTATATTTGCTTCCTTTCATTTTTTCTGTTTGTGTCAGGACATTGAGGCATAAAACTTTAAGCATGTATTTTTAGCAAAAAGACCTGGCAACCCAGAAACCTGTCGGGGGTACTTTATTTGATGCTACGGTCTCAAAAGCCTCTGGGGATGTACGTGCTGGGCATTACTGTGTTTGTAACAAACCCCTCTGAGGGGTCAGTGTGCACCAGTTCTATTACTTCCTATCTTAATTTAGCTTCTTTCCTCTTCTTTACCCCTGAATGTGTAGAAATTTAGATGTCACAGTAGGCTGTCAAATAGATATTCCCTTGGGACTAACCTGTTGAGAGAATAGCTCAGGTTTTGGGAGTTAGGGTTTCATTTACCTTTCTGAAATTCACCATGGCTAATCATTATTGCCACTATTGTCTGTTATTGGTTTGCTACAGGGAAATGCCTAAAGAAGTTTGTTTTATTTGTTTTATTTGTTTTGTTGTGGGTTTTTTCGTTTGTTTGATTGTTTTTGTTTTGACTTTTTTTGTTTGGGTTTTTTTTTATGCCATCCCTCCTCTTCTATTTCCTGGGAAGGATAAATAAAGGAGACTGGTCTCTGCACTTTCTAAGATAATGTTACTTCCACAATTCATCAGAAAGAAGCACAAGTGCTTTGCATTGATAGAGTTTAGACTCCATGAAGGACCTTTATCTCCAGATCATATTCCACACAAAACCGAATCCATTCTGACTTTGTAGTGGGAAAACTCATTCCCTTGAGATGGAACAAGGACCCTACCTTTGCAAAGAGGATATTTGCTGCACTCTCAACTTGAAGGCTGGTGAGCTGGGGTTTGGGATGCTCTGTGAAATAGGCTGAGAGGAACTTGTACAGTAGCTTCTGGCTGAACATTTTGGAAAAACAAACAAACCAACAAACTCTGCAATATCACTTGTTTCAAGCCTTTGTAAGTTCTCAAAATTTCTCTTGCTTTCTGAATAGGTTACCTCACCACCATGAAGGTGGCTTGTTCCATCTATTCTGCAAAATAACCCTTTCCCTGAGAAGCTGGCAATCTCCAAAGCAAAAATCTCTTGGCACTGTGTGAAATTTGAAGCGTGTCGCTATGATGGGATCTATCACAGTAAGACAGGAACTATTAAGTGCTAGAAGGGATTAAATGCATTTATCTATCGTGATTTTGACATCTTTCATAATTTGCCCTTCCTACATAAGAAAATTCTGCATTTTCATACCCACAAAATACAACAACCAAAAAAAATCAAAGCACCAAAAAACCCACAAAAAACCCCCAAACAAACCCCCAAAAATCCCAAACAAAACAAAAGAAAAAAAAAGACCAAAAAAAAAAAAAACAACCAAAAACAAACCCAAAATACCAAAGCCCTGGGAGAAAAAGCAGTTTTCAGTCTTTTTAAGCCTGCATTTGTTTTCTTTCACTTTAGAGCCAGACAACAACAAGGTGGGGTCAATCAACTATAAAACTTCACTATTCTTAATGATAATGATCACTTATCTTCCACATTCTGGAATCCACTCTGTCTCTTGGACACAGACAATCTGGTTTGTTTCCTTTTTTTCCCTTTAAAAAAAAAAAAAGTGTATCATGAGGAGAAAACTGAAAACTGGTAGTTTTGCCTTAAGTGATTGAGTTTTGCCTCTGTGTTTCATGATTCATCAACACACCTGTTTCCTAGACTGTAACACTTCAGCCAGTGAAAGCATCAGCTGACCAGAGGGTAGTTGGAATTTTACAAGGAAATAATACTTTTTAAGATCAAAAATTATTTTAACATACAACCACTTTTTGATAACAAATATTTCCTATTTGATGATCTGCCTCTGAAAACTACTTTAAATCTTCATGCTTTCAGGCCTGGACTTCTAGGAAGCATGGGATTCTACCATTTTTTGGGACAGTAATATCAAGAGGGGTAGCAGGGAGTATATGATTTTTAACAGCTGCTTGAACATGAGCTAGTTCAAAATAGGAGCCTTTTTACTTGGAGACAGACAAGGAACATACATTTTTCTGCATCTGAGTGTCTGACCAGGTGCTTTTAACGTGCTCCTCCAACTCAGAAAAACAGTCTCAGAGCCTCAAGAATTATTTTCCCTCATAGAAATTCACTCAGCTTTCTAAGACCTTATGATCTGGATTTGCAGATTTGTTACCTTATTTTGTTCTTCATTTTTCTGAATATCCTAAAAGTATTCTGAAGGTTTGTGCACCCCAGGAGGTTTGTGTAGCTCACTATAATGCAGCAGAAGATTAGAAGTGATACCAGCTGTAATGGGGCTTATTTCTTATTGAAAAAATCAAACACGAATATATTGACTTTCCCCTGCAACACTTCATCAGCTATGTTTGTAAAATAGCTGCCTATTGGTATTAGAGATGATGGAGAGAAGAAATAGGAGAAAAATCCAAATAACTATTCACACAATATGGATATTCAGTACCAAAAACTGATTGCAGTCTCAGTGCTCACACAGGTTTAAATCCACAATCTCCTTACCATATAAGGAGTGGAAAGAAAAAAATTAAAAATCAGCATGACTTCTCTGAAGTTAACTCCAATGTTTGTGCTGACTTTTACTCTATTCCTGGACTGGTAATTTCAATCACCATAGATGAGTCACTCATTTGAGAGGAGGGTTGCAATCAAGGGATGAAGTGAACTGAAGAGCTAAAGGTAAATGTGTGCATCTTAACAGCTCTGCTGAATACAGTTGGATTGAGACATTTTGAAAAGAAATCAGGGTTAAAGGATGACCTTGTAAAAGCACTGGAAATATGGGACCACATAATCTAGCAGTGGTTGTACAGTACCTAAATAGGTTATGTTCATCCAAGTAATATTTTTAGCTTGTTTTTCATCTTATTCCAAATGTGCTTTTATGTATTTTTAGTCAAGCTTTCTGTCTCTTCATGCTGAAAAATTGCTGATGTTTTCACTCTGCAGAAATTGAGGACATTTCTGTTCTTTATGCCATATGAATCAGCAAATCTCCCTCTTAAGAGAAATTGAACACTTTCAGAATAAAGGAGGAATAAATAGTGATCTTTCAATTATTTTTTCTTCTGCTTTTTACTTAGCAGAGAAAAGATTAGTCCAAAAATTGTATCTATAACTTCTTTCCAGAAATTTCCAAAATTTTCCTTCTAAAGCTTATTCTCCCTCAATTGTTTGCACTTCTGGATTTTGTCCTATTACTATTTTTGAGATGATTATTTATATAGGAGATCAGTACAGAAAACTAAATCTCAGCTTTTGGAGGCGAAAAGCATGTATTTCAGATCCAAAGTTTTTCTGTTAGAAAAGATTAGGAATTTATTTTAAGCATACTTTTTCACATGCTTTCAGCATGATTTTTTTCAGTTCACTTTTTCTTTACAACACACACTTTGGTACCCTGTCTAGTTTGGTTTAGCATGTCATACATATAAAAGTTCATTTTCCTTTCTTGGTGCTACTTATAACTATATAGAATGAAAGAAATTAATATTTTCCTATTTTTAGTACAAATTTTTGCTAGTTTTAGTTGCTTTGTCAGGCCAATAACTACTAAAAATTGTTTGATTCTTTTTTTTTTACATATATATGTCACTATTTATTTGCCTGTAATTACATAAAGCATACTAATTTATAATCTGCATGTGAACAAGGTACTAAGAAGAGCAAAGAACAACAACCTCAACAAAAAAATCCCCTATTTTTGGCTTGCCTTCCTCAATATTTGGGAAAGTGTCCTACAGGGCTTTTTTCTGGAGGGCTGATGATCAGTACTTTTTTCAAATCATGCTTCTTTTCTGTGTTTCTAACTGGTCACCCAAAACATGAGTCAATAAAATGTCATTATTTCATTTGAAATGAAGGAATCCTGAGATTTCAATAGCATTCAAACCCAATTAAATAAAAGACTTGGAAAAGACTAAATCCCAAACCTGTAGAAAATTGCTTTTCACTTTAGTGGAAAGTGGCACTTTTACTTTAAAACTTCAGTGACTTACAGAAGGGAAGGTGGCAGCTGGGGGCTGCACAAGAAGTAAGACTATACAAGAGCATTATTTCCTCCTGAAATTTACAAAACTTTAACCCAAAATTCACATCTCCACTGTGAATTCTCTGTTCTTTTGACCCATCTTCTGCTTGCCCAAGCAGGAAGAAGTTAGGAAGTAGTATATGTTTACATTTTCATGTACATATACTACTGACACTCAACCTCATAACACATTCTGCAGAAGAGGAGTTTTAGAGGAGTTTTTGTTCCTTTGTTTTTTTTTTTTTTTTTTTTTTTTTTTTTTTTTTAAAGATGGTGTGGTTATATGCAGCCACTCTATGACGGCCTCTGAGAGAAGGCTAGTAATTTTTCTTTTGCCTTGAGAACATGTCTCAAGAACTGAGATTTCTGGGATTGACGGCCTAATTTAGGAAAGTCACACAGATAAATTGGGAAGACTAGACCTAAAAAATTATGTATATATGCTTCTGGGTACCACTTCTATTTTTTGTCCACCCTGCTTCCAATTCACAGGAAGAAATACTGTACAGGCCCTATAGTTTCCACTGTTGCAAGGTCAAGCTGAGTAATTTGCTGAATACCCCTAGCACCTCCCAGAATTTCAGTTTAGCTGTCCTGAGGTGACATTTATATCAGAGCTACATAATTTTATGGATCAGCAAAAGAACCAGGGCTTGTATTGTATCCAAACAGGCAAATGAAAACTAGATCTCACTTGGAAAGTGAGATGCTAAATAATCTGTGATCCTCCCTGTTGCTGGGTTGTGTTTCCTTCTATGCTCCTTGAGCACAAGCCAGCACACAGCACTAACGATGCCTGAAAGCAACTAAGAAGATAACAGCCAGACAGGATCCTCACCAACAGCTCATCAGTCTCCTAATTCTTCTAATTTCTCCCTATTAGATTCTTCCTTCATCTACACCATTTAAACCTGAAATTCAATTGACAGTGAAACCATTACACTGCTGCTCTATCTGGTAGCTGAATGGAGAACAAGGTCTTTTGCAGCAGCAAACTATTAAATGTGCCTCCAAGTCATTGACTAAAGTATTGTCTCTTTTTTAGGTAACAATAATGATACTAGCTGTGGCTAAGGAAGTACAAATGCAAAGATAGTCTTATGCATATAAAATACTACAAGAAAGAAAGTGAATATTTGAAATTGTTTTATGCTTCTTTGACATACCTCTTTTTCTCTTCTGTCAAAACACCATAGGAGAGAAGATATTGGAACTATATTTGCTGGAATTGAAGAAAAAGTGAATCTTTGAAAGAATTTCAATAACAACTTTAGAAACTGCATTTGAGAAATCACGAAATACATTTAGACAAAGGAGAACGAGCGGTGAGGCGAGAGTAGGCAGAGGACAAGTGGCAGACAGCAGGCAGTATTCACAGGTGGTGTGATTAATGTGCATTCAACGTACTCTAGTATTTAAGGGGTTAGTATAACAAATAAGTGTTTCTAAGAATTTGTGTTAGGCACACATGAACTCAAGGTGTGTTCATATCATTAATGTCACTCAGAACCATTCGCAGAATCACAGAATATCTTGAGTTGGAAGGGATGCATGAGAATCACCAAGGCCATGTTCTGGCCATTCACCAGATAACCCCAAGAGTCACCCCATGTACCTTAAAGTATTGGGGTGAAAAGAGTATTGCTTACCCCCATAGAGTATTGTCCCAACACTTGAACTCTGGCGGGCTTGATACTGTGATCACTTCCCTGAGGAGCATGTTCCACTGTGCAAAGCTTTGTAGTTGTGAGTATTTGGCATAATTTATTCTATAAAGGAAAATACTTGTAATATGTATTTGTAATATATAATACACAAGCGGTCCCTGATTCAAATTAGTACTCAGCATTTAGTTTTACTAAATATTTGCATTGGATTGCTAGCTTGTTTTTAGGTTGTGTTATTTAACCTACTCTCTTCTCCTTTTCAGTTTAAGCATTTTAGAGATTTATGATTTCCCCCCACCATCTTTCTGCTGTAGAAGAAGGTTTCAGCTCCTAAACTTGTTCTCATTTAACAGCCATCTCTGAGAAGCAAAGAATAATTTCACACAGAACCTCTTTCACTGGAAGTCATCCTGCACACAACATTACCTTGCTCCTGCGAAGGGTCACACCTGGTGTTCTACCACATTATCACAGATTATTCTGAATTGGAGGAGACCCACAAGAATCATTAAGTATAACTCTTAAGTGAGTGCCCCATACAAACCCACAACCTTGCCATTGTCAGCACCATTCTTCAATCAGCTGGTCTAATCTCAGTGGCATATTTTCTCTTTGACATTTTTCTACTATTCCTTAGAATTTAGAGTCTCTGTTTTTATCATTTGGTGGTTACATAGTCTGGTAGTCTTCTTTTAAAAGTCATATCAAAAAATATGCTAACCAGTGACAAACCCAAAATCACTTAATTGCTACCTTTTTTTTGGTATGTGTGTGCCAATTATTCACCAAATGACAATCTTTTTTTTTTTTTTTTGAGACTATTAGAATTGGTTACCATGGGTTTAGACTTTTGAGCTCAGAATAATACCTTTCTTAAAAAAAACATATAAATGCACAAAATTGAATTATGATTGATTGTCTACCATTGCTATAGCTGGTTTTCCACAGTTCATATAGCTGAGACATCTTCTGCAACTTAATTTTTTAATAATGTTGTTTCTGTCTGGTGTCTTGGTTTTGTTTCACTAGATGCTCTAGTTATTTTAAAACTTACATTTTGTTAAGCTTAAGTTCTTCATTATTATCTTTTTTCTCAAAAAGGATACATTATCTGATATGTCAACTTTAGGTATCATCCTCTACTTTCTAAAGCAATAACAAAATTTTAAAATGTTATTCTACTTAAACATCCTTTGGGTAATATAGTAAAAAATTATTTGCCCAGTACATATTCAGTTGTCTTTGTATATGTTCTATTTCTATTTTCTCCTCATTATTTTAACTCAGGTATTTATCATACTGGCTCATGCCTTGTGTACTGTTTTTATGTCCCATTCAGTGAAGTCTGATTCCACTCACAAACTGCCTCTTGAACAATTTCTGGTAGTTACACATTACTGAAAATAATTCTTCTTGCTCTCACGTACAATTCTGTTGGTTTTTTTCCTTTCCTTTATATGTTGTAAAATGCTTTTCCTTCTAAGAAGCACATCATCTTTGTACAACAGCAGAACATTATTGGCTTAATGAAGAGACAAAAATCTTGTTTCAACGTCTTCCATTGCTTCCCACACTTCTAGGAAGTTCAACCTGTATAACTAAGTACTCTTTTTCTTCCTGTGTTGAATTTCATAGGATGCTTTCACTCCATCATGATATTTACAGTGTAAGTCCATCTCTACAAAACAGTTGTCCAGTCTCTCACTGGAGTCAATGCCAACCTAATAAACAATGTAATCTAAAAAACAATTTGCCCAATCATCAGGAAGACATCAAAACTTGATGTGATTAACCTCCCTCCAGGCTATATGACTGTTCTACTTTTCTCATCTTTTGTAACTTTTCAAAATGGACAAGAGAATGTCTTCATAAACAGGAACAATTATTAATTTGTGAAGTGAATACTCTGTAATATTGTTCACCTCTCAATCCAAAATGTTCCATCAGCTTGAAAAATTTAATTGCGATTTTAAGTTCAAGACAGTAAATTCCATAAACCCTTATGGTGGTTGCAGACTTTCAGTCATAATCTAGATTTAAATTAGGAAACCTCCAGATTAATGGTTTCAAAATTATGAAAAATATTTTTACAAGGCTTCTTTCTCCTTATTACCTATATGAAGCCTATATCTTTAAAAGGAAAATCTTTCTGCCAGTGCAGTGTTTTCCAAAATTCTGTATAATTTTGTTAACTGGCTGGTTCTTTCTCCTAGGCCATTAGAAATATTAGCTTTAATCACACAAATATTACAAAAGCAGAATGACATAGTTCATTTATTTCAGAGGGTGACCTAATTTCATGAAGTTCTGAAAGTACTTTCATGAAGTATTATTCTTTTAATATCTTTGCTTTTTTTAGCAATTTAAACCTTATTAGGCATCGATACACTTAATTCAGGATGCTTTCTTTGTGCCTGACTTGAAACTTTCCTGCTCTTATGCATTTTTCCTACATATAAGCCTGTAGCTTTGGCTTCTTAATTAAACTGTTTTCCATACAGACAAAATGACATCAGCTAGAATGCACGAGTGCCCAAATCAACAGGTCGAACTGGACTTTTCAGGACCTACCAATGAAAACAGAAAATAAAGAGACAGCTTACTGTCAGGTTACAGTCTAAGTTATGTACTAATATCTTTTCAGATCCAGACTGAAACTGTCTCAAGAGTCTTATTGACTGGAATCCATTCTTACAGCCAAGTTTGCTGCCACAGCTGTGACAGCTTATTGCTAAAGCACAGGCCAGTAGCTATCTGTTTTCTTGCTTACCAGATTCCAGCTTGCAGCACAGGCAAAAGCCAGATTCATAAAATTGATATTGTTCTCTTCTCAAAAACTGGTAAGTGATGAGCTAGTTCAATTTGTTGCTTCTATGAAGATTTATGTAAAAGTAACATAAACGGCGTATTTTAAAAGTTTGAGAATATCCCAAGAAAACTAAGGGGGAGCACAGCTAGTAATTCAGGCTACCTTTAGTTGGGTTTAAAAAAATAAAATATATCTGTTGGAACTGCACAGCCGTGGGATACAGAAGGTCTTTCTATAATTCTCTTTTTAAACTTTCAATGTTCAAAAGACTGCAGCCATTAAAGATTGCAATTTCTTTCCTTCCTTGCAAACAGAACTTGGGGGCAAGGTTTCCATTTCATCTGTAGACCATAAAATCTCCCAACCATTTCTTCCTCTCCTAGTATAAAACTACTTCCAGTATAAAAGTGGAGTTATTTTAACTTTAAATTATGACTTCAAAAAAGTCATAAAATCAAATGATACTTTCCAGAAAACTGCTGTAAGAATTCCTTGGAAACTCTACAGGAAGAAAAGACAGAAATTGTTTTGATTTTAAGAGGTTTATTTTTAATCAAGCATTTTGCTGTTCATCACTGGTCTGAAATTCTCCTGAATCTAGAGCATAGTAAATATAAAACATTGAACACTGGACAATATCTAAATGCTCATAAACACAGTAGTGGCAATGCTTTATAAGAAAACTCCACTCTCAAAACTATAGATCTCTTTGCTATATACCAGTAACCAGATTTTGGGATATCTCTTCTGCAGCAATAATAACTTTGCATGGTACTGAACTACTTGCATGTTCAGCAAATGAAAAATAAGTAAATAAATAAATAGAATTTGGCTGATCTTTTTTTTTTCACCTTTCAATTCCTATGCAGCAGATTTTTGAGTGCTGCATTCCTGGTGCCAGCTTTGCAAACTTAAAAAATGGCAGAGGTGTAAGTTCATTATGAAATGGAACGTATTCAGAAGATAGGAAGTCAAAGGCGTTTCTAATGTTGTACAGATACAATGGGCAAAGGTTAGCCCTGCCAAAATTCTGATGTTGTTAAGATAGCCCAGAGAAGCCCACACATCCCAGGCACAGATCCACAGAATATTCTGAGTTGGAAGGGACCCATGAAGATCATTGAGTCCAACTCTTAAGTAAATGGTCTGAATGGCGATTGAAGCCATAACATTGATGTTAACATTGATGATAACATTGATGATAACATTGATTAGCACCATGACCAACTGGGCTAATTGTAAGGTAGACCTAGGCCTTCTGTGCAAAACCTGAAATTGTAGAATCACATCTTAACTATTGCTTGGAACTTTTACAGTAACATAAAAAGTAAATTAGCCAGAGTTTAAAAAAAAAATTGCATTCTGATCAGATTTCATAAATTAAGTAACGCTAGGTCAGCACTTAGAAAGAATAGACATGTGCTTGAGGAAAAAAACACCTGAAAAAAATTCAGTTCTCAGCACGACACAGACTTTGTTTTTCTTTGTCCTTAGGCAAGACATAAAGAATTTTGAGAGGTAAAGGTAGATCCTGGTAGCTTTTTGAGAACTTCTCACTCCCTCCCACATTACTCTCCAGTTTCTCTAAAGTGGAGCACAGAAAGCTATGTAAGGCATCTACTTCTCCCTGCATTATGCAAGACCTCTCAAAACAAAATCAAAAGGCAATTGGATACTCAAAAGAGACACATTTAGAACTAGCTGAGTAAAAAACTGAGCAATGGCCACTTTGGAAAAAAGCCCATCTGACATTCCTACCCAGAAAATTGCCTTCTACAGCCAAAATCTTTCAAAGATATATGAAAACTATTCTTGATATTTTAAGCGTACAGCAGAGGCTGAGAGAAAAACAGAGATAAGAAAATTGAGCCCTGATTTCTAGTTCTCATTCCTAGACTTGACTCTGTATTTCGCATCCATGTAAAATTTTGTATGCAACACTGCTGAATAGTTATTAAGAGCAAAATCTTCCTCATTTCTAGATAAATTTGTCAACCACAGGAGCATGAGAACTTTAATTTGTATATTGTTTGCCCACCACTTCAGTGAGAAAGGAGACATTTGCATGCTTTTAATAACAGCCTGCTATCTCTGAGCAGGACTTGATCAAATGTTCCTTTGGTTTGATTAGCACAACACAGAGCCCAGTGTCCACTTCCACAAAGAAAGGATAGCAGCAAGTTAACACTGACTAATTTAGGAAAGATCTGTGGGATTAAGTGAACTGACTGCAAAGCAAGTCCTACTAATATGCCTCCTGTCATATTTGAATATAATATTAAGAAATCAAACAAACAAAAAATCCAGCAAAGAGAGGTGGATTAAGAGAAGAGACTACTAGTAAATTGCATAAGAGACTACTTACTACAAGAGTATATTTCCTTTAGTTTCTCATTTTAATTTGGCCTCACTCAGGGTTATCAGCTGAATGAAGTTTAACACTGATGTAGCCAAGAAATAATCATTTAAAGCCTATGCATTTAATTGCTGAGAAAAATCAACTAAATGCTGAAGATAATTTCTAAATGGGAAGGGCATAAGAAATGTCAGTGCTAAGCATATTGTCTTCATGACAGCATCTAATTGCTGACCCTATAATCCTATTGTGCCAAATGACAGCAGATCTTAGTGATGAACTTCCTGATTCTGGAGAGCAAAAATTAAATTAAATCTTGGATCAGACTGCACTCGGATCAATGTGCTTACTGATCTTGATGGGCTTCATCCTCGAAGATACTGAGAGCTGCTATGGAGCATGAATTTTGTACATCTTCCAGCAGAAAGCTGAGCATCTTTCCATAGTCCCCAGGACCCTACTGGATAGGAATGAAGCTTCCTATCCAGGTCTTAGAAAATAGCTTTGGGAATAATTACTGTGTATTGTCTCCTTCCTCAGTATTTAGCATTGATGTCATCTGTCTATAAACAGATCAGCTTCAAATCAAGACTCTCAAAAAAATAAGCTCTAAGTGATTTTTTTTCAGTTCACAGCTTGAAATTTTTCATTTATATGAGACCTGTGTGTCATATGTCTCATATGCAGTGTGATGCCAATGCATATAGGGGTTAAATCAGCCTTTGTTCACCTGCTCATATCTCCTGCTTTTCAAATGGTACAGTGCACTGTACAATAGCACTTAACTGTGTTAATATATATGAATTTGTTTAAAACACAAAGATAATATCTACAGGACTAGTAAGTCAAATCATTAATGAATGTTAAATGTACCTGAACCTTAATTTTGCCAATAAAAATTAAGGATTCCAACATTCTTAGCCTAAAAATCATTAAAGGCATTAATTGGTGCGAGACAATGTCAGCTATAGTTTAGAACAGCAAGAAGAAAACAGAAAAGCCAATGCTGCTGTTGGGATTGCCTGCTTTTGCGTACTGCAGAAAGTGTTCCTGTGAATAGTCAGAAAAACAATGATATTTGTAAGTGATCTGAGATTTTACTAATTATACATTAGGTATACATTAGACTGGGCAAATTCTCTTTTCTCTTGGCATTTTTTTCAGAACAAAATTTGGTATCTAAGGCAAGACAGTTCAGCAATTTATTCACGTACTTCAATTACCTTTTGCATTTCTTTCCTTGATCTCAAATAGGACACTGAAGTGAAATTTTGCAAACATTTCAAAACTAAACATTTGTCCAATTCACATCTTATCATTCTATTTTTTAATTATTTTTATGCTTTTAAGATGCTTCATTTGGCTTCACTTTTTTCAATTATTAATTATCATTCAAATGAAAAACTATTTACAAGATATGTGAAACTCTTGTTGAAATATGCAGGCTTTGCCTCCTTCAGAACTCTGTCAGAATGTTTTCTAAATGGAAAATTTATCAAAACACATTCCTGGTTGTGATGAATATGTGTGTTCCATGAAGAAGGTGATCAAAATATTAAGCAGCTCCACTGTGAAGCTTTATTAATGTTTGATCAGCACTTTGAGAGCTCAGCTATAGAAGTGCAAATTGTTATGAATATGATAACTACAATCTCATACCAAAACAATGAGACAGGAAAAGTTGAAAAAAAAGCAGGAAGGTGGGAATAAAGATGAAGAACTTAGAATAACTTCAGGAATCTTGAAGAAGGTTTGTTCACATGGTAGAATTTTGGCCTATCAGGCTCAGCAGGAGAGAAAGAAAACATGGTCAGAATTTCTATGAATATAAAAATTATGTTTGGATTGTACTTCTACAAATACCTCTGGTGAACACCTGCAATGCAATTTAAAAAGATCAACCAGGTATTATTAAATACATTGCTCCCAATATCAAATAAACAAATGTCTCAAAGAACTGTTAATGGCAAATGTGGATTTCACATTTTTGAAATATTAGTTCTCACTTAACTAGAACATGTCTAGAAATTTCATACAGACCAGTCATTTCTTTCTCCTCAGAAATTTGTTTTGCTAGGTACTTGAGCTGAATAAAGGTTTCCTAATATCACAAGCATCAAACTAAGGCAGCAGAGGCACAAAGCAGGATACTAAACTATGAAGAGCTCCTTCATACAATAAGGTCATAGGGATGTTGCACTTAAAAATTATAAAGGTTGGGCTGAAACTGCTGCTGTGCAGGTATGCAAAACACGAGAAATCAAGCACAGGTCCCTTTTGTTCACGGATGTGAACTGGTGATAAGAGCTACCAGCATTTCCAGAGCACCAGCCCAGCTCTCCATGTAGCAAGAGAAATTGATCTTTGATATTTGACACGAGTGAGAAAAGGCTCAAATTTTGGTCCTCACTACAAGCATTTGCCATCTCCATGCCAACATTAACCCAACAGCAGAGAGACACTACTTTCAAACAACCCCAGCTCCTCTAAGGATTAGAATGTGCAGTACCTAAACGGAGAGCAGACAGTAATCTCAGCAACACCAGACATACAGCTTTCTCAGGAGCACAGTGTCATGTAGTAGTCTATGAATACTGTAGCAGTAGTCACGAGAGCACTGTTTTGCCGTATAGCACACTATGGAATACTGGCTGGGTGTATATGTTTTTTCAGGGAGATACTGCAGACTGATTTACCTTTCTGCCTGTCCAAATACTTGTAAGCTTTGTAATGACCAGAGCAGTCTTTTTTTTTAATCTACTATCTGTTTTTTTTATCCAGCACTTTTTTATACATACAGCAAAACTGCCTGAGCTCTGGTGTTCCACTAAATGACAACACATTTAAAGTTAAATTGGAAACTCATCTCCTGAAAATAACTAGATTAAAGAATTCCCAGTTCAGTTCATTTTTTCTTCATTTTCTAGTTTGCCAAAAAAGAAACACAGCAGACAAAATGCTGGTGCATTTACTAGCTGACTTTCCAAGTAAGAATGACACATTTTGTCCAGAAATGGCAAGTGCCCCAGTTTATACTGTAGCTGCCAACCCTCTTTAATATTCAGAGTCTAATGTCTGCACAGTTATCAAAGGCAGACACTTGTTTCTGTTCACTCAGGCGAAGAAATATTCCAGCTAAAAGTACAGCCTCCTTCCCTGGAGTTATTAAAAATTCTTCCAAATAAATACATGTTATTTAAGAAATAAAGAAAGAAAAAAAACCCTTAAAAGCTTTTCTCTCTTCTATCAGACAATGCTAGATTAACAGGCTGCTTTATCTTTTTGACATGACCGAAACCATACAAAGCCACCCTCTAACATTCATTTCTTTATTGTGAAAAATAGAAATCTCCTCCTGATCAAACACCTGATGCTTTGACTAGTGAAGGAAGAAAAAAGTGAACATATATGTCCACAGGAATGAACAAAATAAATTTATTGTTTTCCCCATGCACCAATAGGATTAAATTTTCCTTATTTTGTTCGAATAATATGAAGGTCATATTTGCAAAAAAGTAATTTCCTGACCAAAAGGGGAAAGAAAAAAAAAGTCTAAAAATCTGACCTCTGCTAAACACCTTATGTGATTCCTTAACTTCAGTTTCTACAGTGTAAGAGGCAATAATTGTTGTTGACCTCAGTGTTTCAGCACATATTTATCCAGAGAACTATGCAGTAGCTCTCTTGACAAGGTCTCCATGCAATAGGAATTTCTCAGTTGTTTCCCACTGCCTTTAGTTTTATGCTAGCAATGCACCATGGATTTTGATTAGACAGAAATATGAATTTGAAAAATGAAGGTATACCAGCACAGCCTTTGTATATCTACTTAAAAATGGGTAAAACTAAATTATTTAAAATCTGAATATAAAACATTAGTTTTGTTCAGAGACAACTGAAGTAAAAGAATGCATTTTTGTTAATTCATGAAGCATTTGGTAAGAAGGAATAACAAAAAAGTCTTTTGAGATTCCACTAAGACGGTCAATTAGATTGATGTTAAATTCTATCCTGAAAACATTCTAAAATGTTCAGCTCTGATGTTTTTACTGAATTGGAGTACAATGCCTTACTGAATCAAACCTACCTGAGTTCTCTGGAACTTGAGGGGCTTCAGGGCTCCCAGGACCCCTAAGGTCTAGTATGTTAATTAAAAATTTTGGACCATAAATAAAGGCCATTCATACTTGAAGAAAATAAGAAAATGTGTGATAGCCTTTTGTGGTCTTGTACATTTTGTCTAAGAACTTCTATGATGTATTATGTTCCTTTCTAGAACTGGATACATCTGTATCTTGATTTTGCTGTTCTTTTAGTACCTGAAATTTGAAGAAAATCTAAGGCTTAAGAATGATCGATGTTGGGGAAGATGAAATAGGGAAACCTTATAAATATGATTGCTTGGCAAAAGATTTGGAAAATACAGACATTGAGATGAGAACTAGATTTGAAATAGCAAACCTTGACTACTGAATAACTAGAAAACAATAGTATAGCCAGGCTGAAAGCAATCCCCCCTTCTGATTAAACAATGCCCTTTACCTGCAGATAGGTCCAAAGGTCAAATGGAATGCTCTGTCTCACCCCCAATGTATGGTTCATCCCACACCTGTGACCCTCCCCTGAAGTATCAGGTATCTGTGACCCCATTGGCCCAAGTCCTGCTCCAGCCCACCTTGAAGCCCCCTGATAAGGTGTGCCCAGGGACCGGACGCTCTCTTGGACCTTCCCCTGGGACCCTCACCTGGAACCCTCACTCTCTCTCTCTCTCCCTCTCTCCCTCTCCCCCTGGGCCTGCCACGAGTTGCGCCTGGCAACTCCAAGCAGGGCCTTTCCCCCTTTTAATAAACCACATTTTCTAAGACCTGACTTCAGAGATCTCTCATCCATCCAAACCGTCCTGGAGTCCCGCGCTCGCTACAGACCAGGTTCCAATATGTACAGTTAACCCTTTTTTCTTCTCCTCACATTATCCTATGGGTTAATGGCTAGGATTGAACCAGGCCTTATGCATAGAAAAATGCTATTCCTTTTCAAGACACTAGAATCTAGCTCCAATAAAAAGAGAATAATTGAAGATTTAGCTTATAAATATGGTGCTTGTAATCTCTCTCTTTGAGAAGAATTTTTTCATTCATTTAAAAAAACCCCAACAACCAAGTAGTCAAGTTAAGAAGAGAGCCCCAAGGACTTTTAAATAGACTTCATACTTCAGTTCAAGCTGGAAGTTCCCATATTTAAAAGAAACAGGTTTCTTGGGAAGTTTCTTCTAATTAAGAGATGAATTACTGAATCCTTTGGGTGTTTTAAAGAGGTATTAATGTAAAAAGTTCTTTTTTTGCAAAACTGCAGAAAGCTAGGGACTGATTGGACCTATTTCAACCCAAGGTGCAAATGGCTGTAGCTGCCAGGAGGCATTTTCCATGTCCTTTCATATTTGGAAATTACAAAATCAACGCCTTGTGGTGCAGCACACAGCCATCACAAAAGCCATCAGACTTTGCTGTGTGGCACATGGGCTGCAAATGTTAATAACTGTATTTTTCACTGTTTGATTTGAAAGATGGCTTTTGCTTTTCAAAAGATTGATCCTCTTCACGTTCCTTACATTCAGCAAGAAAAAATAGGTCCAATTCTGCCACCAGCTACATGCAAATAAGTAAGAAGATAATGTAAGCAATGTAAGCATGTAAGTTAAGCAATTTTCTTCAAGTTTACAAAGCTTTAAGTAATGGAAGTCCTTGCAAATTCTCCCACATTTACACAGATACTTTGCACAAGTAAGTTTTCTGGTTGCAAACACTTGAAATGTTCTTGTGTGAATGAAGTTTGTATAAGGAAATTATGAAACTATTCATAATTCAACTAAGGACTAGACCTTTTTAAATAAGACATTTTTTAAGGGATACTGTGCATTTTGTTTTGACTAACATCATGACTCTAACCTTGTGTTACCTGGAAAAAATAACCCCTGAGCCTGAAATATAAAACACAGAATCTGCCTCTTTTTCCATAAGATTAAAACACTTTAGTGATACCCATTTCAACTCCTCTCCTGCTAGTTTTTAAAATTAAAAAAGAAAACAAAAATTATATATAATTATTTAAAAAAAGAAAAAAATAGGAACAAAAGAATAGTGGATTTAGAGTTATCTCAATGCATCAATAATGCATTCATTATTGAATTTAATTTCAATTAACTCTATGAGATACCTACACTGAACTGTTAACCTTTGAGAATGGAAGGAAAGTAAATACTAATACTGTATCTGATTTTATGAACTGTTCTTTTTTTCATGTCATGAATCTCTATTGTTCAGTAAAAATGCCCAAAGACTTCTGTTGCCATTAAATTCATAAATAGTTGGGGTTGGGCTTTATGGGACAGTTTTAGAGTGTCATTCTATTATACACTGATACATGCCATCCAGAAAAATTCCTAAGTACTCAAGTTTAACTTTGCCTTCAAGTAAAATAAAGGCTGGTATACGGTGAAAAACAGTAATTCCTTAATTTGGATTAAAGCACATTTTAGGAAAAAAAACAAACCAAACCAAACCAAGCAAACAAGAACTACCACCACTCCCCACTAAAAACAAACAAACAAACAAACAAAAAGCTTAAAAAAAAAAACCACCAAGGAGAAACTCATGATAACCAACCAAAGCTATAAATTTTATCCATGTACAACATTAGGGCTAAATCTGTTACCTTTTGAAAAGAGAGAAATAACTTTTGGGGACAATTTGGATGCTTGCACCATAAAAATTCTTTCACTAGTGACCTTTAAAGCATAAGAAAAATCCTCCACGAAAGTGACTAACTCTTTAAAAAGCTTCCTTTGCTTTCAGACTCTCATTTCACTATCAAGTTGAAAAGCAAAGAAAAATAAATACAACAGTCAAGGTAAAAAAATCCCCAAGTTTGCTACTTCTGCTTCCAAAACATACTTAAATTGTCTTTTTCCCTCTGCTTCTCAAATCCCTTCGACACAAAGATTGTAAGCTTTTATTATTGTTCCCTCTGCTGCTTGTTTTTGAAATCCTTAACATTAAGAGGAGATGCATGATGTAGGGGTTGTGCTTTGTTCCTACAGCACAATAAACAGCAACACAAGTGGCTCAACTCCTTTTTTTTTTTTAAAGGATCCAGTTGGCAGCATTTAGAGTAGAACATAAAGTCTGAAGAATTTTTTGCTTTATCTCAGGCTATTTATTCAACAAACCCATGGACTAAATAATTGGCATTACTTCCTGCATTTCTTTGATTTTTCTTGTGGGTGTTGCAGTCAAATGCCTACAAAGTCTAGTCTTTAAGGTTCTGAGTGAATAGCCTTATGTAAATTGACTGATGATTCCACCAGAAGAATTCTGCTTTCTACACCTGAAATTTTCAAATTTTTCCTAAGGGTGACAATTGAAGAACTTTATTAGTTCTTTCTGTGATCCTTGTTAGAGAAGAAAAATTTAAGACCTTAGGAATTCTTGCTCTTTATTCTGAGAGTTTTGTTACTTTCTTCAGCCTCAGATCACAATGAACATCTGTTTGCCTTGGTACACTGCAGTAGTTTTCACCCTTAAAATGCTGAACTCTTTTTGCAAAATTATGATTGAGCTTTTGTCATTTCAGTGGTGGTTCAGCTATAATATTGAGCTGACTGGAATAAAAAGGTATAAAAATGATTTATTACAAAATACTTCTGTTGCAGGCAATGTCATCACTTTCCCTTTCTTTTCACCTACATTTACTAGAATAATTCAAAACTTGCTTCAGTTTTAAGTCTTCTGAACTAGTGATAAAACAATATGTGAATCTGGAAATACTGACAGGATGAAGTGAAAAAGCTAACAGTGGCAAAGAAAGTTTTTTTTCCCAATGAGGGAATAACAAATAAATAAAAAATAGTAAGTAAAATGTTCTATTTTCAAAAACAGAATCCAGTTTTAAGTAACACATTGTTGATATGACCATAAAAAATTACTTATGCTAATCAGCAAAGCCAGATTATTTAGTAAACCTTCACAACTGTTCACACTGCAGACAAAACCCCACAGATATTTACAGTAGTTACAAACACCTACACTTCCTGAATATTCTACCACCTCTGTGAGCAGAAGGTATGAATAATAATGAGAAGGATGATTTTTCAGATAATTTGACTTACATTTGTCCCCAGTTTCTGTCTTATTATCTGCTACATTTAGGGATCAACTAAAGAAGAAGAAATCATGAGCTGTTGAAGACAGCAATTCAGAGGACAGGAATAAGTTTTTGTTTAATACCCTGCCAATGCTGCCACTGTGAACACTAGCAATCAGGAATCATCAATGCCAAAGTCTGCAGTGGATTCAGTCCAGGGCTCCAGATCCAAAATCAGTCTGTCATTGACTCTTTGTTAATATATAAATCATTTACTGAAGCATAGCCAGTCAAAACAGAATACCATTTGTGTGCACGTGAAGGCCTGGCTGTTCCTGCCAAGAGTGACTCATGTTTAAGGGGTACAATGAAAATGAAGGCTCAAAATGCATATTTAAGGTCTGATTTTTTGTTGCTTGGAACTTGTATCCACATTTTTACCTGTGCAAAATACTGCTTGGTTGTTCAGAAATTAAAATACTTACATTGAGGTAGAAATAGTATGAACTGTTAAGGAATCCTGAAGAATACAGATTATACCCTGCATGTAAAATAACCAGCAAAAACAACACCTTAATAAAATTATTAGCATATATGAATGAGGTAAAAAATTCATGATTTTTCATTACATTTTCTGTATATTATTGCAAAAAAAAAATAGGTTTTATTAATTGACTCATATACTTATTGTTTTTCCAAGATGCTGTTCTAGCAGAGGTAGAAGAGAGCTGGACAGAACTGCATTCTGTGATCATCACTTAACACTGGCAAATGCAACCCTTAGCTGTTTGTTACATACAGTACTGTAATGGGCAAAAATATCTCTCAGGATCAGAGATGTATTTGTTACAGCAGCTGTACATGCATAACAAAGACACAGCCTCTCTCTGTGTGAAGGTTTATTGGTACCTTGGATGCAGATAGTTACAATCTTCATGTGCATTTGTAAATCATTAATATGGGTGCCGAAGATGATTGTAAAGTTTCTATGAACACTCCAATAACATTAAAAGTCACAAAGTAAAAGTGCACACTTTTCAACTATGACCCTGCATGCAAGAAAATAAAAATGCGATTCCGGTGCTCTGGCAGCAAAGGGGTGGTCATGCTCCACTGCAGCCTCAGTGACATTTCACTAGGACATAGCAGCACAGATGACAGACCGGAGATGTCTGTAAAACCACCACTGTATTTCAAGATGCCATCAGTAAAGACCCTCAGGATGATTCTGTCTGGACTATGCTTTAGGTTAAGCCAGAGAAAATCTAGTTTGGAGTTGTAAAGAGCAAAATCAAATACAACACCTTACACGCCTCCCTACATTACAGTGACATTAAGTCTTCCCCACCCCACCAGGTAACAATAGTGTGGCTGTACAGGAAACCTGAAATATGAATGGGACCTGCTGGTCTTGTCAACAACTATATTGACTCATACTGGTATTGATTCTTAGTCTGCTCCAAGAACCAAAGAGACAGAGAAATTGGGTGCCTGCAATATTTACAGAATACAGGTTTTGTTTATCATGAATCAAACACTCCTTAAAGTCAAAATTGGGAATTTTTCCACAAATATTATTCTTCTTTTTGGGAAGAACAATTCATAAGATCAATATTCTTTATCCACCTAAACTTGAGCAAATATTTTATCATGCTTCAATAAAGTTCATGACATGAACATTGAGATACAAACATTGACAGATCAGAATCTAAGAAAATTAATACAGAATTAGTCAAAATTAGTACTTTACTTCAGTTTGGGCAGTGAAAGGAGGACAACCAGTAGAAACCAGGAAGAAAGAGTAAAAAAACTGAATGAAAATGGCTTTGAAATTTTGTAACATCAAATCAAAGGGTACAATCTGTTAATTCACAGTCTTAATTTTGAGAATAAAAAGATTAACAAACACAAAAGAGAAGATGATAATTTGCAAAGATGTCCCACCCCAAGAAATGCAGACAACTGCTAATTTACTCCAGATTCAGTTCTGGTTCTGTGCTCTGTCATTAGAATTAAGACTCCCTCACTTTGATGCAGAGATAGAATGACTTAATGAAAAAAAAGATATGGTTTACTTTAAGATTTGTTGTAGAGAAACATCTCTTAAAACCATATAATGATTTTTATGACAAGTATCCTCAAACATCCAAACAGAATTCAATTTAGTTTTATACAATTTATTATATCAAGTCAATTCAAGCATTTTATTGAAAATATTTTTTAATGTTTATAATTTTAATAAACTTAGCATGAAATTCGGGTAAATTAAAAATGAAATGTGCTAATTTTCTATAATTTATCCATATCTGATTACATACAAGCAAGATACATATTTGTAGTATTTCCATGGTTTTAGAGTAGAAAGTAATGGAATATATTTCATGAACTCTGAAAAACTGAGAAAACCTGTATTGGATTATAAAACATTGGACCGTAACACAGCACAGAACTTCCAAAGAATTACAGAATTGTAGAGCGGTTTGAGTTGGAAGGGATCTAAAGGTCATTCAGTTCCAACTCTCTTACCATGGGCAGGGACATCTTTCGCTAGACCAAGTTGCTCAGAGCTACATCCAATCTGGCCCTGAACACTTCCAGGGATTTACATATTATATCAAACAGTTCTTTATGCAAATAACTCACATTGTCCAATCTTCATCAAAATTTAATCTCTGAATCATATAAAATGTTACTGAAAAAATACTTTTTTTGTTTCTTTATTCTCTAAAAAGAAGTCCATAATTCAATTCATGCATTTAACACAGAAAAGGACTGCTTTAGTTTTTTTAGTATTACTATCTTAAACATTAATTTAATAAGAAAGAATTTGCCATATCCAGTTTTTAAGAAAGTAACCTTCCATTAATGCATTTTATGCTCAAGCATATCATTAAGTGTAACTCATGTACAGCCAGGTTGGCTTAGTTGTATTATATGGTTTAATTATACGTATAAAGCTAAATTAAAAGACATTTTTAGGATATCCTGAAATAACTTTTAGACAGATGAAAAGTGTTAGAGAATGTTAGCTAAGCAGCCATGAGAGTCAAGTCATAATTATATGTACTGTGCTTTTTTCTGTTGTATTACGCGTGAACTGGACATTTAGGTGGACATTCCTCCTTGCAGTACAAAGGGTGTCACAGCTAAAGTCAGAAATATCATTAGCAGCTTGATATAGTGATATACTGTCAATTTTCAAATGTTTGACAACTGATCTTTTTAATGCAGTTTCATTTCTAACTACTACATGAACAGACAACAGGGATATTTCTTTTTCATAACTGATAACAAAAGACTATTGAGAACATTTTGCTATTTCCATCACTTGAGGGAGGAGTGCTTGCAGACAAAACACATTTCTTTTTAAAATATGAAACAATTTAAAAAACAAAAAACAATTCAAAACCACACAACCCCTCCTCCAAGCAAACCATTAACGGTTTTCTTCACTAAAGGATGCATTTATGCTATATTGGAAATTCACAGAATTGCTGGATTACCAACTAGTACCAAGATGCTAGAAAATGGAAATCAAGATATTTAAATGGATAATGTCTGAGGAAATTGGAATAATTTTTTGTTGCTTTGTATTGGCCATCACATCTTCTATATTTCTAAATTTTTTCTCTTCTAATAGCTAATATTTTTGAGGAATCCTATTCCTGTAATCTACACCAGAATATTTTTAAGATAATTGCATTTTCAGTCTTTAGGAAAATGATAATTTATAAAACTTCTTTAATCTCTTCCCAATTCTTTGACTAATTGTGGTTCTCCAGGATTGTGTCAGTGGCAAGACCTGATTGCAACGCTCTTAGATATCATAAGAACACTTTTAAAGTTTGTTTCTTTCCCCAAATTCTTCACCAAGGCAATACCTAGGCAATAAGAAGCTCACAGCTTTTTCCAACTCCACAAGAAGTTCCAAGGCTGCACTCTGAAATCTCACTGACATCTGAGAACAGATCAGCACTGCAATATTGCCATGTCCCCAGCAAAAACTCCTCACCATCAATAAAGATTTCCAGGTGCTTCTGGTAAGCCACTGAGGTCATATCAGAATGAACTGATTTTCATTATTGTTTGTAAAGTAGTCCCTGGTTTATTTATGTCTCTTGTTTTCCCACACTAAAAACATTATTATCTCCATTTTGAAGGAATTGATAGTTATTTTGTTTTTTAATGAACATCATTATAAACTTTCACAGTTTTGTTTCTTTATTTATATATATAAATATATATATATAAAATTGAGTATAATATTTTTAACAACTGAGTTCAGATTTAACTCTTTCAAAGCTCTGAGACTGACATTGTTTTAGTACTGTGTTTCTTTAAGTTTAACTTGGAAATAAAGTAAAATTTACCACTCACAGAGTAATGCTATATTCTTGGCAGTTATGCTATTGCTCTGCAAAGATGTACTCAGTGGATTCAGTCTTCAATTTATTCACATAGTAAATGAATTAAATGAGTAATGCATCTTATGTAAATGGGAGGTTATCAGGCTGTTTGGACCAGAGAGAGGGTAGCTGGTGTTCAATCGCGACCTATGATGAATGCAACTTGACACACATGGGATGGTCCTCTCCTTGTTCTTTCCACTCTGCCTCCTGGTCTGTCTCCTTTTCTCTGTAAATCAATTATTTTCCTGAGGGTAGAACAACCAAAGAATAAAAAGGGCCTTAACAGACCATGCAGCAGTCATTTCTAGAAAAAAAAGCAGTGAGCCTAAATTTAGTCTGTTTTGCAGTTCAGAGCTTCTATCTAGGGTTTATTAGCATACCATAAGATCAAGAATTCTGTTTTCCTCCTTGTTTTGCTTGAACCTTGACCTTATTCTCAGCATTGAACAGTAACTGGATTGCATAAACATCTATGACCCTTTGATCCAATTCCATCCAATTAAATTTACATAGTGCTAAAACATTCTTTTTTAGATTTCAGTTGTCTATCTAAATTTAATAACACACTTTACCATATTTTATGATATAAACATATGTCTACTGCTTGCATGTTGATAATACTAACATAGGAAATTCCACAATTATGTGATGCACCATCTTTTTCAAATCTACAGCTTTTTGTGCACATTCCATATGACTTTAAATATGTCTGGCACTTTTTGAAAGCATTTTAAAAACACTTATCTCTGTTTCCTTACATTAGGTTCCAAATGACTGTAGTTCCTCACAAATATTAAATACATAACCAGTGATAATGTATTTATTTATACATATATATATATATACACACACACATTGTTACATATTGTCTAAAGCATGAAAACTCAGTAGATTATGACTCATCATGAATTAAAACAGAAGATCTATTATAGAGGAAAACAAAAGCAGTGCCTTTCTCAAGGACAGAAAGAACAGGTACACAGTTTGTATGTCAGTGAAATATGCAGAACATTTTGTGATTCAAAGACTTAAAAGAGCCTTTAGATTATGGAAGATTATTATCATTGTTCAAGTTCACCTACGAGAAGGGCTAGAAGGAGGATCTGGGGAACTATAGGTCTCTCAGTCTGACTTTGGTGCTGAGAGAGGTCATGGAGCTGATCGTCCTGAGTGCCATCATGTGGCACGTGCAGGACAGCCAGGAGATCTGGCCCAGCCAGCACAGGTTTAGGAAAGGCAGGTCCTGCTTGACCAACATGGTCTCCTTCTAGAACAAGGTGACCTGCCTAGTGGATGAGGGAAAGGCTGTGGATGTTTCAGAGGTTGTAGAGAGGTGGGTCTCTTTTGCCAAGCAACAAGTGATAGTGCAAAAGGAAATAGCCTCAAGCTGAGCCAGGGAAAGTTTAGATTGCATATTAGGAAAAAAATTCTTCACCAAAAGGATTGTTAAGCACTGGTTTCAGAGGGAGGTGGTTGAGTTGCCATTCCTGGAGGAACTTAAAAGGAGTGTAGACATGGTGCTTAAGAACATAGTTTATACTTGTTGGACTTGATAGTAGTATGTTTACATTGGACTTGTTGATCTTAAGGTTGTTCTCCAACCTACATGATTCCATGGTTTGCTGCTTCATTCAGAGAATCCATGCTGTGATTGTGTAGGACTTCAAGACCCAGAGACTAATGTTGTATTCACAGATAGAGAAGCACCTTGAAAAGCTGATGTTTTTTTTTCATAAATTTCACTAGGTTTTTGGTCTGTAACAGTGAAATATTGTAACAATGAAAGCCACAGCAAATGAAAATGTTGGGTTTCAAACCCCCTCACACAACCCTAGAAAAACACAATCCACTCACAAAACTGTTTGAATTCATATGTCATTCACTATCCATGTTTTAGTCCAATACTAATTAATAATGGAAGTATATACCATCTAAATGTGTTTATATGAGTATTTATGTAATGTTTATGTTTCTCTTAATTTTTCAGAACTAATATTTGGCAGATTGGAGTTTATTCTGAATAAATGCAAAGCACATAATTTCCTATCACTCAATGCACTTTAGGCACTTAATAGCAACATTCAAACATAGAAGAAAATTGTTCTGTTCCATATTGCAAGGGAAGTCAGGGGCAAGGGGGGGTAATGGGGTGGGGAATGTAAACTTCTATGTACATTTTAATGCTTTCAGCAGATTTAACTAAATTTTTCCAGATTCTAAACTATATCTCTATGGTTGAGCAAATCTCTGGTAGAGATAAAATTCTGCAAATACATCTGTTTCTTAAGAAAGGTATTTATCTAACCACTCAGTGTAAATATCTGTGAAATGCTAAGCTGTCTCAGCTCCCTTCCATGAAAATGAAGGCTACTCAGCACCTCAGAGAATGAGCCTCAAGCTAATGCAGTTGATCACCCATTTCTGCTTACGTTTCAATGCAATTCTTTAGATAAAATAGAAAGAAAATCTTTAAGAAAATATTCAGTTGATAGTCTACTGCGAAAACTTAATTAAGTTCTTCATTTATCCAAAGATATCTGTACCTCACCTGCTCCTATAAAAGACTAGAGTTAATTCATGATACCTCATATGGCTTTCCAAATTACATTCATGTTTATGAAAACAGGAATTACCTGGAAGAAGTGGGAAAGCTGAGCATCAAACTTAAGCCTTTTCATAACCAATTATGTATTCATCCAAGAATCATATTTTCTAGTTCCATTAAAAAAAAAAAAGGCAAGCAAACAACAGAAACAAGTATAGGACATAATTATGCAGAAAAGAAGGCTTGACAGAAATTTCTAAATCAATATCTCAAATCTAGGGAGAGCAGAGAGTAATATTTAAAATGAGCTCAAAGTAGTCTGAGTTATTGATTTGATTCCACTACAGCACATTTCCAGCACTTCTATTCTCTGCGAGTCTTATGGGTATAATTATTCTGTCCTTCAGGAACTATACTGGTTAAAGCAAAAATGAAAAAATTGAATAAATTTTGTCTTATTTTTTTAGTACCATATTGCCCTTTAATACTGCGTAGGAAGGATTTTTTTTATCTGTCATTTTTACATACATAACAAAGAAGGAGTGATTGAAAGTGGGTAGCTCTTGACAATTTTCAGGTAGGCTTATTCTTTCATAAGCTGTGCATCCAGTATTCTTACATAAGCCTAGTATGCTTTCTGTTGTCAGGGCATCCCCAAAAATAAAGACAACAATGACTTCATTTTCTCCTGTCAGTTTTTCTACTTATAAGAGAGGATAAAAATTATACCTACCAGCTAACAAAACTACCACACATGATGTATGGGAGGATGAACTTGTTGACAAGCTACATTCTGGAAGCCTAGTAAAGATCAAACATCTATTTAAATTTGCAATGCATGTGGATTTCTATAAAATTGTATACATGTCAGTCCTTGATTATAAGCTGAAAAAAATAGTTGTTCAATGGTGAAATTCTCAATTTTTGCTAAATACAAAAGTAGAGGCTTACATTTCAGAGCTATTGAAAATCAGGACACCCTGGGACTGTGCAAGCCTGCTACTCTATGCAACACTAACACACATTCACAGGATTCACAGTAGCTGTCAGGACATTGTTCATTATACTGCTGATGGAGAGCGCTGGAAATTACATTACATTATGTGTGGTAGTCTCATCCAATGATGAATGGGTTTCATTCTTTTCTTAGGCCAAACAGCATCCGGCTCACACATTATTTTGTTTGAAGGTGCTCTAACCACGAAACTATGCAAGATGCCCTCCTCCTGCTTTAGTTAATACACTTTCCTAATTAGACATTAGACTAATCAGGCCAGTGACAGAAAATGCAGGACAGCTTATGTTTCCTCTTTAAGACCTACACAAAAGTCTTAATTAGTATTTAAAAATGTTGTAGTGTTAGTGTTTCTGATGGAGTTTTTGACTCCCTTGAGCTACACCAAATGTAGAAGAGTAGAAACATGAAGCAAACATACAGTACAACATCAACAATTTTGTACACTGGAAGTTCTCTGGGTTTTAATGGCTTATCCCTTGTTGTACCCCCCTGGTTCTGCTTATGGAATTTTCTGCACTGTATGAGGTGCTGTGTGCCATAAGATTTAAAACACACAATACACCAGATTAAGGCAAAAAACGTGGATATGTCCTTTTTGAAATTTTCACCAGGATCTATGTAAATGAAAATCTCTATCTCTATGTGAACCATCTTTAAAAACCTTGTTAGGAATTTTATTCTTCTTGTCTGAAAGAAATTGAAAAGGATTTTCAAAGCAAAGTAGTGAAAGTGCAGCATTCATTCTCCTTAAAAATAAATTCTCCTTCACTAAAGTAGACCCATCAGACATAAATAATCAGTAAGAATAATTTTTGCAGAAAAAAATTCAGTCATTTTCTATGTATGTGACAAAAGGACTTCATGCATCTTGATATGTTCATATTCATAAGCACATAGACATATATATATATATTACAATACCTAAAAATCTCCGACTATATGAAGTAAAAAATTATATGAAGTAAAAAAACTATATGAAGTAGAATACCATCAGGCAGGGAGCTAAGAGACAGATTTAGAGTCTGAGAGATTGAGAGATTGAGTCCAGTGACTATTTCATCTACATATAAATATAGTCCAGTTTCCAGATAGAATTATTTCTTATTAGCATGCCATGATTTTGTATTCTGATCAATTATAAAAATTGACTCAGTCTGTACAATATGTTAAATGTATTTTAATTCCACATTTGTAATTTTGCATACAAGTATATCACTTGATAGTAAGACTGTTCAAGCTGACTCTGCAAATTGAGATAATTTATGTCATACATCTCCACTAGTCTAGTCCTCAATAATGAAAATGTTTGACTTTGATTTGCTATTAATATTTTCCACCAATAAAACTCATTCCTCTGTCTTGGGAAATACTGATATTTTAGATGTCCTCATTTGTTCAGAAGACCTACTAAGCAGCATTTTTTATTATATTATCTTCATATTATCCCCACAGTCCAATCCTCATTCCTCTTTAGCTAACTTCAAGGATAATTTATGAGTATTTCAAACAGGTTTTATTGAGAGTCATCTATCAGTTGTAAAGTTACAGTTTCTATATGTTGCAATTACCCACACATTTGCATCTCCTCATTAGGAAAGATCCCAATTCTGCTGTACCTCATAAGGGCATATAAAATGATTTTACTAGCAGCTCAAATAACTTTTAATTTAATGATTCCAGAGACCTCATTTTCTCCTGGACAGTCTAAACTACCATAAATCACAGGAATCATGTGCCCTTTCTCATTTACCCCACTAGATTATAAAGTTAGTAAATTATAGTAGCCTGAAATGAGAATTTGGCATGGCTTTTTAAAGATGATTGAAAAGGAGGAAAATCCAATTAGTTTAGGCTGTAATGTAAACATTATGAATATATAGAGAACTTCAGAGGAAATAACAATCTTACACTGCTCATACTCAATCCTGTAATATTTAGGTGTTTCCAGCTTTCGTTGTATGTATTTATACTTGCATCTTAGATGTAAGGGTTCAAGATAAATGAGGATTTCTTCTTTGAATTCAGCACAAAAAATATAAACTTGTTTGTAGGCATGTCCTTTAAAAATGAATAGGAACATTCTTTTTCAAAAAATTCGTTGGTATAATATGTAAAGACTTGAACCTTAGTATCTTACATTCTTATTGGCAGTAATCTCTTAACAAGCAGTCATATTTTACTAAAAAAATGCTCTAAAATTTATTATGCATATAAACTTTATACAGAAATTACATATCACTGTAGAGAAATTAAAGTTTTATCCAGCATCCCATGAAGACAATACAGTATTTACATTCATAATGCACTTGTGGTGGCTATTTGAGTGTTAAGACTGAAGAAAACTTTCTTCTTAAATTGATTTATATTTGCTACAATAAGTAGACAGTAGCTAATGGAAATTATTTTGAAAGAGAATGTAATTAACATGATTTATCAAACTTTGGCTCTTTTAGAAATTGAATAAGTTAGATAAAGTGATTTTATCTGAAGTCAGTAACAATGTATAAGAGATAAAAAAATAATAATTTAGGAAACATTGAAGAAATTGTTCAGAACTGGAAAACTAAACATTAAGAATTTGAGGACTGTTTTCATTGTAAGAAAAAAATATGTATTCATCCAAGAATCATATTTTCTAGTTTCATTACAAAAAAAATACACCAAGCAAAGAACAGAAACATAATTATGCAGAAAAGATATTGGAACTATATTGGAACTATATTGGAACTATATTGGAATTATATTGGAACTAGTTGTTCCAATATAAGCCTCTGAACTGGACATTTAGGGTCTATACCCTCCTCTCAGGCTAGCAGGAACCAATTGTATACAAATATAGTTCAACTGACAGCATGTTTTAATCTTTGCCTCTGTGTGTGTGTCGCCACCTCTGTGTGTCTCCTTGTTTTCCTTATGTTTGGAAACAAGAAACCCGTGTAATTATTCCTATTAGCACTAAAATGGTTAAATAAATCTTTTACAATTTTCACCTGTGTCATTTTTGTCCTTTATTTACTAGCTTCTTTAATTGCAAAAACTGCCTGCATAAAGCTTTCTAGTGAAACCTCTGCATTTTCAGTGCAGTAGTCTTGACCTCCCTTTAGTTCCCATTCTTTTTCCTTTCCTATTTCTGCCTGTTCCCTTCTCTTGACAGCTGCTGGATATTCTGCCCTGGCTGCTGTGTGCTTTTACCTTCTCTCTAATTCTGCTGCAAGGCATAAATGTTCATCTCCTTCCCACCTGTGCAGAAGAGAGCATCATGCTGGGATGAAGTTATGAAATCCACTCTCTTCATAGTAGCCTATGTGGTTCTGTCCCCTGTCTTAATGACTCCAACAGGGTTGACAGGACACATGCTTGATAGCACACCTCAGTGCTGCCTCCTGTTTCGCTCTTCACCACCTCTGCCTCACCAAAGTGACGAGGTGGTGGGCAAGAAGCTGGGAGGGAACAGTCAGGACAGCTGACCCCAACTGACCAAAGGGATATTCCACACCATCTGATATTGTGCTCAGCAGTAATAACTGGGGGAAAGATGGAGAAAGGAAGGGACATTCATTTGTCTTCCCAACCAGCTATTATATGTGCTGAGGCCCTTATTCTCAGAAAGCAGATGGAGATCTTCCTGCTGATGGCCAAGTACTGAATCAATTCCTTTTTGCTTCACTTGCACACACATTTTTTCCTTTTTTTTTCATTAAAATGTCATTGTCTCAACCCAATTCCTTTTGTCTCCCTTCATTTTCTTTTCCTTCCCATCTCCTCTGACCTAAAGAGTGGGAGTTTAGCTGTTGGCAAAGGGCAACTGACCACATGGTCTGTTTTATATCCAGTCTAGATTTGTTTCACTTATTGACAAAAATTTATCTTCTGTTTCTATATAAGTTATTCCCAAGAGTCCCGGTCTTTTTTTCTTCCTGTGAAACATTTTTTTCTTTCCTGAAAAAGTCTCAAGACTTTAGTCAACAGTTTTCCTCATGGATGTCTATTTGAACACAGTTAAAGTAATTCTCTGACTCCTCCTTTCCATTAAACCTTACTTGTCACCATCTTCCTTGAAAAATCTGAACACCTACAATATCCGCCTGTCTTTCAGGTCCATAAAAAGAACATTGACTTTGACTGCAGTGCTTCATGAATAAGGTATGCCAAAATCCTCATCCTTTTTTTAAGAGGAATAAGATAAAGCCCTTTTTGTCCATTATAGCATCCATCCACTTTATTATTATTAGCTACCATCATATTCTTTCTCCAGAAAAATTCCGTCTTGACCCCCTTGTATCCATGCTCATGCAAGGACCATTTTCCAAGAAAATTTAGTGTGCGCTGTTTAAACATATATTGTCTAATGTACACAAAATACATAATTAGGCAGATTATCACAACTATAGTAGACATGAATTTAAGGCTTCATTCAGCACATATAGTCAGAAGGGTATTTAAGCATGTTCAGACAGCAAGACAGCAATTAATGAACTACTGAACCATACACAGCACAATGAGAGAAGATTTTGCCTGTTATTTCTTCAACTTTCCTGAATGCACACTTTCATAAATAATGAATCAGACAGCTATTATCTGATTTGCTGAAGAGATTGCAATATTTCAAAAAATGTCTTGCATCTCCTTTATGTTTCATTTTGATAAGGGAGCACTAAGTAAAAATCTAGACCCAATAAGTTATGTGTTATGTGTAGTAAGACAGATCAAGCAGCATGTTCATCATAAGGAGAACCTGAGAGTGCAGGAGATAACTCTGTCAGGGAAACTGATCGCTAGAACATTGTAAAATATAGTGTATGTTTATTTATTTAATACTGAATTGCTGTCTGGTTCAACTATACGCCTTCTTGTAAAGTCTTATTCATGTACATTTGTGGATGGTAGTTTTAATTCTCATAAATTTTGAAGAAAAGTTGTCTAGTGTATATATAAGGTCTTATATTCACAGGTGACCAAAAGTGTCTGTGGCACAAAAAAATCTTCTCTTTATTAAAAATAATATTATCTGTACAGTCAGCAATCATAATATAACAATGATTTGGAAGATGTAGGAAAGAGCCCACAATCTTTAAATAACATTTCTAGAGAAGAACATATGTCACACGTCTAGGTTCCAGATAACAGATGATCTGAATGTCCACCTACTTATAGTCTCAAGATACTTCTAGACATATAGAAGTGCCAGAAAACAGCTTACTATGGAAATAACTTATACCTTAAATTTGTCATCCTTTTTGTGCAAGTGTAAATTGCTACATCAACAAAAAATAACAAAGTATCTTTTCAAAGAAGACTAAAGAAAATGCTCAATTCATGTTGAATATTCACTATGACTATTTAGTTATTTCCTGTCTTCTGTGCAATACTCTGACCCCTTTTTAGTGTCAACCACTTGCTCTTGTCTACTGCGAGTCCTTAATGGAGACACTACCCCAAACATTAATGGAAAAAGAAAGCTCATCTATAGGTAAGACACACTTAGTCAACACTACATATCTTTCCTGACAGTAATGAATTTCCATTGCTGTTAAGCACCATTCATGCACTGCAAGATGGAAGATCTTAGCACTTTTATGAATTAAAGGAATAGAAAAAGGAATGGAATGGTATGGAATGGAATGGAATGGAATGGAATGGAATGGAATGGAATATCTGTAAGAGTCATACTTAATTTTTTACATTATCTCTGCTTACTTTTAACATTAACTTTGGTGTGTGTGTGTATATATATATATATATATATATATATATATATGCTTTTTTACTTTAGGTATGTAAATGACCTATGATTTGAAAAAATAATTTAGAGTCAGCAGAAATTACATCTGTGCCTTGAAACAAGAATAGGCTCCTACTGTTTATAATTGATTCATTAACCATGTGCACAATACTGTGGGCAGATCTTTAATTGCATTAGCTCCTGATGAGAGTCTGTCTCAGCATTTCTTATAGTGTTTACATTTTCTTCAACTTGTACAATTTGTGATGTGCTTATGTATGCATTACATGCTTGCGTAAGGACATTTCAGGTTCAAAAGGACATTATCTCCTGCCATATTAAACTAGAATACCAACAACTTTCACTTCCTCTTTCTCCCCTGCCTCCCTGTCAGGGTATTCACACTTTCAAGGTGGCTGCCCAGGATGTACATATAATGCATGTTTAACTAAAAAAAACAAACCAAACCAACAAACCCTCCGCCTACCAAAAAAAAATCCTAAAAACCCCCAGGATTTCTAGTAGCCAGGAAGTCACAGGAATAGTTCCCTATCATAAAATAGTGAGAAAAGTAACAGTTCTTTGCCTTACTTTCTCAACCACTGAGACACTTTCTGCCAGTTATTACTCATGGCCATGTCTTTACTGGAGTTAGACACATGTGCTATACTTAGCCTATAAAAAGACAGCAATACTGCTGCTTCCTAAGTGCTCAACTAGGTCAGAACATTAGCAGATATAAGCTTTTACACTTACTGAGAAGTGTCACTTCCATTGAAGCTCTTCTACATTCTAGAAAATATTTAAATAATCATTGAAGCATGGAGAATGAGGAAATGGCTCTGTAGCCAATGAAGCAGCATACTTGGAAGGCTTTCAGTCTGCTCCCTGCATCAGTATCTAAGTATAACATAATCCCAGTGCTCTTTGCAAACAGTTTTTTTCACAGCTGAACTTTTATTAGAATTAAACAACTTTCCTTTTCTCATTTACCACCCAAATGGACCATCCCAGGCCTTTTCCATTTATTTCTGGTAAGCACAAATCTCAACAGGATTGCTTGTGCTACTCAGAAGCTTTCTGGGATAATAAACAGAGAACAAGATGTTTCTAAAACAAAAAAAAACATTTTTTAAGTTTTGTTTTACAGTATAATTTTCAAAATGTTAAGACCACAATCCTATACTAATCATCTACTGCAGAACATTCAAATGTCCATTCCAAGTCCTAAATCAGATAATTATCATCAAAGTACATCTGTTTTCTAAATTGTATCACATGCAGCTACCATGGACCCAAAGGAGGAGTACACGTAGAAATAAGTCCACATTTTAATTTCAGAAATTCAGTTGAGCCAGCAGCTAGAAAGAAGTCCTTGAAAAACTTTTACACAATTCTTCCTTAATATGAACACCCATTTTACCAAATAAATAATTTTGTGTGACTAAAAATGAGAAAAGACAGGAATTTGAACACATTTTCACCTACTGTATAAAACCCAGAAATAGTAACAAATAATGTATGGGTGAATGTTACCTCTGCGTGATCTTACACTGTTTTAGTGCCTGAGGCAAGGAAGTAACCTATACTTTGTGAAATCTAGTGAATCAATCTCCTAAATTCATTCAGGAATGCATTGTCTTGTACAAATACAGAACCAAAACACTTTATTAAAACTTGAGGCAGAGAGACATTTTTTTCTGGAAAACAATAAAAGTAAAATGGAATGAGCCATGTGTGCAAGGGATTTATGTTACAATGTTTTGATCTCAGTGGAGGTTTTGCCTAATTAAGATAAGAAGTATGTAAAATTGTGGTTTGTATCTGTTAATCTCCTATCATATATTTTAATCTGGGGAGTGATATTCCTTGTCTCTGTTATTATTTTTTCTTTCTCAAAATGTTTCATATGTCTATAAAATCAAATACTTGTGTTTGTCATTTCACATATCCATTAACGCCTGAAGGAAGCAGAAACTCTTGCTCCTCTTGTGTAGGCATATATCATAAATGAGGAAAAGAGGTACTGTCCTGACAATTCAGTGCTTTCAAAATTTAGTGTTTTTCCTCTCTGAAGAAACTCCTGATTGCTTGACTTCCTGTGAGATGTTTATGGGGGTTGCAGCATCAGTAATATAGACTGCTACACTCTGGGCTTCAGACCCAAGAGGATTATTGTTAGCTAAAATGAGACCTGAAGGTGTTTTTCTCTGCAAAATATTCCAAAAGGGATCACTGTTGGCTAAGATAAACCTGGAGATGCTCTCTACAAAAGACTGCCAACATGACTTGACAAATGTCTTGAGGTTTAAGATGCTAATGGTCTATAAATATTGAAAAGAATTATTACTGAAGCAAGAAATTTTAATTGTTTGTGTTATTGACATGTTTTTGTGACATCGGAGTCACTCAAGAGTATTGATTTTCCAGAAAAAATATCTAGTAACAGGAATATAAAATATTATTCCTATTGAGGAAGTAAAAATAGCCCTGACAGGAAGATGCATTAGGTTATTTCTTAACATGTACACAGTTTTTGAAACACAAATTCCTGGTATAATATATATACATTAAAAAAAATAAGATAAATAAATATTAAAAAAAAAACCCAAACTGCTTCTCTGAAGAATAAATATTATGTAAGATAATATTAAAGTAGTCAGCTTTAAAAATCTTTAATTGTTTTGAATGTTTTTAAAAAAGAGATAAAAGCATATAAAAAGACTGCTTATAATGTCTAGTCCACTTGCAGCAGTCAATCCCAAAAGATGTAATTAAGACCAAAATTCAGATTTTAATAATAGATTAAAAATTGAAGGTTTATATAGTTGGTAATGCAAATTTTAAAAGGGTGAGGTGGAGGGGTGAAAGTGCAAGAGATAATTTTAAAGGGAATATATAGAAGTTAAGTGTTTAATTCTTCCTAAAATCTGAGCTCCAGGTTTATATATATTTTATACAGATAGACATTAAAACTATGAAAACCCTTACAAAATTGGAAATTAAACACTCTGGAAATTAAATGACATTTTGACATCGTGTACTATGCATAGATAATCTACAGCATAAAGACCATTTCAAGCATGTCTGAAAAAAGAATTAAGCTGAATCAGAGTTACCACCCCTCAAACACCAAGAAAACCAAGTAGGATGAAATGATTTCCGTTATTTTTTCTCCTACTTCTTATCTTATCTATTCACAATTACTAATTTGAGATGATAAAAATTTTCATCATTTTTAAATTTGTGTGTAAGATTTACAGATTCATAAGAGAAAATTCCTATGACGAGGCAGAAAAAATGGACTTAAGTTTTTTTGCTAAACCAATCATATTTGTGAAGAGCAAAGAGCTCACATTTAAACTTTGAAGTGCAAATATGTACTCATAATTAAACTTTTAATAATTCATTAACATTCAGATCTGAAACAGGAAACACATTGATATATGATAAAAAGGGAGGGCAGGAGGGAGGAGACAGGCTGGAAAGTCTGGGAATTGTAGCTGTATGACTGCTTTTGACTGTGGGCAAGGTGAATAGTAATGTGCAGCAAACTTTTGTCTCCTAGGACATTTAGTTAACAAGTCATTCCAACACCATTTTTGCAGAACAGGTACATTACCTGCTTTGTGGTTTCCTTGCAGAGAAGTTACCATCCTGTTGCTGTATGATTTCACGGTTTCCCCGGAATCCCAGTTTTCTCTCCTGAAGGTGTCCTCCCAAGTGTGTCAATCACTCCTCCTTTCCCCACCCTGACCCCTGCCAGCACTGTTTGTCACTCCTGGCATTCCAGAAGTGCGTCAAGTGATTGGGCAGATTCAAAAGATGCCCTCCACACCCAGGGGGGCATTGGGCCATCCAGGTGTCCTTTGTCCCCTGAGATGTCCCCTCCTGTACCTGGTTGGTGGGCTCCCTATCCCTTCCCCCCTCCCCCAGGTAAAAGAGAGGGGAACCACGCAGTCCAGAGAGTTCTGATGGAGAAGTGACCGAATTCAGAGGCCTGCGGGGAGTTCTGCTTGGAGCTGTTGCTACATTCAGAGGCCTGCGGACCAGAATAAAAGCTCTGGATTAAACCCTCCATCAGCACCGACTCCTTTCCTTCACCACAGCCTTAAAGGATTCTCCAACAGCAGGAAACCTGAGGAGCAGACCCTCTGCAAGGAAAGCTCCATCCTTACTGCCACCTGAGCTCCGGTTTGCCTGGACTTGTCCTCATGCACCCAGCTGCAACATCCAGCTAGCCAAAGGTGTCTCTGGGTGAAACACCACAGTTGCTGCTATTTGGTTCAGCAGCAGGGGCCAGACAAGCCAGGGCATGTCCTGTTCTCTATATTGGAGCCTCCAATATACCATCTGTGACTTGGAATCTGATAGGATGAAGCTCTTCACCATGGCTGACAAATCTAGCATAAAAATATGAATTTTGTCCTACTCCCCTTCCCAAAATTATTCTTTGTTTCAAGGAAACAAGTGGTGTGATTAGAATTTTTTAGATGTTGTCAGAGTTCACAAAAAGAAGGTAAATCCATACCAATGCTTCTCAATATATGTGTGTGGATTGGGTCTGTTTATTAGGATTTGTGACCTCCATCTTGCATTTTTAGACACTGTGAATACAGAAAAACCCACCCATTGACCCAGTTAGATGGTTATAATTTATGTGAGGATCATTCATGACATTTTCAAGAGGTCTGAAGAAGAGGTGTTCAGTTCTTGTGACCATAAACTTCAGCTGAAAAATTATCAGATTCAATATCTTACACTGATCTACTAACATCACTCTCTCAGTTGCTTCATGACAGTCAAAAATATTATGTGTTTATTATGAAAATTTTCATAATATTATGAAAATTGCTCTCTCTGAAAGCAAGCCTTTTAGGTCTGCCTTCAGTATAAGTATTTAATTTGCATACACTCATTTCAATTTGTGAGAGATAATCATGTACTTATGACCCTGAAAAAGACAAATAAAAGGAATGTAAAAGTTCAGGAAGGATCACCTCCAGATAGAGATTACACCTTTGAACACTTCAAAATGAATTGTAACTACGTTTTAAATCATCCTGTCATCCCTCTGGTATTAATACAGGTTTAGCTACTCAGGGTGCCTTTTTTATTAATGCTTTCAAGTCTCCCTTTGATTTGAGGAGCAACACAAATATTTCCTCATTATTCACTGTTCTTTCCATTCTTAAGATGTTGGAAATGTTATTCTTATCTTAAATACCTTTGAAGACAGAGTCTCTTAAATGTCAGAAATGAGGCAGCCTAGAAGAGCATGCAGGCATTGACAAAAAAAGGATATTTTCCTTTTTACTACCTATTTGATAAGTGTTTACTGCACATTCTGTGTGTTTCATGTTTTTTGCCCTACCATGTGAGCATGACTCCCGCAGTTAAAAACAACATCACGTTCTTTTGGCTCAGCCCTCCTGTGTTACATGTGGCTTGTGCTATCATTCAAACACAAAAAGGAACAAACTGCGTTCCAGCTGGGGAAAGTGTGCTCACTGCTCTTGAGCAAAGACTGAGAGCACTGTCCTGAAATTATAGAACAGCTGAGCCTGAGGAAGAAAGAAGCAGAACACTGAAGCCTTGGCTTTACACATCTGAGTAGTCTAAATGACTTGAGAGGTTTTAGTGGATTGGGTGACTTTTATTGTTTCTACAATCAGAAGGCTTAGATCTACTGCCACAATACTACCACAAAGTCAATGAGGCTCACCCAATAATTCCTGCATAAGGCATGAAACACCAAGCCTTGGGTGAAGAATGCAAATTTACATCCTTTTACTGCAACAGTTAGAAAATACAGACCTCACTTCCAATCTAAACTTATAGTGTTTACACTTCACTCTCCAGAGGTTCCATTTCTTGGTATGTTGGAAAGCCATGAATTATTAGACAAATCTTTCTATCATTTTGACTTTATTTTAGATTAATAGAAAAGAGCTTCTTAACTCTTTATAGAATTCAAAATTTTCTGTAACTTCTCATGGGCACACTAAAACTGATGCTAAGTTTTCATCACAGATAAAGCAGGTCGTGACAGAATCACAGAAGTCTGCAGAATTTAACAAGTGCGTGAATGGTTTTTTAGAAGCATTGAAACAATTAATGAGGGCCATAATGTCTCAAGCTGTGTTTTCTCTGACCACGAGAAACTGTAACGTGATCTGGCAAGTTTTATGAAAAATGAATCTGCGCATCATTAAAATATAAACCTATATGCATACTTGTAGAATGATAAACTTGGCTTACAGAAACGACCATGAAATTAAGGAGAGGTTTGAACAGTAAAGTAATTCTTTAACTGAAAATTAATGTTCCCAAATACTTCCCTATGATATTTGTGCAGCATTACTCATTATTGCCCAATTTTAATACAGCAGTAGATTGCATCTTGATGTGATGTTATCCTGTTCAATTGAAATCTTATTTAAGCAGTTTTGTTTCTCTGTTTTATTGCAAAGAAGTTTTTGATTATGTCACATAAACTGGGAAAATTTGTTTTATGTTAAATATTGGAGAAGAAAGAACCCCTTCAATTACAAAATTGCAGATGTCCTAGGTCGACATGTGTTGTCTTTTGGTTTGCTCCCCACTTCTACCATTTAGGCAGCAATGTTTTATTTGGAAAAAGCTTCTTTCCCTTTTATATGTGCCATTGCAGCAGAATGTGCCATCAAAACTAGCAAAACTAATCCCGCTTTTGGGATTTACATCAAAACATTTACATCTATATCAGGTTCATTTTGGAGATTCGTTTCTATTTATCAAAGTATTTGTTATTTTAATATACATTTTATTATTTTAAGCATCAGTCAGTTTCTTACATATTCATAATAAAACAAAGACAGTCCTAAAATGCTAGCAGCACCAAGAGCAAAATTTAATTTTCCTACAAGTTGAAAATTTTGGGTTGCAAAATTTTGTGGTGAAGACAGAGTAGGAGGAGAGCTGAGAGAGGTGAGTAAAGTGTGAGGGAAGAGGGGGAGGACATGGGGAAAGTATAAGAGAAGGGCTTTTCTCTCTTAACATTTCTTGTCTCCTCCTATCACCACAGATCCTGACAAAAGTAAAACCTGCTGTTGTCACTGCTGGGGAAGAAGAGTGGGCTAGATAGACCTTCAGTCCCACCTAATAGAGCATTTATCAGGTTCTCACTTTTTTTCTTCACTAACCTAAAAAAAGGAAAATTTTCTGGTAAGCACAGTAAAACACTGAGAAAAGTATACACTTAAATACACATTTTACTTAGACAAGTGTCATGCTCAAAGACAGAGAGCAAACCACAATGAAAAAAAAGTTAAATTATCAATCAAAGCTAATGATTTATTCAAATGCCAACCTATTGCCACTACCAGATTTTAACCACATGATCCATGTTCCCATGACTGTCTGTAGTCATGTCTGATCTCCAACACAGGACTATAATGACTGAGAACACAGACTAAGTAAAATCAGAACGAAGTCAATAGCAAATCCTAAACTGGAATTAGCACAATTCAGGACATCAGTCCCTAAGAGAACATTCTCTAACACGTAATTGCATAACAAGTCAATTTTATTTGAACTTTCTCCTGTTTTCATTATTATTCCAACCTAGAGCACAAGAATTGGATAAAGTAAACCAATAGTAATTATGACAGCAAAATACACAAATATAAAATAGGCATTAGTCCTCCCAAGTAGAGTATGGAAGGAAGGCCTGTGAGTCTCAGTTTCAGGTCCCTTGCCTAGAAAACACTGCTCACATTTCTGTTCTTTACAAATTCCTTTCTAGTTGATAACAATAAAATATTCTATTTAGTTATGCCAATTAATTAAGAATCCAGATGGTTTTGTGCCAGGGACATGTCTTTCTTATTACTAGTTCACAAACTTCTGTATCACTTTCAAACTTTGTCACCTATGATTTGATGTGCCCCTTCCAAGCCATGGATATTAAATAGCACATAGGCAATGACTTTGTTCACTCTCTGAAAATACAGCAAATCAGTTTGTGGTGAATTTTTCAGACCTACTACCTTGCTCTTTAATGTGTGCTACACCAAATTTGTGTTGTTTTTCACTCTAAATTAAAAAGTAATATTATACTATACTAGTACTACTGTGAAAATTCTTTACTCTTAAAAAGTTTCTCAAAGATCTATCATAGAGGGGGAATTTTTTTCCTTCCTTTTATCAATTTTCTATGAAGTTCTATTACATTAAATGCTGTAATTTTCCTTTTCTCTTGGTTAGCTATCCATTTCATACCACTTCTATTCTTAACCAATATATAATTTAAAAAATATGAGTGTTTTCAACTTTTTTTTATATAATAAAATGGTTTAATGTGACTCACAGAAACCTTTCACATTTTCCCTTTTGGTATTTTTTCTCTATATTTAGATCATAGTTCTTTTCCATAATGAAATCATACCTAATGAAAAGTTTTTCCTACACCTTGGACACCATCTTTTGACTGATGAATATGTAATCTATAATTTTTAGAAACTCTAGTGATATTTAACTATTGGTAAATATTCTAGCAAGCCTTTCAGATTAAAGTCCCCTATGATAATGAAGGTGTGCTATTTTCTTTTTTTTTTTTTCCTAAAATAACAAATATGTCCTTAGGGAGCCAGTCATCATCTTTCAGCCTCACACAGAGACTTTTCATATAAAATTATTCTGATTCCTGACTCTTTTCATCAACTAACACAGCCCATCTTCATTAATGTCAGGTTTGTCATATACATGCTCATAGATGAGTAATTTCTTTGGATTACAATCACCCCACAGAATTCCACCAATGAATTATGGTTTCAGTTCATATAATCCTTGTGACAAAATTTTGAATGAAATCTTTCATCTTTCACTTTTGCATTGTGTTTCAATGTTTTCTATCTCCACAAAGCACTTCACTATGAAACCACAGCTGGCAAAAAGAAGACCCTGGGAAATAATACTGTGCCACTCCTTTTTAATGCAGTTTAAGCAATGTTTTGCAGTCTTCCCATGCGATAATGGACTTCTCACCGCCCAGTACACTAAGCCCAGACTCCCCCTTCTCTCTGAACACGTGTCATTTGATGATTGCCAGTTATATTAACTGTGTTTGGTTCCTGTTGGCTCTTTCTTTTTTTGCTAGGATGCCTAAAAAGTACAATACCAAAAGCTCAAAAAGAACTGTGCTAATGGGATGTAAGTAGACTCTTAAAACCATATTTTCTTCAGTTCATTTTCTCCAAAAGTACCTTTCCTTGCTTTCATATTTGTTCCAAAGCTTAAAGTTTAACCTTTTCACACCATGGCCTATACATTCATTTTCACTGCCCAAATCAGTCTATTTGCAGCCTATTTTTACCTTTCTGAATTGATCCAACCAAAAAGACACTTGCTTAGCAGTTTCACTCTATCCTGTAAAGTCTGTGCAATCAAAGTGACAGTGACAGTTTTCAACCAAAGCAGAAGAGAATTCAATCAACCAAGTATATCACCCTGAGCATAGATATTCATTTGATAAACTGTTCACTATGACAGTAAGGGGGAACAATGATCATTTTTATGTACCTTGCCAAGCTGTCTTAAGAACTTAATCATAAAGCCTCAAATAATGACACAGTATGTCCTTTTCTTTTTACCCATGCATTTATATTTGGTGTAATAATTATTAATGCACTTCTATAACAATTAAGTCAGACAAAAATTTGCCACCCCTATTAAATTTATAACTAACAATTTTCCATAGGATGATGATGGAAACTCTGCTGATAGCCTAGTTGCTCCAAACTGAATTTAATCATGTCTCTTACCTAAGTAATAGTACACCAGATTTGTTCATGCTTAAGGCATTGATAATACTCCTGATGCTATATCACCCTTTAAAATATCAAATGTCTTTGGTAAGAATATAGTTCTAACACTCTGTCCTCTGTAGCTGCAGGGATACTTGAGAATGATGACTTAACATCATGACCTACTGTGAAAAGTGGGATCTAGATTATAAAGTCACTTTTATTTTATTTTTTTACTATAATTTTTCAATCAATGTCTGCTCTTAATAAAAAAAATGCTCCCTCTTAAGGATTCTTTACCAAATTAAGGAAACAGTTTGTGGAGGGAAAAGTAAAAAAACCTCCAAAACTGTAAAGAAAGAAAATTTACTGAATATATGTTATGGAATAGACAACATGCACATTGGAGCCTGACATTGTAAAAATACAAATCAGTATAGAAAATGGTCCTCAGGATCATGGGATGCTTCTAACCATCATTGTCAGAGAAGATATGTATGTCTCCCAGTGCCTGCAGAAAGAAACTTGGATCTGCAATAACCCAGAGTAAATTAATTATAAAACACAGAATGTAATTCACTGCTCTTCTTAGTGACAAGCAGATGCACCAAACTTTAACAAGTCAGGCCTTGATCCAACAAGATCCTTTCAAATTTTGAGTAAACACACCCAAAGTTTAACTGGTATTATCTCTGACTACATTTTTTTAATGTTGGAGGATGTGATTGTGTAAACTTAATTGGGTTTCTGTGGCTAAAAACAAATTTCATATAAAGGTGAAAAATATTTACTTTTCATATCATTCTGTCAAATGCTCATATTTGGATATTTCACAGAATTTCACAGATTTTTCTAGATTGGAAGAGACCTTTAAGATCATCGAGTCCAACCCATGTTTTAACACCTCAACTAGATTATGGCACCAAGCACCACATCCAGTCTTTTTTTAAACACATCCAGGGATGGTGACCCCACCACCTCCCTCTGCAGATGATTCCAGTATTTGACCACTCTTTCTGTGAAAAACTTCTTCCTTAAGTCTAGCCTGTATCTCCCTTGGCGCAGCTTGAGACTGTGTCCTCTTGTTCTATCTGTTGTTGCCCAGAGAAAGAGACCGACCCCCAGCTCACCACAGCCACCCTTCAGGAAGTTGAAGAGAGCGATAAGGTCACTTCTGAGTCTCCTTTTCTCCAGGCTAAACAATCCCAGCTCCCTCAGTCGTTCCTCATACGACTTGTGTTCCAAGCCCCTCACCAGCCTCGTTGTTCTCCTTTGGACACACTCAAGCATCTCAACGTCCCTCCTAAACTGAGGGACCCAGAAGTGGACACAGTACTCAAGGTGTGGCCTCACCAGTACCGAGTACAGGGGAAGAATGACCTCCCTGCTCCTGCTGGCCACACTATTCCTGATACTGGCCAGGATATTATTGGCCTTCTTGGCCACCTGGGCACACTGGTGGCTCATGTTCAGCTGACTGTCAACCAGCACCCCCAGGTCCCTTTCCACCTGAGCACTGTCCAGCCACATCGTCCCCAGCCTATAACGTTGCAGGGGGTTATTGTGGCCAAAGTGCAGGACTCGGCACTTGGACTTATTGAACTTCATCCCATTAAATTCTGCCCATCCATCCAACCGTTCCAAGTCCCTCTGCAAAGCCCTCCGTCCCTCTAACAGATTGACACACACTTCCAGCTTAGTGTCATCTGCAAATTTACTAATTAAAGACTCTAAACCCTTATCCATATCATCAATAAAAACATTAAACAGAACTGGCCCTAGCACAGACCCCTGAGGGACACCACTGGTGACTGGCCGCCAGCTGGATGCAGCACCTTTCACGACCACACTCTGGGCCCGGCCATGCAGCCAGTTCCTGACCCAGCACAGAGTGCTCCTGTCCAAGACATGGGCTGCCAGCTTCTCCAGGAGTATGCTGTGGGAGACAGAGTCAAAGGCCTTGCTGAAATCCAAATAAACAACACCTACAGCCTTCCCTGCATTCACCAGGCAGGTTACCTGGTCATAAAAGGTGACCAGGCTGGTTAAACATGACCTACCCCTCCTAAACCCATGCTGACTGGGTCTCATACCCTGGCCATCCTGTAAATTCTGTGTGATGGCACTTAATATAAACTGTTCCATTATTTTGCCAGGTACTGAGGTCATAAAAGTAATGTCATAAGCCAGGTACTGAGATGATAAAAGGTGAACTAGAACAAGCTCTTCCAATCAGTAAGTGGCAATTAGGTTATGTGACATGTTGTCAGGGATCATATAGTTCTTCATAATATAAAACCAGAGAATTGTCTGCCTTCATCAGACTAAAAGGAAATTCCTACTATCCCATTCCTAATGGAAGTGTACTTCTGCCAAGACAAGGGAATTTTAAGCACCCTGGAGAAGAAGTCAGAGAAGCTTATTCCAAATACCCATCATCAACACAAAACCACACTGTCTTCACACCATCTTCTCTCTTCCCTAAACAAAACCACAAATGAATAGCCACCAAATTCCCAATCCTTCTAGGCACAGCTAGACTGCAGTAACTGAAGTTCACATCCAATCAATGTAAATGTTATTAGGTTGTGTGTTCCATTTTGCCTGTTCTAGCTGACTGGATTGTTGAGTTAGTGTACAGAAAAGCAATGTACTTTGGTTTGCTTTCAAGGACTATGGATTACCAAGTGACAGAGTCATTAAAACAATTCCTAAGGAGAAAAAAATACAGTTGACACTAAGATTAATCTTGAAAAAAACTCCATCAAATTAAGTTGGCCAGAGGCACTGACTACATGTATTTTTAAAAATCATTATGAATAGTTCTTGGACTATTTAAAAATCACCCAGATAGGAAAGAAAAGGTAAGAAACAAAAATATATGTGCAAATGATCGAATGCAGAAGAACAAAAACTGTATTTGGCAGAAGGTCAATCTAGTATGAAACAGTAATACTAGCCATATGGGGGCCAAATATAAAGGGAAGGGAAAGAGCAGCAATTTCAACTCTTGTGCAGAGAGGATCAAAAGACATTTTATAAGACAAGATTATAGGACTGAAAAGAAGCCCCAGTTCTACCATGTATAAAGGAAGGAAACACATGACAGGTTTGAGTCAGACTGTCCAGGATCCAGGGTTACCTTTATACCAGAGTCCAGCAATGTGTGCAAATTCAGGCTCAATGAGTCGTTTCAGATTCCAAATCTATCATTTTCTCATCACCTTTGTTTGAATCCATGAAGTTCTATACAGTTTCCCTACTGGCCTTTCTGATGAGATTACCATAGTCCCTTATTCAAGACCATCACTACTAACAGTACATGCAGTGTCCAAAAATAGAGACAATCATTATATCAACCCCTATGGGATCCTGATAGTACAACCATCATAACAAAATAGAAACAACTGCTATGTAAAATTAAAATGAGACTTGTGGACAACTGCTAAAAGAATATCTTTAAATGGTACTTTTCTCTTCTAGTAACTTAATATCCAAGATCACACTGGAGATAATCCAAGATTTGAAGACAATTTTCTTTTCAATATAAAGATAAGAACAAAATACAGCATATGACCAGATAGAAAAAAATGCCTCTGGAAACAAATTATCCACCAACAATCCAATTACTTGTTGCTTGCAGAACTTCAGTCTGTTAATTATCTCTATTCATTCTGAGTAACTTCTTCATTACTGAGATTCATTACAAGACTATTCAGGTCTCTGAAACTATTTAACACCTTTTGTGTCCAAAAATTGTATAGCATCATCAAGCTTTCAAACCTCAAAGGTAGGGTTTTGTCCTTGGATATATTTATGTATTTCCTATTGCAGTCAAATAAGTTGGAACACAATAACTGATCCAACAGGGTTTTACTACTTTTTCAAAACTTAAAAGATTCTTCATGCATTTTTATTATTTCTAATATCATGTGAAGATTAGAGACAGTTTGATTCCTGTCTACCTAAATACCTGAAAAAACCCAAATCTAATACCCACATCAGAACTTTTTGATTTCATTATATTGGCCCCTCAATATGGTTCAGTACATACCCAGGACAGTTAAGTTTTCACATAAGATTATTTTTCGAGAATGTATGTCCATGTAAAGATTCAGATTTGAGTGGAGGTATTCTAACTGACACTCAGTATCAAAACTGCACTCAAAAGACTACAATCACCATTGGAATCTAAACAAAATTTAAAATTTAGCCATTGAATGTCCAGAGGAGCAATAGGATCTTTATTGCAACACAACAATTAGGAGCAACAATTAGGCATAAAATAAAAAAAACACATCTGCTGTAGGTTGGGTTGGTTTAGTCAGTAGCTCAATTAATGTTAGTTAGGTTGGTTCCTTGTACGCCCCTATCTTTCCCTCACAGTGGTTTGTTCCAGGTTGTTTGCCCCAAGATTTCCTGCCGCTCAGACCCGCAGTTACCTGTCAATCTTCTCACTTCTCCCGGGTTTCTCCTTATTTGTTTCTATCAGTCAAGGGTTGTTCACTCCCTGCTGAGTGTCAATCATGTAACCATCCCCAGAAATTTCTGTGTCAATCACTCCCCCTTAGCCTTTCTATTTGTCCCAAAACGCTGTACCCACCTCTGTTACGCTAACATTGGTTGTTATGATCCATGTCACTCCTCTAACGTTTGTCCCCATAGAGGGAGGAAGGTTTCCACCCCTGTCTGCCCACCCCCTACTTAATCTAATGCATTCTTTTGTCCCGTCACCATTTTGCTTTGCATTGCGCTGAGAGCAATTCACTCAGACCATGCATGGGGGAATAAAAGTTCTCAGGTTCGCAGGCAAAGTGTTCTTCTCTCGTCCCTTTGCTTCCTCTCAGCGTGAAACTACCAAAGCTGCGTTACCCGCACCGGGGCACTCCGCAACCCTGGAGTGCCTGCTCACGTGGTGGCTACGGCCTCACAAGGCAGCGCTAGCCGGCGCTTTTCGACTGCTTGAGGTTGTAGCGGGCAACTGCCACACATATCCATTCCCACAAAATAGCAAACGGAGCAGCTTTTTAAGAAATATTAAAGTTTGAGAGATGCCCAGATCTATCCTGTCAAAAACACAGAGAAAATAAAACTGAAACTAGAAGTAGATGCTATATTTACTCGGGATTCACAAGAACTGAAACAAATTTAATCATTTTGACTTTGATGAGAGAAGTGAAAACAAATGACCTTCATTATTTTCATAGCTGAACAGTCATCAGAGATGGGGAAAGTCGGGGTATTTATTCAGTAAAATAGCAAGCCAATGGTCAGTGGGAAGCTGAATATGAGTCAGCAGTGCCCTGGCAGCCAGGAGTGTCAGCTGCATCCCAGGGGACTTCAGGTACAGCTTCACTCAGCCAGACAAGGGAGGGGATTGTCCCACTCTACTTGTTCAGCTTGGAGAAGAAGACACTGAGGGGAGACCTCACAGCAGCCTAAAGCTTCCCCACTAGTGAAGTGACCAGAGTTGGGACCAAGGGAATGGCCTGAAGCTGTGTTAGTGCAGGTTTAGGCTGGGTATTAGAAAAAGATTTTTCACCCAGACGTGGCTGGGCACTGGAACAGGCTCCCCAGGGAAGTAGCACAGCACCAAACCTGACAGAGCTCAATAAGTGTTTGGACAATGCTCTCAGGCACAGGGTGGGATTCTTGGGGTGCTCTGTGCTGGGGCAGGAGTTGAACTTTGATGATCCCTCTGGGTCCTTCCAACTCAGAATATTCCATGATTATATGATTTATGTGTATATTATATATAATTTTATTATCAGAACAGGTATTAACCCTTTTCCTATGTTTCTGAAGCAACACACCCTTCAAGGTGGCTGTAGATTTTAATAACTCTGAATTATGTGTGAAAACATGTCACCCTTAGTTGCATATTAACTCAAAATGGTTCATCTTAAACAGCTAAGTGCTGAAAAGAATCCATCATCACCCAATTGTTGGCGTGGTTTTCTGAGAAGTCTAATGTTATAATCAAATTTGTCTCAGTACAAAAAGACAGATCTAAAATCCATTTGTTCATATCACAGAATTATTCTAACCGTGGGGATGGAAGTTGCCTGGAAAGGTAGGTGTTGTCTTCTTCATCTGTGTGTCCTAAAGACACCCTTCTTTTGAGAAGGCAGACTCAGTAAAAATCCCTGTAGTACCTTAGGCCCTCACTAAAGCAAAAAAATACTTTATTCATAAAGCACTCCTCAATCATGAAAATATCTCTGTACATTTTAATAATTAACCTCTCATACACTCTATTATCTACACGTCTGGAATTGTGTAGGCTATATAACCTACTTGGCAGTTGGATACTAACAACAATAGTGATACTGTTATTTTCTAATAACTTAGAAAACAATAATGTAGGCAAAACAGGCTTCTTCAGTACTATAATTCTCTTACATCCCAGCTTTTAAAAACACTAGCCCTGTTATTCCAAAGATGTATGGAGTTTTTTTTTTTAGCTAACTTATTTCACCTATTTTAGGCTATATTTGAAATAAAGCAAGATGAATTTCCATACTCTGTATCTTGCTAGCACCTATCATACTGTGTTACAGGTCAAATGAAGCCAAAATGACTAAGACAAGTTTTGCTTTTAGAAATGCATCGCAGGAAAGGAAAATTTTTCTTTTTTACCTGTTTGTCTGCTTTATCTCAACTGACACCAGGTAAGTGGCTCTGCAATGCTCTCTGTGTATTTCAGTGTAGACTTTCACTTACAGCCCAGTTCACAATCCTTGTTTTAATAGATTGCCATACGGTTTTTAATAGATGGAAAAACTCACAAAACCTTTTACTACATTTCAGGAGCTCAGAAAAGAAACATTTCTTTGGGAATTTAAACTTCATTAACAAAAAGATGTTTTTGAAGGTTTCCAGCTATGCATTCAGTACTACATTGCCTGATTTTTCCAAGACTGAAATTGAAGGTTTTAGAATTAGTACCTTAGAATTCTCAAATACTCATTCTGCTAGAAAAATATTCTTTTTCCCTATCCTCATGTGAATTTAATTGTTGAGAAAAGCATTTGAGTATCAGTCTAGAGGTCAAAGCTTTTTTTTCCAATATGCTAAAAGAATAATATAAGTAACAGCAGTTGAAGCATATCTTCCTTAACACTCCACATCAATATTACTGTGATCTATAAGAGGACATTTTTGACACTCCCACTTCCAGGGTGATAAGAAGGTTTGTGCAGACATCATGGAAATAGAATTTGTCTACTGAATCTTTAAAATCAATGAGTGTGAAACACAAAACATTCAGTATGAGTAGCAGACCACAAATTACATTTGTAGATTTAAGAGTCATGAAAAAGAAACCAAATTAGAATTACTCAATAAATAAGCAAAAAGACCAGCAGAGCCCTTCTTTCCTAGATAATCTTCTGCCTACAAATTGAAGACATTTGGTCTGCAATCTTTGCAACACAGTGAAAAACCTCATAAGGCTCCCATAGCTGTTTTGATATTTTAGAATAATTACTCTCCTTTATCATGTAAAGTTACTGGTTATCTCTGATGCTGATTTCCACAAGAACCTGAGAAAACATTCAACCCAATATGGACTTGGTCTTTCCTGCAATACTGTCACATAAAAAGCTGGAGAGTTAAAAAATAATTTAAGTGCACCAGAGATACATTCACGCTGCCCTGACAGCCACAAAGATGCCTTTCCAGGACTCTCTTGTTACAGTAAGTTAGGAGGCAGAGCTCACATTTTATCACTTATACTATGGTTTGACAGATATGATAATGCATCCTATTCCAGTGTTTATGAAAAACCTGCAACATGCCAAGGATGTCTTACAGCTTTGGTTGCATAACAGGCAGCTATGAGCTGTTGGCGTGAGCTATACAGAGTACCTTCATGGAGTTAGAGAGCTTAATTTAAAAATTAAAGTATTTATATGTAAGAAATACTTCTTTAAGATTGAGGAACTGCTAATACCAAGATGGAAAAATGTTTACTGGAGCAAATGCATTATATTGATATAAGAACAAGCTTCTAAACTTAGCTCCTTGAAAAGGATGTAATTTCCAATAGCTGATCAAATCAAATCTATTTCAAGATATATTAGTCAGCCTTCTTGGAAGTCTATAATTACTGAATCATTAGTTGGGTTGTCATATGCAAAATCTGATGCTAAATAGTTTATATTTCTTACATTTAATTTTTTTTCTAAATCATGCTAAAGAACACAAAATGAAATAAAGCAGTGTATGTGAATTAAAAGACTCACTGAAGTTTCAGCTCATTATTTTCAATGCCAAGAGGCAGAGACACAGACGATGTCGTTTCCAAATGGACATGTGTATATCTATTTAGGAGGAAGGACATGAATTCACAGGGTGGCAGTGTCAGCCAATAAAACATAGGAAGAAAACCCTATTAATCTTCCAGTTCTACCACAGTCCCAAATTATTTAAGCCATTTACTTCAACTTGCACAACTGATAGCTGCAGAACAGAGATTTGATGTTAAAGTCACTGCAGGTTAAAGGTTGGTAATTAGTCTTAGTGGAACATAAAAAAAGAGGGCAATGCAAGGTGTGTAAGGAGAGTTATTGTCAAAAAATGGCCTATGTGAATTTGTTTAAACTGTATAACCTCAGAAAATGTCAGTCTGAACTTTATTCATTTCTGTGGTTGCCTTTGATAAATCCAGCAAGGAAGCCTGACAGCCTCATGCCAAGTAACTGGACTGAAACTGTCCACCGAAGACAACATAAGTGAAAAGAGAAAGCAAAGTCAAAAATCCAAAAAAAGAATGAAGAATTTTTCAACTATATAATAAAAAGCATCTCTGGGAATCAATAAAAAGTTGAATGTTCAGTGTTATATCTCTGCCAGAGCATATAATTATCCTTGTGAATTTATTGTTAACAGAACAACACTAAAGGCATGCAGACATCTACTAGTAAATATTACAAAAGATTTAAGGACTCTGCTATTAAATTATTACTTCTAAACTTATGAGGAAATGGTATTGCCTGGGCATTTTTAAACTGCTAGGCCCTCATCAGTGAAGATAATTCATATGCATGTCCTTAACCTTGTGAATATCAGCAGCCTCTAGCAGTGCTCAGTTTCAAAGGTCCATTGTCCTTCAAGTTACACATTTGAGCACACAAAGAAAGGCTCCAGGCTCACAAGTTCCATAGCTCACACCTGAATCTAGAATGGTCACATCTACTTATCTGTTAAAAAATGCTCTCTCCTGATTATTCCCAAGGAATGTTTGACCTTGCTGGCATAGATCAAACCCCACTCACAGAATGTGCTAAGAGCTGCTCCCAGTTGTCACTTTGCATAGCAGAAACATCAGCTTGGGAACAAGAATACAGTTTAGGAGTGTTGACAAGAAAAGCCGTGCCATTCGACTCAGAGCCAGCAAACACTTTCTGGGCTAAGTTCACGAAGCATCTTCAAATATGGAGCCTAGTGATTGTCTTCTAGGAGACAGACTTTAGCTCCATCAGGCTAACTGAATGTTCACCTTTTTGTTTAACAATTTTTACAATTACTGTTATAATAAGAAAAATAAGAGAAGATCATCCCCAACTACAACTGGAAAGATTATCTTGTATGTAGATATAAACATTTCCTAACTGCACACAAGAAGCAGAGTAGTATTTTCTTGCAAATTCCTGAGCTCTGGGGCACAACAAAAAGGGGTGGTTGAATGGGATCATATGGTTATAAGCACCTTGTTTAAAGCTGGGGTTAAGTGTTAGTTTGCACAGAGGTACTTAAATTCTTCATGCATTGTACTGCCTTCCAGAAAATTCCAGAGAATACTGATTCCAGAAAATTCCTAAGAGAGAGTAGGTCTTAGTATTTTTTTACTGGGTCTATTCCAAAGTATTGGAAATGCATTGAATCTCTACTAAATACTGGGTTTGCTTTGAATTTGATTGTGTAGTAATTCACTTATTCAAATTCACTCACCTTACAGCCAGCATAATTCTTCTATTAAAAAAAATCTATAGATTTAACAGGGAATAACATACTTTGAGGTTTTCGTTAATATTGGTCTAGTCTTGGAGAGTGGCAGAAATGTATTCATTTTAGATTTATGAATTAATTTTAAATTTATTCATTTTAGAGGCACAAACTGGACTCAGTGATGTAATTTACTTAACTGAAAAACAAACAGAATAAAGATGACTCTAAGACTTGTCCTCTCATTATGTTACCTCTGGTGCTAGAATAAAATGGAAATGATACATAAGATTTAAACATACACTGAATGTAAAGATTAACACATTCAGTCTTCCTTAGACCAACTAGAAAAGTTGATTCCAGTGTTAGTGACTCTAAAACAGGACACTTACCAATTTTGCATGCTTTCTTGGGATTAACTCATAGATGCATTTTGTCATCATCCAGGAAAGAAGCAAATAAATTATGCTTCAGTGAAATTGGGTTGGCATAAGCAAAACATGTGCAAAGCCAGAACATACTTTGTTTTCCACTTGTAATTCAAGACTACAAGCCCTCAAACTTTGCAGTCTATGGAATATCTTTCTGCATTATCTGTATCTCTGCTCTACTTGTCTCTAGAGATGCTTATAAATGTGATATATGAGCTCATAAGGTGGCTGCTTCAGATCCTGCGCAGTTTAGGATCAGTGTAAATGTTGTATAAAGCAGACAGCAGGAATTTGGCAGTCACCCGCATGTGAATAATTTTTAAAATGAGGGTCAGAGGTGTAAAGTAGGAAAAAAAAGTTATTAGATCATAGTTTCCAACTTAGTGAGTTCTCTGTCCCTGTAACCTTCAGTCCTCAGATTGCTGAGCTGCATGAAGAACAGCACTCCTTACAGCAAAATAAAATCCTTTCATTCAAATACAATATATGCAGGATATTTCAGTGTAACTAAATTTAACACAACAGGGCATGTTGGCAAACACAGAGCACCAGCTGTCAGCACCCAGAGCTGACATGGTTATTCTTTGTTCAGTTAATTATCTAGGTTGGTTCATTGCTGTATTGCAGCCTAATTAGAGTAGAAGTTATGTGATCACTTCTTTCACCGATCCTCTGGCTCTGTGGGTCAAATCTTTGCTTCAGAAGTAAAAGTCTCTCATTTGTATAAATTTTGAGCTTTATTTTCCAGAGACAAGAACTGGGACTAATTTTCTCCTTGTTCATAATTGTAGTGACAGAATTTTTTGGGTTTTACACTCTTTAAGACTCCCACTTCATTTAAGGTCAACAAAGTTATATGTGGTAGAAGTGACAATTACACCTCAGACTTCCCTCTAGAGAATCAAATGCTCTGAAATACTTAGGTCCCAGGAAAAGAATTATTTTGTAATTGCTCTTTTGAATGTAGGATCTGTGTAGCTCTTGACATACCAATCACAGAGGGGACAGCCTCAAAAATTTCTTTGAGTTTGTTCACAACTGGAATAGTATGTAACAGGCTCTTGAAATTTGACAGGGATTGAAAGGTTTTGACTTAATAGGATTAAATAAGGTTTTGTGTTATCAAAAGCCAACCCAACCCACACAGATAATTTTTCTTTTCTTACTGAGAAGCAATGGAAATTTCATGAGACTCTACTAATGAAGCAAGATAATAGTGGATATTATTTTGGGATAAAAAAAACAAGTTCTCATAAACACTGAATCATGACAAGTATATTTCATGTACTCTGTATGGAGAATCCCATCATACATGTTGGTCACATGGAACTATTCAACTGAAAGATACAGATTTTTCTAAGATGCTTTGGGCTTTAAGTAATCACTTTTTACCTTCAGATTTCTGTCATTTTGTATGGATTTCTAAACCGACTGTTATTTAGCCTGGAAAGTTCTTGGGAAAAAATGAATGTGAATATATTGTGAAACCACTTTTAAGAAAAGTATTTATAAGGCACTTTCTAAAAGTATTATGAAGATTTTGAGGGTTTAATGGAAAGGTCATTGCTTGCATCTAGTTTTGCACATGCAAAGAGATGCTACTGAGGCACCTTGGAAACTTGTGTTTGTCCTTAATGAACTAAAAAAAGGGTTTAATACAGACACTTGTACTGAACTTCTCTCTGATGTGGTGCTGCATCACACATTAAGTAGTTATCTCTTCAATTTATAATATAAAAGTCCATTTATAGCACAGAATAATGGGCATATTTCATTTCCAATTAAGATTACTCATCTGTTCACACCCACTAAGATTTCTACTGTGCTTTTAATTTATCATTGCTTACTTTAATGCACCCAGTTTAATCACACTAGCATCAGGAACCAGATCATTATAACCAGAGCTGTACTGAACTAATTTAATCTTCCTGGGGGTGAAAAAAAGAGACTGTGAGAGAACATTTTAGATTCAAAGTACTTGGGCTTTTCTTTTTGTAACATTACTTACAATCTCATTCCATATTTCAAAATTGCTTAAAATGATGAAGCTGGTGTGCCAGTTTGACTATGCTGACTCCAAAAAATTGTCAGCTCTCCATCCAGAACCCTACAAAAGGAGGCAGATATACCAGAGAGAGTTGATTTGACGTAGAGCTCATATCAACAACAACAGCAAAAAGAATGCAAAGAAAGGATTAAATTTCATTAAAATTCCTTGGAATGATCATATTTTCTTTCACACATTTGCATATTTTAAAAGTACCACAGTTATTTTTTCAATTTCTGTGCAATAGTGATCCAGATTCCAACAATGTGGAAGATTGGGACTGAGGTGTTCTGACAAAGCTGCCTCAGGAGTACAAGAGAGTTACTTTAGAACTTGCTCAGGCCAAGATCAAAATAATTCATTGAAATAGCAGAGAGCTGCAGATAAGAATTACTACTGTTTGTGATACACAGGAGAGGTGAAGAAGCATGAGTCCTGACATTGCAAATACATGAAGGGTTTAGGGTAGCAGTGAATCACAGTAACAGCTGAAGGATCCCCTCTCACAATTTTCTGCTACAAAGGCATTTCCAGGACTTTAGTGTCATGGTTGAAAGATATGATTTTAGAAGTAAACACAATTTAGGGTTAAAACTTTGCTGCTTGCTTATTTAGCTCAAAATCTTTCACTCAAGGAAACAGAGGACTCAGGCTTGTTTCCTTGGTGAGAATTATTTTGCACCATGTAGTGGAGATTTATTCACTATAGCAGTTTGTCAGGAGGAACTTCAATCAGTAGAGAAGAAAGAAAAGTTATTTTCCAAGGTGCATATTTTAGGCTGCGAATACCCCCTGGTTTAGGAGATGCACTGTTTATTGTAATGAAACACATCTTAACTGCCTACAGTGTTTCAGGTAAGTCTCAGGAAAGAAGCGCAGAGCAAGGAAATGTTACTACGGTGACACTTGACTCTGTATCCACCTTGAAAGGCAGTCAGCATAAACAAACACAGCCTTCAGGATATAACCTGTGCAAAAATAACCACTGAAGAATTGAAAAAGTGTAACCTGGGATGGGATAATATGCTTATCTCCATCAGTAATGAAACTGTGAAACCTTAATACCAGTACCAGCTTTACTTACATGCATCTCTGCCAAAAAAGCCTAGCAAAGAAAGAAAGAAAGAATGTGAAGGGCTCACATGCATCAGCAACATGTCTCAAAGGCACAGAAATAAAATTTCAGAAAGTGTTTCAAGTCAACAACAAAATGCAGTATTTAAAGAGGAGTTGAATGAGAAAAAAAAAAAAAAAAAAAAAAAAAAAAAAAAAAAAAAAAACCAAACAACTAAGGTATGCTAAAAAATGTAGAAATGTCTACTCTTAAACACTTTCAAAGGCCAGAGATAAAGCAATGTACACAACACTGCAGCTCATGTTAGGAAATAAGGAAGAAGTACACATAAGCAATTTTCATTAGAATAAATTGTATTTTCCTCACAGGCTTTGTGGCACTAGTTGCTTGCTATATATCAGCTTGTTGCTCTACAGGCAATGAAGCTTTTCCTGTCAAACCCCGTCAGCCCTCATTACTTATGGTAATGAACAACATAGTTTTATCATTTGTCTCTTCTTAATTTCAAATGTTGTTGTATAGGAGCTGATATACTTCTTTCTGTTAAGCACCTGTAATTTTCATGCCAGTTTGAAATTCTTTTTCTTGTTCATCTGAAGTAGATGAAACTAGTCTTATTTTTTTTCTTGCGGGTGCTTTACAAATAGCATTATCTTTATGAGTTAAAGATTGTAGGAATATGGACACACATCTGTCACTCCTACAAATAGTTATCACCAGTGATTTACAAAATATTGCTATGAATCCTCAGATTATTTCTGCATAGATTTTGGAAGATTCCAAGGAACCACACACCAGATATACAAGTGAATTCCATGTCTACCTTCTTAGTTAGTGCCTGTTAGGAGAGATTTTCTTTTCCTTTTCCACAAAGAAGGTAGAGCCGTCATGGTCTTCTCTATGTTAAATACATTGCAAGGGTTGAATGGTACCTTCCTGCACTCCAAACCCATCATTATTCTAACAAAAGAGGTGGTACTTGAAGTTTCCAGAAATATTGTGGAAAGGCAAATCCTATCCAAATACCACAGGAAAGGACCTTGGGAGATAGAGAAAAGAATTAGAAAATAATAATTTAAATCATTAAATTCAAGACAAATCAGCATTTTGCAATAAACTGATCCTTCTACATTAATTCTGCTTGAGGTTGGAGCACACTGGTAAGCACAGGGGAGCTATGGGTACCAGGTGGGGGGTCAGTTCAGTGCTCAATAGTGCTATGAATAAAGAGAACTTGATTCTTAAGAGTTGTCAATCTGGCCTTTTCACAGAACATGACATTAATTAAATAACAAGACCAAAGTATTTCTCTGCCTCAATCACTCCATTTTTCCCTGAAAGTGATAGAATATAATTATGCTCACATATGTAAGAAGCTCCTGTAAAAAGCAAAATCTATTAATCAGTTAATCAGGCCACACTTCAATAGAACCTTTAATGCTGTGCATCCAGGGGTGCTTCACCAAAAGGCAAATTAGAAACTCAATTAATTATGAATTATTTTAATAAATTACTTGTAAGCCTGGATTTAAAGCAGATATACATATGCCAATGTATCAAATTATCATTAGTATGGGAACCCCAAAGCTATCATGAGCTGCAGCTGGAAGCTTCATAAATAGAGGAGGCTAAGGATTGGTTTAGTCTGAATCTAGAAAAAATCTGAAAGCTACTGAATTTTGAAGATCCCAATAGAAATCTAACCCCTCAAGTCAAACAAGAAGAAAGTATAACATTAACCATGCAAACTTCCCAGTGATTACCAGCATGCCAGATACTTTCAAAGGTACAAAATTTACTATAAAAGAAAAAAAATGGGTTTGATGGCTAGGAAAAAGAAAAGCTTACTACAGGACTGAAGCTAAGTAGGTCACTTCGTATATGCTGTAATATGAACACAGACTGAAGCCAAGTACATGAGTGAACATCAAAAAGCCCCTGCATCTTCCTTTCCAGCTGTGTAATGACTGTGCCATATTGTCATACCCAAAATGTGGAGCTCTTGCTGTACCACATTCCTGTGAAGGAATTTGTTTTTATGTAAGCACACTGTGTTGTCTTAAATGTAATTAAAAAAAAAAATTAGGCCTTCTATTGCTTGAATAGTTATAGTTTACTAGAAGCTTTGTTCATTTTACATGAGAAAAAAAACCTGTAATCTACAGTCTTCATAATTCCCTGAAGTACTCAAGGAACTATGCAGTCAAGGCAATAAAATGTTGTACAATGTCATTATTTATATGAGAAAGAAAATAATTTTACTATCTGTGGTACTTGGCTACCATCACCTTTGTGTCTTTTGGTTATATTTACATCCTCAGCATCCTGAGCACACAGTCTCACTCCTGTCAGCCCTGGTTTTACCCCTCAGTGCCTCCTTACCCTTTCCAAGACAGTGAGCACTTATAAATGGCTCTGACACCTTCCCATTGCTCTACTTTGTTTGATAAGGTGGTGAAAGCTGCCCCAGGCATGTGACCAGACTTTCAGAACACAGGAAAGGATGACTCAGGAGATGTAACACCACCTTTGATGGGGGAAAAAAGTAGAATGGAGAAAAAGAAAGTGAGCAAAATCTGGGACAATTTAATATTTAGCTGTATGTCACAGAGGCATAGAGCTCTCTGTGAGTATTTCTTATCTAAAAGATTTTCAAGGGGAAAATTCTTACAGCAGCTAATATTAAAATAACAGTCTGTCATCTTCTCTGTAGAATGTTGAGTCAAGTGAAAAACCATATATTGTCCCAAAATTGTTCCATTTTTTTTGGAAAATATTTTCCCAAATGCAATTTTTTTTTCTGGATAGGTAGTTTCATAACATGACATACTACTGTGCTCAACTGAAAGATTTCAAAGAATTACCAAAGTAATTGTTTTATCATTTTAAGTCTTCTAGCCCTGGGTTGCATGTGAAAGACATTTTCATTTTCTACTTTTATTCATGTAACTTTTGGTTTTTACTAAGTACCTTAACAGAGTTAATTAAATTACATTTTCCTCATTTTTTAGATTTTTATCACCAAAATTGCCCAGACAAAGTGGAAAAGATGAGTGACTTATGACCAAAAATCAGAAATAAATAGCAGGCTTTGTCAAAACAAACAGCTGTAGTAGTCATGGTATATTGGAACCAACCCATAAGAGAATTGTTACACTGTTGGAACAGTTCAAGGACTCAAGGGTAGGAGTAGAAAATGAAAACTTCTAGAGGGTGTAGGAAGAAAACAGACTTGGGGACATCAGAAAGCAAGTTACATTTGGAATTTATTATACCCAGCTGGAAGAGGCAAAAGAAGAACCTAAGTCCTGAAGATTTCCACAGCTTCATTTACAGGGCCATTAAAAGTTTAATTTACTTCAGGCAATGGTTTTTAAATTGCAAATTAGAACAAGGCACTGATATTTTAAATTTGTCCCATTGCTTTGCACTCATCAAAAGTGGTATTAAATCTCCTGAGGCCTTTGCATGATACAAATACCACCATTTTCATAGAGTGTTCTTCAGAAACTTACATTTACTTCTGGTTTGCACCTGATGAGGTGAAAGATATGAGGATGCATAACACAAAATGTAAACACAAACCTGGATTTCATGTAAACGTCAGTCTATCTCCAAAATCTGAAGTAAGAGTAGTTATCCACTTGAGGCATTCAAGCCCAGAGATAAAACTTATCATAAGAACCAGAATTAATAGCATATACATTATATCAAAGCTTTACTTATATGCATCACTGCCAAAAAGTCCTAGCAAACGACTTTCATAGCATATTAAACAGTATGCCTTAAAATCAACAGCTAGTCAAGTATGTTCTTTCAAAGGCCATTTCTCTGAATTTAAACACCTGATAAATTGTGGTGAACAAAGCATCCCTAGTGGAACACCTTAATACACTCTGATCTATCACCAACCTACTGTAAATTCTCTAATTTACTGTTCTTAGTCTGTTCTAGTTCATAAATTACATAATCAGCAGCTGCTGAACTGCAGTTCTAATAAGTCACTAGTGCTTGCAGCAAACCTTGTGCCAGGCTTTACATAATTTTGTGACATTTAGTAGTTTTATTATTTATCATTACAATTCATTTATTTGTAACCATATTTATTCTATCTTAGCCATGCTTTTTAAGTCAGACAATTATAGGAGCATAGTTCCTAGTTTTACATACAGTGCAATACACAAACAGGTGCCTTTTCCATCACTATCTTGATCTCAAAGGCCTGTGGTCATTTGTTGTCTAGAAGCACTCCTTCAGCCTTTTAACTTCCCATCACTGATGTTCCCAGACACTAGAGATGATGTCAAAGTTAAGCATGCTACCAATCACTTACTGAGGATGAATTGCAGCAAGGAATCTCTCAGCCTCAAGCAGTGACCTTGGGAGGTGCCCCCACTCAAGGGAGATCCTGGTGTGCAGCCTGCTGGTGTGCAGGACTGGCCCTGGGCTATCCACTGTTTATAAATAAGATGATTCATTTTTATTTGCATACCAGCAAGACATCTGGGTCTCTGACCCAGACAGCCCTTGGCTACCGTGCTGCCATCCATGCCCAAAGTCCAGAGTAAGCTGGACGCGGCAGTCACCACCCCCACTGGTGGCTGTGGCTTAAGCAGGACAGTGGAAGGCAAGGGAGACACACCATTACTATCCCTCTTCCTGAAGATGTTCCAAGGATGAATGGGGTAATCACAAATTCAATGTCCAACTGAGACTCAGCAAATGAGAGATGATGAATGTGTGGGCCTACATCTGAGGAACAAGGAACACTCAAAGAGAGTGAGAAGCTCTGAACTTTTTATTGCAATCAATATTTCCTATGAAATAGTTTGATAGCTGGTTGAGAAATGGCTGAAATTTGTCTGCTGTTCAGACCAATATGCCAATAGCCCAGGGGAAAAAGCAATACAAAAACACAGATTCACCAGGGTCATGCTGCCATGGTTTAGCACCCGCTGGCAACTGAGCCCTATGCAGGCCCTTGCCCGTTCCCACTCCCCTCTCAAGTGCAATGAAGGAAAGAATTGCAAAAGTGAGAAAACTCGTGGATTTAGGTAAAAACACTTTAATAGGTAAAGGCAAGCAGGGCCAAACAAGGAATTCACTCACCACTTCCCACAGGCAGGCAGGTTTTCAGCCATTCCCACGACAGGGGATCACACGTAACAGTTCCTGGGGAAGACAAAGGCAGAGGACTATTGGATCACTTGGTGATCCAAGTCCACAGACTCATGTCACAAAATTGATCACAATATATAAAAAATCAGATTATTTTGCTTGTTTGTTTTTGATAATGGTTTATGTTTTCATCTTGCACTATAATTGTTAATATAATAAATAAATTGTCTTCACACCAAAAATGATAAATTAAGAAAAAAGAAGCCATTTGAGAATTAGGATGTGTTAAAAAAGTTCAGAAATTCTATACAGCACAAATAATACTTCCAAACCCAGGAACTAACAAGCAACTCATTTCTGCAGTGCCTTTCTACTAAATCCCGTAATCTGAAGGATCCCTTTGACACTTAAATCAGTATGCATCGGCAAAACTAGCACAATGAAAGAATGCTTAAGTGGTCTAAGATCATACATGCTTTTATTTTTTTCTAGAATTAAAAAGAATATTTTGTGCAGTATGAATATTTACCTAAGCAAACTGGAAAGGTGCTTTTTCTGCCATTTACCTTACCTATAGTACGATTTGGAAAATGGTCATATGATCTTATTTCTGCAGAAAATGGGAAATCAGAGTTGAAAAACACCATTAAAAAAACCTTTTTTTTTTCTTGTTTCAATACCACAGGATTAAACTGTGTTACTCATTGACAATGGGAAGCTTATATTATGTCAAGAGTATGAAATGGGATGAATGCTTTTTTAAAAAGTCAATGATATCCTGAACTATAAGAATCAGGTTTTAAAATTTAGAAAGAAAATTAAGTTCAGAATAACCTCTGATTCAGGATGCATCCAAATGCTAAAAACAAAGACAAGAATGGATGTGGAAGTCTTATAGCTTTGTCTGAAACATTAGTTATTGGACATTATTGTATTTTTTTGAAATTACACATACACACACTCTCACAAATAGAACTTGGATTTGGTTCAGCACAGGGAAAAAAGCCTTGGTTTCTTGGGTTTTTTTTTTTGCATTCAGTTTATTTAGTAGTTATATAAATTCAGTTTATATAGTAGTTGAAGAGAATTTGAGAGAATTTAGACAAGTAAAATAGGAACAGAATGACTAGGACTATTCCATAAAATAGGTTTTCTTTAAATTTTCTGTAGTTCTATTTTTGTTATACTTTGTGAGATACATATGTTTGCTTCAAACATGGAAATTGTAATTAGGTATATTCAAAATAATTAGGCACTTAAAATATCTTTTGGAAAGGAAATAGCTAACAAAAAATTTGCCAGATTGTTAAAGAAAAATAAATTGATTCAGGCTTGACCCTTCTTAATTATTTTCTTTCCAATTGGGTGCAATCTGCTTGTATTCTCTTCAGAGTTGTGGCTTAAGATGCATCATTACAACACTACTCACAAATAAGAAACTTTGCTACCTTCTAATGCGCAGTACTCCTTGTTATTAAACTTTCAGCTTAACTGTATCTCAGGAGTAATGATCATTGATAGGATGAACTCTGGATGCCCATCCAGTTTGAAAACACCTGGATTTCAGAGTTCTGAAGTGTCTCTTTAGTTCTTCTCTAACTTCTGAAGCCAGAAACTGAAGAACACTATTTACTTTATTATTACTGAATAATAACTTCCACATCAGTGCTCCTCGGTAAAGCACAAAGATTCCTAAGTTAAATTCATTACATTAAAAACGTTGTTTAACATCAAGTAATAATAAAATAAATTAATAAACCACAAATTATGCAAAATTTAAAAAATATTATTACCAGATACAGAAGCACAAGTGCAAAATTGAAACAAAACTTTAGATATTTTTCTCAGCTTCCTTGCACATTCTGTGAGTTTTTAAGCAGAACAGTTTTAAATTATTGACTGATATTAAGGTGTTAAAGACATCAAATATTTCACTAATGATTCAATATTATTTATTGCTATATTTATGAGGAAAAAAATAATAGCAATGAACAGAATATCATGCTTGAAGCCATCTACTGTGCGCTCATCAAAAGATTGTTGCTTTAGAAAAATAATCAGAAAAAAAATTTGTTCCCCATAATGGCAAAATTAAAGATTTTTATATATATATATTTTTTTTTTACTTCCAAGACACTACTTATAAGCAAAGTAAATAAAAATTAGTAGAACACAGTCAGTAGGTAGTTTCTTACTCAGAAACAACAGATACCTTAAAGTGCACTGTGGCTGCATTGTTGCTATAATTTCCTTCATGTGCTTCAAGAACTTTATTTCCTCTCATTCAGCAGTGGAAATTGTTCATCTTGCCTGTCAAGAAATTCAATGAGTTTAGTGCTTGGCTTTAAAAAGTGCTGGGAACTGCAAAGATTAATACAAATGGAAATTCTGAATATACTCTAACAGTTATAGATGGAATACAGAAATGTAGTTCCTTAATTCTGCCTTGTCCATGATACCTTCAAAACAGATACCTTTCCCTCAAGGTAAAAATTAATACTTGCAAGGAACAGTGTCTGTAATTCTGTGAAAATAATAATTCTTTTTTATTCTACCCCCACTTTATGTGTGTGGAAAAAAAAATCCTTCAGAAGGGCATAACAAGTATAAAATCAATGAACTATAAAGCTGGATTTGTTTTTGTAGTTTATCACTCAAATGTGAGAATACAGGTTCAGAGTCTACTTTTTATTTGGCAGGCATAAAGTCCTTGACAGTCAACAAGAAACTACTGGAAATTACTCAACTTTTAAGAAATATATCAGCTTGTAAGACTAAACTCATTTTAATATTCACTAAACATGAATGGCAATTTTTTTATTTTTTAAAATTTCTAGAACCCCACAACTTTCTAATGGAAAATAATTAAATCCATACAAGACTCCCTTACCATTTCAGGGCAAATCATACCTAATCCTTTGGCCAACTGATATTTTTCTACTTTTCAACTAACTGGTCATTTCAACATATATGCTGCCTCACTTTAACTAAAATAAGGAAATTTTCAAAAGTGTTCTTAATAGAGTAGTAAAAATGAAAAGAGAAAGAAACCTGGAATGTACTTTAATTATTGATGGCAAAAAAGTGAGATAAAGGTGACAAACAATCTGTCCAGCCATGGTTATTTGATATCTCACTTTTCAGAAGTTTAAACTTATAATGCAGACTTTCCAGGGGGAAAAAAAGGGGAAAAAAAAACCAACAAGATACAAATAAACAAACAAAACCAAGAAAAAACAACAACAACAACAACAAAAAAAACCCAAGCAACTGCATATGCAAAAAAAAAAAAAGGTATTTGACCATCAATGACAATGAAAATTTATGAAAACTAGATCTTTTAAAAATCAGTAGTAAAAAAATCAGTTGAGTTGAACTCCCATCTAGGTCTGAGTAAATCTATATTTGTACAGCCCTGATTACTTAATGTCATTTAATTCAGTGAAATTTACATAATTTTTTCACTGATCTGAGATGCATTGAACTTACATAAGTGACTCTGAAACACATTTTCCTCCTGACTATACTGGTATAAATTAGGATCAACTTCAGAGAATTCAACACCAAGATCAACTTTAGACAAGTCAGCATCAAATTTATGAAGGTGTTATTAAAAGCAAATTCCTTTTCATTTTTTGCCATCATTCACCATTTAATGTTTGGTTGCTATTTACATGCAGAGCTGAGATGCAACAAAGATGTTCATCACGCTCTTTTTATTATTATATATTTAATTGCCTTTTCTGAGAGTTCCAGATGGATAGAATGGTTAAACTGAATTTCTTTATAATGAGATGGACATATTTAAGTCCCCAAAAAGTTTAATGTCATCTGTAATTTATTATCAAAATACATGACACGTATAAGTTCAATTGTTTTGTTTTTTTGGGTTATACATAGCTTTCAGAGTATTTGTAAATCCTGAATAAATCCTTTACTGCTCTATAAGGCTGCAAGCGATATGGTACAAACATTTATGAAAACATAAAATCATATTTGCAGGGAAAATTCTTCAAAATTCTGTGAAGATCAATGCTGTCCTTATCCTCAAAAGTATAAGGATGGAAAACTGAAGGTCTCTGAGTGGTCATTTCATTTTGGCTCCTCCTTTGAGTGGTGACTTCCTTGTGGGTTCTCATTCATAAATAATTTAAGTTGATATAATATAGTTATAAAACAAGAGAAAGCCTCATTCCAACCTCCTTATCGGCTAAATTCACTCCTAGTCAGTTTATCTCCATTTATTCTAGTGCTTAAATTGTCCTTCAGCTTAAGCAGTTTTCTTCATCTCTGATGTTTATCTTGTGAGACATTAATAGTGAACAATCCTCTCCCCTCTCAGTCTCAGCTTTACTTGGTTGAACATCACATTATTCTAGTCTGTAAAACAGGTTCTTTCTTCTCTTGATAATTTTATTTGCTCTTGTCTTTACCTGCTCTTCTTTGAATTTAGCAACCATGGGAACTTGCTCTGGATGCATTCTTACTAGTGATTTGTACAGTGGTATCAACATTTCTCTGCTTGTTCTGACACTGTTTTGCCTGTTACAGTCTGAAACTATATTTGACTTTTGAAAACAGCTTCCTCTTGACAAACTTTAGTCTTTTCTAACTGCATTCCCCCATGTTGGAACACACATTGTGGAACAATTTAATCTGACTTGATTAAAAATTAATAGGTCTGAAACTGTATTAGCATATGTTTAAACTTACATAGTATATGAAGTTGTTAGATTCTTTTTAACAGAACAATTATATACCTAAATTAAGGTGTTTGTATTCACTGAGACAAAATTTGCTCAACAAATTTGGCACAGCATGTAGTGTCCAGCCTCAGGCAAAATTTTGAGTGGCCTTATTTTATGAGTTTTGAAGAAATATTTTATGATATTGCTCTTTTCAATAGGATTTCAGTACTTCTGTTAGCTACAGTTCTTTGGATCAAAGTATTGTAATATTTTTTTAATAATGAACTGTTAAACCTAAAGGAAGCTTGAGCAATCATGGTGATTTGCATTGTCTCAAATATTTTTCGTGTGTAGAACATTTTTTTCACTCTATTTAAATCTACTTAAAACGGTGCTAATGCTTTACTCCGTGTGATCTCATTACAGCTCTCTGGCTAAGCTGGTAGAATAAAACACTTTGCGCTGAGGACTCAGAATCCACAGTGACATTAGAAATGGGGTTAACTTTGGACTGGAAACATGGCAGGATGACTTGCACAACTGGACTGCTCCAGTGGGTGGCTATAAATAGGGTTGAGCGTTTACGGATAAGAATCAGGGGAAAGGCCAGCAAGGCAGATATCCCACGGGGAGTCTGTTATAGACTGCCCCACCAGGATGAAAAGACAGATTAAATACTTTATAGGCAACTGGGAAAAAAATCTCACCAATCACTAGTCTGCGTTCTCATGGGGGACTTCCACTTACCAAATGTCTGCTGAAAGTACAAGATAGCAGAGTACAAGAAAGTAGTCTGGGAGGTTCCTGGAGTATGTGGCAGACAACTTCCTGACAGCTGTTGAATGAACCAGTATGGGGAGGTGTCCTGCTGGACCAGTTGTTTGTGAACAGGGAAGGACTGCTGGGTGATGTGATGGCTGGAGGCCATCTTAGACACAGTGCTCATCAAATTATAGATTTTTTCCAGACAGCAGACCTTGTCCTGTTTATGAGACTAGCTGAGACAGTCCTTTGCAAGGCAATCTTGAAGGGCAAAGGAGTCCAGGAAGGCTGGACACACTTCAATAAGGATATTTTAAAGGTACAGTAGCAGGCTGTCCACATGTTCCAAAAGATGAGCCAGTGGGCAAGAAGACCAACCTGTCTTAACAAAGAAATTTGGCTGGAACTCAGGGAAAAAAAAAAAAGTGCATAACTGTTGATGAAGGGGCAGGCAACTCAGGAAGAATAAAAGGATGTTGTGAGGTTGTGGTGGGCCAAAGTCCAGCTAGAATTTAATCTGGCTGTTGCTGTAATGGAAAACATTTTTTTTTTTTTTATAAACACATCAGCAGCAAAAGGAGGTCAAGAGAGAATTTCCATCCTTTATTGGATGAAGGGAAGAAAACCTAGTGATGAAGGATGAGGAAAAAGTTGAGGTACTTAATGCCTTCTTTGCCCCAGTTTTTAATGGCAAAACCAATTGTCTTCAGGTTCCCTGCCCCTGAGTTGACAACAGGGACATGAGGTAGAAGCAGGGAACAGTATGAAACCCCCATAATCCAGGAGAAAATGGTCGGCAACATGCTGCTCCACTTAGACACGCACAACTCTATGGAGCCAGATGGAATTCAACCAAAGGTACTGAGGGAGCTGGGGGTAGAGCTCAGCAAGCCACTTTCAATTATTTACAATGAGTCTTGGCTCACCAGAGAGATCCCAATTGACTGGAAATCAGCAAATGCGATGTCCATTTACCGGAGATGTTGGAAGGAGAAGCCAGGGAACTACAAGCCTTTCAGTCTGACCTTGGTGCCAGGGAAGGCCGTGGAGCAGATCATCCTGAGTGCCATCACATGGCAAATGCAGTACAGCCTGTGGATCAGGCCCAGCAAGTGCAGGTTTGTGAAAGACAGGTCTTGCTTGAATAGCCTGATCTCCTTCTTATGAGAAGGTGACCTCTCATATGAGTGGATGAAGGAAAAGCTGTGGATGTTGTCTAGCTGGACTTTAGTAAAGCTTTTGACACCATTTCCTGCAGGCAATAGCCTCAAGTTGTGCCAGGGAAAGGCTAGATTGGGTATTATGAAAAAATTCCTTCACTGAAGGATGTCAAGGCAGTGGAACAGACTGCCCAGGGAACTGGTGGAGTTCCTGGAAAGGTGCTTAAAAGACACATAGATGTGGCACTTAGGGACGTGGTTTAGTAGTGACCATGGCAGTGCTGGGTTAATGTTTGGACTTGATGATCTTAGAGGTCTTTTCCAAAATTAACGATTCTGTCATTCTGTGACCTCAACATGCTGTATAGGAAAAACTGCATTTTCTTCTCCACAGCCCAAGCCCCAGTGAAGCTTTAATGATCAATAGTGATTGACTTCAATAACTGTTAGTTAAAGCATCTACTGTGTGTACTGCAAAAACACTTGTGTATGACCTTCTCTGAATTGATTAAATATGCCACTGACTCAAACAGATCAGGATCCATATCCTTTTGCCTAATAGTTGCAGAAGAAAACAGACTATCCTAGGGAGCCACAAAGCAGGCATGCCAGGAGACAGGCTTTCCCTTACAAAGCATTTACTTAATTTAAATCTGGGGTGAAAGTAAGGTTAATTATCATTATGCCAGCATTTTGTTTATGTGTATCTACACAAACAGATTGTGGTGTTTAATTACACTGTACCTAATTTATTAAAAGCTTATATAATAGAGGAACAGGGAAGGGTTTTTTTTTCAGAGAATGGTTCTTATCTCAGGAAAGACTGTCATACACAGATTCATATGTACATATTTGTGTATATACTTTTAGTAATTAGGTGCAATATACACTTTTGGTAAATGCACACATCTGTATTGACAATTGAGGAACTTGTCATAATATTTTTATCTTATTTCAGCTTGAATTAAGAACACATGCAGTCTAAGTCACTGATTTACAGTTATTTTGATCTTCCAAATCTCAGTTTGTCTGTCTTTAAAGTTTCATTGCAGGTAGACATGATCTTTCCACAATAACTTATGGAACACTTGGGGCCTCTTTTAGCATATATGTATTACTACCTATAAAAATTAGTACATACATTGGAGGACATCGTTTTGGGGGAGAAAAGATTTACAAAATTGGACTGATGCATCAACCATAGTGGAACATAGCTGAGTAGTGAAACAGCAGATTGTTACAGCCTCCTAATTTTAACACCTATTAAGAACAATCTCTGACGAATGCCAGAAAATACAGTGCAAAATACTAGGCAGTCTCCTGCCACATGAAGCTTGAGTACAGGGACATAGTTTATTAGTGGGCTCAAGCAGCTAAAGGCAAAGGGTGTTTGATAGTGTTGGCAAAACCAAAGCACTTTAAGCCACCATGTTCATACAGAATGAGTTTGCAGACACCAATTATAGGCAAATTATCACTGCTGGTATCCCTGATAACTGACTGAAAAGATGCCAGCTTTAAAAGGAATTCCAGCACTTTTTCCAAGGCTTCATTCCCTCACAGATAGATAGGGAAATTATGGTAAAACCTTAGAGCCCAATTAAGTTAACAGACTCTTACTTGGAGCACAGGAAGCAGAACAAGGGTTTGTTCAGAACATAGCTCTCCATAGGCTATCATCAGTGGTTGCCACAACCACGTGGGTCCTTCTGTGCTAAGCTGTGCCACTGCCTCTATCATCACAATGAAGGCGGTACATGCAAAAATGACCTGGCTAATTAATCATAAATTGGACTAAAACATTAACAAGAAAGAAAAGTTCTGGTGCCACTTCTCAAAAGTATTAGGTTGTGCCCACTTTATTCTACTTTTTCCCATCAATTATGAAGCAGTCATTATATAAAAGTTTGGACTGAACTAACTCGCCCTACTTCCCATTTATCTCAGAGTGATGCATTTACTTTGGAAAACGTTGATTACAAATAGATAATCCTGAAATTATAAAAGTAACTATTGTGGCTATATTTTTAAAACACATTTTACCTTTTCATGTCTCTAGATACCTGTTCCATAATAATTTTCCTCCTCCTTGTGTATGAATTTCCTTATGAAACTTACATGCCTGTTTGGTATAATAAACCCTATTAATCTAAGATAAGTGGAGATAATATCAAATCTATTGAAATAATGAAGTTGTGAGAGAAAAGAAAGGGACAGAGGATTTTTAGCAATCAAAGATGCTGAAGATTAAATTCCATTCCCTTCACAGAAGGACCTCTCAATTCACCGAGAGAAGCCTTTGGGCTTTCTAGAAACCATTAAAAATTAAAAGACAACCTATCACTTACAGAGGAGGCTGCAATACTGAATTACTTGCTTGATCTAATCTTCACCATTTACCTACCTGCTTTATATAGGTATAAAGTTACCAATTCTGATCTCATTGTCAGCTCTAACCTCCATTAACTCACCTCAGCTTTGGTGAGAACACTGACCGCTGCTCAAGGTTTCAGTTATTGACTGAAGGATGTCGGGCCATCCACCTTGTTGATCCACCTTCTGCTTTACTGAGTTGTGCTAGGTGCTTCCTAGCTTTCAGTCAGGACTGGAGGACAGTCATCCCACAGTGGTGATTTCAGAAGCTTTAGGCAGTCACAGCAGTAGTCTGAGGCCACAGTTTATGTTTCTTGGCATTTTAAAATTCTTCACAATGACATTTGTGAAGAGAAAGATGATAATAATTTCCTACCACAGACATTATTTAGATGCTGTGATATGTCTGGTTCTATAATGATTACCACCAGAAGGACAGATAATTTGACACCAAGAAGCAAGCAACAGAGTTATTTTTGTTACAGGGTGAGCTCAGTACTCTGGAGAATGGTGTCTAGTGCAGAAGGACTTCAGAACTCTGACATGAGTGCTTTAAAAGCAGATAAAGGAGCAAATGCATAATGCATTCTAATAGGTACTTACATGTTAAATAGTGGCAGTATATTATTCTGAGACGTAGCTTTGAATTTATAAATTCTTTGGATTTATATATTTTTAAAGCTTTTTGATACTACTTTTTATAATTAAAGCAATGTGGCTTAAATGCACATAATAGAAAGTGGCAGAACATGCCAACACACCTTTGGGAACATGATTGTGTGCTACTTGCAGCTTTGTTTAGTCTCAGAGAATTAATGCTAACATTGATAAGCAACAATCACAAATTCAGGTCAGATAGTGCTGCTCTGCTTCATTCAGAAAAAATTAATTTCAAAGACTTACTCTGCTGTGGTCAGAAGCTTGAATTCCCAGGGCACTCAGACAATGGCCATCAGGGTTTCATCAATGGATCATCAAATTAATCTTTATTTTAATGCTAATCTGCATATGTACATGACATTATGGTGAGAAATGAGTACAGTTTCATTTGACACTTTGGTATCTGTAAATTACAAATGGATTTGTTTCTTGATAACAAGATTGGTGACTTTTTAAAAAAAACAATATTTATCTTCCTTTAGAACTCACAGGAAGAAAATGTATTAATCTCTTATTTTTTTTTTTTCAGGTCTATAAGGAGCAGAGCAAATATTTAAAGATAAATAAATAAATTTTGAATTACAAATGGATCTGACTGGGTAAACTCCAGAGACTTCTAACAAGATGCAGAGCATTTCACTCCTATGACAGTAGTTTGAAATTAGCCCAGGTGAACAGAGAGCAGGAGTCATTTTCATCTAATATCTGTTCAGCAGCCTACACAAGATGAGTTGTTGGGGTTTAATGCATGCATCTCCTTGGGGTCACACAGCTGCTTTTTAGAAACCAACATTAATCAGCAGTCAGCCTGAATTATGAATATGCACAGACAAACTAGCAGTAGTATGCAAATAATCCACATGGGAAAGGGACTACTCTAACTAAATATACGCAGCAGTACACTCCAAAGGATCTGCTGCAATTCAGAAGAAAAATCTTGATATCAGCACTGGTTTTTCTTTGAAATCATCAACTCAAAGCATGAAGCTCAAAAGCAATCAGAAAGGCAAACAGATGTTCAAAGTTACTAGGAAATATACAGCAAGAACAGGAAGAACTATCATTCCAATGATGTTAGTTTCACACCTGGAATACTATTTTCTTCTTTCATTGCCTCATCTTAAAATTACTGGAGATCTAGAAGAGTTCTTAAAAATGTTCCTAGAAAATACAAGAGAGCAATGATAATCCGAAGCTTGGCACTGATTGCAAATAAAGAAAATTAGTTAGACAAATTCTCAGTCTGAAGGAGGGTCCTTGAACAGGACATATGAAAAAAAAAGTGATATCATGGATGGCATGAAGAGAGAGAATCAGCATGTTTACTCCTTTTTTCCACATAAGAGAAAAACTAGGAGGCATTAATGAAATCACTAGGGAGCAGGTATAAAATAAACAGGTGAACTTTTCCATACTATACATAATTAAATTATGGAACACATTGCCACAGGATGTTACAAAATCCAAATGTGTTTATAAAGTGGCTAGAGAGGTCCATCGAAGTAAGGGCCATCAAGGATAATTAACACAAAGCAGTTGCAACCTCTTGTACTGGAATGCCCAAGCTGCTGATTACAAGTAGCTTAGAATATAAGCTTGGGAAAGTGTATTTCTATGCTACCATTTA